>NW_005841936.1:1892348-1930916 GCF_000455745.1 Alligator sinensis
GGGGTGGGGCGCCCCCCAGCCACTGCACACACCTCCTGCAAGGCTGGGGGCCACCTCCAACTGGGGGAGCACGGGCTGCAGGGGGAGGCGGGGGGAGAGGATGTGGGGGGAAGAAGAGACATGAGCAGGGCCAGGGAGTTGGCGGGCTGATGCGTGGCCACAGAAAACTATGGTTACTCAAAACTGTATACTGTGGTAGCCAAAATGGTACACGTAATATTAACCGTGGATACTCAAAGCCATGGTTGGCGAAGGAAACCTGTACTAGTAGACTTCTCTGTGGTCTCTTAGAAGAATGAATAGAATAACTAGTTTTAGTTAAATACAGACATGTGTTGAGACCTGCAATAGATTTCTTGGCACCAAAGTGCATCTTCCTGGTACATTGGTTTTACTTCTAAAAATAAGTGCATATCGGATCAGCACCAATAAAAGAAAAACTGATATTATCAGCAATCTGCCTTTTTTTGCCTGGAATGCAGCCTGGCAGCTTGGAGAGCAGTGTCTGGCCAGTAAGTCGGGGTGGGGGGAAGCAGCAGGCAGCCTGCCTTTGCCCCCCCACACAGATCCAGGGGTGCCTCCCCTGGGGGTGCATGCAGTGGCGAGGAGCTGCCTCCCTTCTACAACTCCGAGTGAGCCATCTGTGGCTCCACCCCACCCTGCCTGGGCAGCCCCTTCCCCAGCCCCATTCCTTTCTGTACTGTGCAGGTCTTAATCTGCTCCCCCCACACCTTCCCTCCCACACCCCCAGACTTCTGGCCCATTACAGCTCTCCAAGCTCCCCAGTTGCATATTGGCTGTTGGATCAGTATTGGCCAATATGACTAGTTAATCATCAGCCATCACTATCCGCTAAAAAAATCTTTATCAGTGCACCCCTACTTATTTTTAGCTATTTATGACAGAAGCAATAAGTGAAAAGCTTTAAGCAGGACTAGAGTAAAATGCAGACTTGACACAGATTTGGTCCCAAACTTCCTCCAAGTACAAAGTAATTGCTTCTCTTCAGCTGTAAGAATAACAACAAAGCACCCCCTCCCCCATCCCAAGAGCTTTTCTACATGACAGACTCAGGGCACTTGAGTATTGTAGTATATAGTATTTTGTTGGAGAAAAACTCCTCGTAATCTGTGACCCACTGCATAAATCCCCAGAATTGAGAAACCAAGTGGAGGCCAAAGAATACACAATTCCCTTTCCCACCCCCTTTCCAGAAATGCAAACCAATTGCCCGAGACACAAGAGCTAGCAGCGCTCAAGACGGCCCCATGCAACTGATCTTTGTCCTTTCTGTCAAAGATGACTAGGGAACATGTTTAGGACCAAGTCTAACAGAGACCATCAATATAAATCTAATAAATAAATACCTCTCCTGAAAAAGGAATTCTGTTCACTACCCTGAAGTATGCAGCAGGTCTGTCCAGTGCTAAATAAGCCCTCTGTTGGTGCCAGCAGCCTCTCAAACTACTACCCAGTTTCCAGCTTTCCATTTCAAGACTAGCTGAAAATAGTTTCTCAATTTTTGCTGCCAACATTTAGGAGCCCTCCTAGACTGGTTCAGGATGGACTGATTTTAAATCAAAGCCCTTTAAATTATGAGGATAACCATGTTTTGCAGTTGTACTTCTAGTTATTTTCCTAAAGGGGTTGGTCTTATTGGCTTGTAACTGCTAATACATTGGTTTGCAACTAAATATAGCCTTTATACTTATGTGTGGTCTGTTGCTAACTAGGTTTGCTAAGTTCTTTTGCTCCATATGTATGCACATTTATTTAAGCAGTTGCATAGCTTACCATATATTTATTCAGGTTCTTAATTTAGACATTTGTTAGAAAATGGTGAATGATGTGTTTCTTTACTAGAGGATTTATTGTTTTTACTAATGCATTCTCAAACTGCATTGAGGTGGAAATTGGAACTGAATTAATGTATAAAACACCATTTTAAAATTGTTCTACTTGTATCTAGCCTAATAGTTCTCAATGTTTGTGAACTTAAGACACCCTTCCATAACCTTTGTGAAATGAGTGGCATCCAATTTCAAAAACTAATCTGTAGATAACTGTGCTTACCTCCTTGCAGAGGCCTCTAGCAATGGGATGGGGGATCCTCCAGGCAGGAACATGCCTGAGCCTACGTGTACCTGCTTAGTTTACCTCCTTTCCTCCAAAACTTCACTTTTCTCCTGCCGCCTCAAGGGCACCCTTCAAAAGATCTGGTAGCACCCTAGTTGAGAATCACTGATATAGCTTATTTAAAGAGTTGTTATAAAGTGCTTTAAAAACTGATACATTGAAGTGTTATGGGCAGTTGACAAATTGAACTTATTGTTTTTGGTCACCACATCCTTCAACTTGTCAGAAATAGATCTCACACTGACATCTTTTTTGTATTCATAGATGGCTGGTTTGCTATTCCCTTCTTTCTCACTGCTTTAACTCTTAATCAGTTAACTTGAACAAAGCAGAGATTTAGTTGACAAGGGTGAAGTTAAGTGGATGCTATCTCTGCAACTGCTGAATTAGCAGGTTGTAAAACAGGTTGGTGTTTCGGTAGTTATTTCCCTTAGGTCAGTGGTGAGCCTATTTTAAAACTTTAGCAGCAACTCTGTGCTGTAAGAATAACTTAATTTTAAATTATTTTACTAATTATAGTAATCTTAGTCTTCATAGATGGTAATTCTGTTTCAGTTTTTAAATAAGGATTTTTTTAAAGTTTTTAAAAATAGGTAGGAATTTCTATCGGTCTGTCTTCAGGCCTTGATTTGGGACTGAAATGAAAGTGATAATGCAAATCTGACTATTTTCTGTCCACTGAAAGATTTAATTAATTGCCTCTCTAATTCTGATAAGCTCCTTCAGAATTTGATAGTACGGACCACCAAAATGTAGAATATAGAACAGTGTCAGTAGAAGACTCAAAAGCTAGATTAGATTTTCCCCTTTGGGTTTGCTCCCAGAGGGTTGACATCGGCAGTTTGTTTGTCTCCCAGCTCTTCATATATGGATCCCACAAAGCTCCTCTTTTTCAATATCTAAATGAAGCCTTTGGGAGAGCTGCTAAGATAGCAAGGCCTGAAGTCTGGGCAGTATGCATGTGGCACTCACATCTGCTCTTCTGAAAGTGTCATCTCCATTCTGGTGGCAATCTCAGGAAAGCTTTAAGAACAGTAAACTGAAACTTTTAATATGGATAAGATGTAACTTGTGATGAAAGGAAACCCATTCTGATATTTGTCTGTGCTAGCCACGTTAATTCTATTTTGGAATGTTATTTTTTTGTAAATATTTCTATTAAGTAATTTAGTACCGGGACCATGCCTTCTTTTTAAGCCTGTTGACTAATATACTGAAAAGTGTATGTACACTAGCAGATGCAACATCATGCATGTCTGCAGCCATCTACTTTAATTGGTTTTGGGGATGGATTCCTGTTATTTTTAAGTATAGTTTTAGATAGAAGTGTCTCACTGAGTGTACTGCTTTTGACTTTTTGAAAAAAAATATCTAGCTGGGAAAGCACTTCTAAAAATTGATCAAAAGTTCATGCAACTTCAAAATTGTCACATAATGAACATAACTTGAAAAACTAGTACTCTCAATGTTTTTACTGCTAAATAAGTATTTTGAGGAACTGTAGTTTCTTCTAAATTCTCTGCCAGATCATATATGTTAAGTCCATTTCTTAAAAAAAAAAACAACACCACAAATACAGACTGGAGAAACTGGCTACATGCAGTTCAAATCCATACAGCATCAAATGCATATAGTAAACTGAAGGAAAATATAATTATTTCAGTTACAGTAAAATGCATTATAAAAGCATTAGACTGAAAATGTTCAGATAGATAACATTTTAAATTGTGTTTCTCTAGTTTTGTAGATTCTTAGGATTAATTTTCTATAGGGTCAGTAAGGACTCCATAATTTATCTATTTTATTTTTCTAAGAACTGTGAAACATCGTAAATTGAGTCAGATACATAACTCAAGTTTTTGTATTGGCTAAATGAACCACATGCTTGATGATTTCTACTCAATGTGCAGATTTCATTCAGTATGACAAGGATGCTCTTTATGAGTTGAATTAGCTGAGTGGTGTGCAAATATAGTGTCACCTTGCATGCCCAGTAATGAACAGATCTCATCAACAACTTGAGACCAACACTGGTGATCAAAACATGAATGGTGATTATATATGTTTCCTGTATGTTTTAAGGGAGAAAAATGGAGAAAAATGCTTCTTATGGCATTTGTATAAATACCATAGTCATGAGGGTTTATCAGCAGTAACGTAACTAGGCCAGGGCAAAAGGGAACACCAGCCCCAGGGTGCTGACTTAGAGCAAGCGCCAGGATGGGCCTCTCCCCACCCCAGCTGTCTCCCCATGGCACATACAGCCCTTTCTGGTGGAAGGAGTAGGCTGGAATGATGTCTCTTCCCCCTGGGACTCTTTGCTGTGAGAGAGTCAACCCTGGGGTGGGACAGGCGGGGGGTGAACAGCAGCTGGCTAGCCCGTACGGTTAAAGTAGCAGCTGCTGCTCAAGTGAAGAGAGCCCAGGCAGGCAAGAGGCAGTCCCTCACCCACTTACCCACCCCAGGCACTGAAACAGCTGCATGTGTTTTACTCCATTCACCAGTTTCTATAAGCAAGATAAAATGGATCAATTCAATGAGGATTCCACAAAGGAGCATTTTTTTAAGTATTTTTCCCATTACTCTTCATGTAGCAGTTTTTCTTCAGCAGATACGAAACCTTGAATTAGGAATCTGGCTCAGTTCTTGGACCTTCAGATGGGCAAAGTCTAAAGCAGGGGTGGCTGACCTGCCATAAACATGTGCCACAGGTAGCATAGGTAGCTTGTGTGTATAGCACACAGCAGATCTGTGAGGAGGCAGGCACCACAACAGCAGATATTTTAGGGAGCTGAAAGCAGAGCAGCAGATCAGGCAGGGAAAGACTATCAGTGGCACTCAGGGAGGGTGCAGGGCATAATTTGTGGCATACCTGTCAAAAAGGTTGCGCCTCCTCCCTTTATCTAAAGAGTTATTATAGTGGAATCCAACAGCAAAATAAGTTTAGCTTCAGAATATAGAACTCGCTGTTTTTTTTTTAGTACTGTGCCATGGTGTTACTTTTGTAGAACAGCACATTGGAGCATGTATCGCATAACTGTGCTATTCTATTGATCACTTGTAATTGATACTTTCTAATCTCCAGTAGAATACAGTACATTCTGTTCTGTGCACAAAATACTAGCCGAGTGTGTTTGAACAAGGAGAGCAAGTTTTATCACATTTAAGTTCTATCAAAAGTGATGTACCAGTAACCGCACAAATCACCTGATCTATGTTAGATAAAAGTATTTGTTTGAGAGGCTTTTAATGCCTAGAAGAGTTGAAATGTGTTTTGGTTTCAAGTATTACAATCAATTTATATCACTACATTCTCCTCTCCCTATCTTTCTGTCTGCCTTATTCTTACTCTTTTTTGAAACCTAGCTTTATGTACATTTTCAGTAGGATTGGAATTCACTCAGGAAAGAGTTGTACTGCAGGTTCTTCATGTGTTTGTGTTTTATTCTGAGGTTAATCAATATCAGGTTCTTTGACCTTATTCAGTAAGGCAGGGGTGTCAAAAGCCAGCCAAACCCACAGATCAGCCCCACATGCTGGACCCTGCACAAGTCCTGGAGTGGCCTGAGTGGACAGGGTGTGCGATGCAGTCCTGCTGCAGCTGCTCCCAAGCCATGCTGCATGTAGCCACTGCTTCAGGGCCATGCTGCACATGGTGGCTGCTCTGGGGCCAGACTGCTGGATCTGTCATGGAGCTGACCGGAGCTTGAGCAGGCACTGCATGCAGCATGGTCATGGAATGGCTGGAGCAGGCACCATGTGCAGCACGTGGGAGGACCATCCAAGTGGCACGCTGCATGCTTCCTGTGGGTCAACTCCAGGACCCACAGGCAGCATAGGAGGCTGGATCCAGCCCACAGGAATATCTTTGACACACCTGCAGTAGGGCATTTTGGAATGTGCTTAACTTGCAGAGTATTATTAGTCTGACCAAAGTTAACTGGATTACTCTGCTGCTTAACATTGTTTACCGGAAATGTAACATGGTTGGTTTGTTTATATAGTTGTACATTTATTTTTTTCTAGCTTGTCAAAATTCCCAAAGCTGATCTCCCAAATGAAGTGCATAACTTTAACTTCTACTTGTCAAACGTTGGCAAAGATAATCCTCAGGGAAGCTTTGACTGTGTCCAGCAAACGGTCACAAGGTAAGCAGTATTTAAATTTGTGCAGAAAGAAAGTGCTGGGGAGCTTGTGTGGTCTAGAACAGAAACTTTAATAAAACAAGTACACTGTTCCTTTCAAACTACGGTAAAAATGCAAACTTTAGAATATCATGGTTTCTTCAAGTGCATAATAACCTATGTTTACCTATAGCTCTTTCATTTTGTTTCCAAAAACTAACCTTTAAGCAGTTTGCATTTTCATGCCTCTTTAGTGCTATATTAAAAATTAGCTAGGGCTGGGCTTCATTTCTATCCAGGCTAGGATCAGATCCATGGTACAGTCAGGTAGAACTTGATCATAGAGGTGCAGACAGAAGAGCAGCTCCCTGCTGTAACTCGCAATGCTTTGCAGGAAGTGTTATGAGTTGCAAGGATCCCCCGGAGCAAACAGAAGTTCAGTGTTTGTTCCAGGGGGAGGGGAATCTAGCTATTGACTGCCAGCCTGCAGCTGGTTTCCCCTAGCAATGACACCCGTGCCTGCCAGGCTGCAAAGTTTTCAGAATGGGAGGGGGAAAGGGAGCAGCAGGAGCTCATTCTAGGGGTTCAACAGCCATCACTGGAGGGTGGGGTAGATGTATTAGAGCCACCCCACCTCCTGGGGGGGAGGCCCAATTCACCCACCCCACCCTCCAATGGGGGCGGAAAAACCTCCAGACTGAAATCCCTCCACTCCCTTTCCCCCCTCCCGTTCTGAAAACAGCAACAGGCTGGCAAGCAGGCAAACAGAAGTTACAGAAGACACTGTTTTGAAATGTCTCCATCTGACCCCTCATGCAGTGTGGGGTCAGTTTTTCACCCGATTAGCCATTTCTTAAGCTGTCTGCAGCCAGGCACTTGTGTTTAGTCACAGCTATAGACTGCTTTCTGTAGCCAGATCAGGCGAAGATTGTCACTGCTGTCTGCACCCAGAGCTCAGCATGCTATCTTGGTTGGCCTGGCCATAATGTCTAGGACTTTTCAAAGAATGGCACTAGTTAGAAATCTTGTCTACTGTTGCATGACTGTTCTGTTCAAGAGCCCCAGTGCAAAATAGCAATGCCATGACATGGTTAAGTTGGATTTGTAATGAGTGTGTGCATTTTTACCCACACAAACTAGCTAGTACCATATTGGCGCACAACTTTATTGTTAATGGGCCTTGGAACCTGGCTTTTTAGGTAGTATAGGTTATTCTGAAACACTGGCTTCCAGCTAATTTATTATGACGATAACCTGATCTTAAAGCTATCCAGCGATGGAGATCCTCAGTGTTAGTTAGCTGTTTTAATAACTCCCCCTATAGACATAGTTAGGCACTTAAGGTTGTCCAAGACACAAGAAGGTATCCTAGCTGACTAGAGGTATGAGCTATCCTTTCCCTTCTCCCCCCACTTTCCCGTGGACCTGTTAAACCATATCAATCCTATGTGAAGACATTCTTATTCAGCATTAAAGTGGCTTTAATTTAACTTAACTTACTTTGCTTTTGAAAGCAAGCTTAATTGAATCAAAACCACTTACTGTTTTAAATTAAGTATCCACTTAAAGCACAGATTGATTGTGCCTTAATCTTCTGTAAAAGTTAATTGGTAAGAATGCTCAGGACCGCTAATGTACGGATGCACTTCAGTACATGCTGAGTCCCAACTTATTGTGTTCTGACTTCCCCATGTACACAAGACCATAACAGATGTCATTTTAATCTGTTGATAGGCAATCAATTTAGGCTGCAGAATTACCTAAGAGTCTCATTTCTCTTTCTATGTCTTATGTTCCACCTCTTAAGTTTCAGGAAGTAGCCAGTGTTATTTTGGAAAAGATAGTATGTCCTGTATAGTTGAGACATAATTAGAATGTTTGTGTCTCAAGGAACTAATTTATATAATCTGAACATGAGGGGCTAAAATGCCAGCAAATAAAGTCTTAGCAAAAATACTGAGCCCAACTGAAGCATGGACACAGTCTTCAAGGAATTAGTCAACGTGACACAATCTTGATTTTTCAGGTGATGGGATAGAATGGATATTACATTTCCTGGTCTTCCTCCTCCCTCCCCCCCCCCCGCCTTTCATAGTGCATTTTGGGAGGGTAACATGCTAAAGAACATAAATTAATCAACCTTATGCTAAAATGCAGCAGTGAAAATGTTTCCATGCTCCCAGTAGGGTACAGTACTAGTTGTGAACTCTTTAATGATGTATTCTACAATGTTAAATCCGAGCTTGATATAGCTGGCAGACTTCAGAAAAGCTAAAAATAAACTGGTAATTTAAGAAGAAATGTGCTGAATGCTCCTTACCCTTTTTATTTGGAACATTCAGCAGAGAATTGTGGGGTTACTTTTCAGTAAAGTTGCAGGTCAGCTGAACTCCCAGTCCATCTGTAGGTCAGCAGCATAAATTACTAGTTGAAACCATGCTACTTTAAATTATGGTAATTCTTTGAACAGTGTCCTTAACCAGTAGGGACAGGCACTTTTGTATAAGGACTGATCAGAAATGGTCAGACTGGGAAGGGAGAAAAATATAGTGAAATTCTGTGGAGAAACTCCCCCTCTCTGTTTTTTTATGTTATTAAAAATGTCTCTAGAGCTCATTGTGCAAATAAGCAGTAGTAGATAGACCATGTGTCATTAATTCATATGTGCAGTATTCATTGATCTCTGAGAGTGATAGAGATGCTGTGAACTTCAAAATTCAGGCTGCATCTGCCCTTGTTCTTTGTGGCTTTTCTATCGCAATTTTTTTGTCCCTGGTTGCTACATGCAGTATCTAGGCAAACAGATAGGTCAGCTGAACACAGATTCTTCAGTGCTGCAGACATGCAAAATAGGCATGGTGAAAAAGAGATGTTTTAATAACTAACCATTTAGAAAAGTTGGCATACAAATACTAGGCAAAAATCATATCTGAGAATTCAGTTGAATTAACCCTTTTAAAAACCAGAAGAAAGATAGAACTGCATGAATTACATATGCGATTTTTTCCCATTTCTGCTCAACTCATTGAGTGATCCTAACACAATTTGAAAAGTCCTTTTAAATGGTCCCTAAGGCACATGTGTAGTCTGTGCACAGTTTTGGTACCATTATAACTAATTACTTTAGGGGTGTAGTCTTTCCTGAAATAGTTATAAAAGCACAACTCTGATACCCATATAAATTTGCCCTATTCTGGTCTACCAGTATTACTGTTCCCTTAATGAGGAAGAGGGTCGTACTACTTTTAAATGTAACAATATAGTTAACTTTACAGGTTTTGTGTATCCCTGAAAGCCATTCATTTGAAGCAATATTTAGATATTAGCTAGTTGTTTGTGTTGTAACCTAAGCAATTGAGAAATGCACCCTTTTTGCTAGCAGTATTTAGGCTCTAAATATTATGAATTTGACTAAGTTTCAGTGAAAGCTTAAATTTGAAATAGTATTTTAATCTCTTGAAGTGTTTTCTTTCACTACTTTCATAGTTCTGGAGCTTCGCAGCTCAATTGCTTGGGATTTATTCAAGATAAAATTACAGTGTGTGCAACAAATGACTCCTATCAGATGACAAGAGAACGCATGACCCAGGCAGAAGAGGAATCACGTAATCGAAGTACAAAGGTCATAAAACCTGGTGGTCCATTTGTAGGTATGGTTGTCTTTGCTATTTTAATCTAACAGATGTTTGGAAGTCTGTAACTTTGACAAGTACGAGATTCATAATGGTTAGCATATTTTTGCCTTACAGAAGAGGATCTGAAGCTTTGGTTAGCACATCTTTGCCACCTGTTCACAGTCTCACATTATTCTCCCTGCTCTTCCTTGCCCTTAGCATCCCTCGTCTTTATTCACTGGTCCAGGGAATTATTAGCATGGTTACAATGGGCATATCTACACGAGACACTGCGCGGTAGCCTAATAACACTGCACAGTAGCGTACCGGTCGAAAACTATGGTAATAAGCTACTGTGCAGTGTTATTAAGCTACTGCTTAGTAACCGTTACAAAAAAAACGTGCAACGGTGCTACTGTGTGGTAAAAGTAGTTACTGCACATTCAGTTAGTACTTCATTAAAGAAGTACTAAACTAAATGCTCAGTAACTAAAATTCATTAATGAATTTGTAGAGGCGCCCAATGAGTACTAAATTTAGTGACATAGCAGATTCAGTGCTTCTTCTCTTTCATGAAAATGCTGACGGGTTCATAGAATTAGTACCTTCCTGAATATTTGTGGTGTTTTACATGTTTAGATTGAAATGGCTGCAGACTCCATAGGACAATGGTGCATGGAAGTGATTTTCAATCTTGTCTACCGTCTTTCTTAATATTAGTCCAGTCAGCTGTAGGGACTCGCCACAGTAACAGGATCTCAGGCTGTGAATTTTACTGTAAATGGAGATGCAGAATTATTTTCACACCAGTAGACCAGGACTGGCAAGCAGCCTGACTAGACAGACTTTCAAGGGTCTGTTCCTGCTGCCAGACTCTATCCAGAAGTGACCTTTGGAAAGGAAGGGCAGGTTGCCCATGCTAGCATGAACATTCCAGTCCTGTTATACTGCAGTACATTACTTTAGATGTTCTTGCCTATTATAGGGTATCTTAACTAGGTATCTACACTTTATGAAATACAAAGTTAAAACTATGTTGGCTTGGCATTGTAATGTCCAGAAAAGTTAATATTATAACTGTGTCTAGTCCTCCTGCACATTCCACGTTTTTTCCACCTGTAGTCCAGGGTGGGCAGTTATTTGGGCTGGAGGGAGTTTTGGTGAACTGTTGCAAAGGGTTGGTGGCAGGTGGACCCAGACTGCAACAGCTCACCAAAACTCCCTAAGTGGCCCTCCAGCCCAAATATGCCCACCCCTGCTGTAGTCTGTCCTGAATAAGCACAGTCTACTTATTTTTCTTATTGTTCCATTTTTTAAAAAAATCTACTTAAAATGAAGATCTTGTGAAGCAACCACTAACTTGAGCTGCATAATTTTCACAAATTGTTCAAGCAGAAATTGGATAGAAAAACTGCTTTGGAGGGACACAGCTGTGGATTTTTTTTGTTTTTGTTTTTGTTTTTTTTAATAAGCCAAGATTCATAGCCAGTGTCCAACCCTTTGTTAGGTGCCTTGGGTTGTACTCCCTAATTGAACTTGAAACCAGGACAGGTTTAGTTTGTTTTAGGACAGAACAAGATGCTGGTACAGCTAATACTCCTATTACACAGCAAATTTAAGTGTGGCAGCCGGGTTAGGATTTGACTGTGCTCTAACCAATTAAAAGGACCGCCTTGTGCATACTGTTATACTAAAACTGCAACCATTTATCTGATGGAAAGTAATGATTATTTCTAAAACTAGAAGAGCAAGGACCAGTGAATTAGTTTAATTCTAGGAATGGTTAAAAATGGTTGTCTGTACTGCAAAATGGAAATATGTTTTTCCTACAGTCAAAATACCTCATTTTCTATAATAGATGGAGTCATTTTGTGCAAAGTTTTTATTCCAAAGAATGTTTTCCTAGTTTCAAAGCCTGTAACCTGTCTGAAAGAGAGAGGAGGCCAAAGCTTTGGACTCATAACACTGACCAGCTTTATATTTTCCTGACTTTTAAGGATTTAGGTTTGTAGGAATGTTAATCTAGGAAGCATCAACTTTTCTCCATCATAGAAACTGAAACGTTAAGTAAAAACCCGTTGCAGTGGACTTATAGTTGTGTATTTTTAACTAACATTTACTGTCACTAACCTTTTTTCCACCAGAGCCAAAGCAATTGCTACTAATTAGTTAGTTTTATGTAAAGATTAAGTTTTTGGATGAAATAAGGTTCTGATCATGTTTATTTTATAAACCTTGGACTACCTTCATAAACATTTCCATTTGCAAAAACACCTCGTGAATTTACTGAAAAAACATCCTTTTGGTGTAAGGGCCAAATCCACAGAAGTTTTTAAAATGCAGTTGTGTACTCAGGTAGGCAATTTTATATGCCTATGATAGCATGTTGGAATTAAGAGGTGCTTTCTAGCACAATTATCTGGGTCAATTTCACATGAATTCTTTTCGTAAGAAACAGATCTTTCATTTTTGTGGAGCCAGTGATATAGCTCTCTCTCACTTACTCAGCACGAAGTATTTATTTGAATAGTTTTCTTTTCACACAATGGATTTCAGAAGTTTATACTTTGTGTTCCTTTTCATGTAATGATAGTGGCATATATGTAGACTTAGGTTCCATAGGCCTGAATGGAGAATACATTAACCACAGGAAGGCCTTGGTTTCATAATCTAAACTGTATTCCCATTTTAAAAACCTCTCTTAATGTTAGCATACTTACAACTTTTCTAAGCTTATAAATTAAGAAAAATTTTGAATATGTCACTACATAAGCAAACCAGTACCTCTCACCTTCCTTAATATCATTTTGTTCCCAATTTCATATTCAATTTCTTGATGAGTTCTTAACTCCCCCCTATTTAGAATAAATAGCTCTTACATGTATAAAATTCTGTGTTGCATTTAACTTTAGAAGATGATGTTTATCCATCATGCTAGAACTACTTAAAATGTGCTTGTGTGTGTGTGTTTAATCCTGCATTTAGGTAAAAGAGTACAGATTCGAAAAGCACCACAGAGTATTTTAGATGCTGCTCCTGAAAGGAAGAGGTCAACCCCCATGAACCCTGCAAATACAATACGAAAAACTCATGTAAACAACACTGTTTCTCAGCGACCGTATAGGGACAGGGTGATTCATTTACTGGCACTGAAAACCTACAAGAAACCAGAGCTACTTGCTCGCTTACAAAGAGATGGTGTGAATCAAAAAGACAAGAACTCCCTTGCAGCTATACTTCAACAGGTAAGACTTGCTAAATCAGATGCCCTTCCTGTTCTTTCTGTTTCTGCTGCTGTTTTTCTTAACATAATTCAAGAGAATGTTGCTGCCATATTTAAATTTTAAGTGAGTGCTCACTGCAGTTCAGAAGTGGGCACACTTTATTGATATTGCCTCTTTGATGCCATATTCTCTGAAGATGTAGCCTGTATTTGTAATTATTAAAATTTAATTATAAGTTTTAAGGAGTTTGTAGTAGTCTGTAAGAGAAAAAAATGACAACTTCAGAAACCCTCTGAAGCGTTAAGGAATACTTGTATAGATTTTTTGTGGCTCTTATTTTTTGTGCTGTGTTCTTTTCCTTAGAAATTTCATGTTATTTCAAGATGTTCATAGCGGTTCACACTAATTCATAAAGGAATGTGTTTACTAACCCATTGTGGTGTATCGGGAAAGGGACTGATTGGAATTGGCAATTTATACAGATTTGTATCTCATTATTTAAACAAGTATAATACACTGTGAAGGAGGTTACGTACCAGCCTTTAGTCTTTTACCAGATATTTACTTTACTTAACTGTCTCAGACCTGGGATTTTTTTCAGTCACAGTAAATGAAAATACTGGTGTTCATTTTTACATTAGAGCAGTTTGCTCTTTGCTCAATATGGATATATATATTTGAGAAGAAAATGCTGTCCCTTTTGTAGATGGAAACGTTGTTATAATGGATGAAAATGCGTCGTACGTAGAGTAATATTACGCAGTGTGTACATATGCACACTGATCCTGAAAGTGATGAGGTAAACTGACTTTCTCCGTTGCGCTGTTCAGACACTGCTTGAGCTGTCATGGGTAGCTTGCAGTGTCAGTCTCTTGAGTAAATTACAGCTCTTCTCCAAGGCCGTCATTTATTCCTTGTTTAACTCTTATTGGCAAACCCTTTATTCACTGGCGCTGTCCATGAGCTGTAACTTCTTAGAATTATAATTCTTAGGAAAAAGTAGGAGCTTATCATACCTGACCAAAATTATCCTTGAGTGTGTGTTGTAAAACTATAGGAGTACTTTTTGATTTTGGAGTCAAGGGTCTGAGTTCTCATTTCACATCCCATTAGAGATGTTCTGAGAAAATGTCTTCTAGTATTCCTCTGTGCCTGTTGCCTCCCAGCTGGCTTCCCAAGTTAGTGACACAAGCTTTATTTTACTCATCTGTCTATGCCTGAAAGGCTTTAATTAGTCTCGTTATGGTTGAATCGATTCTTTATATTAAATTTGCATGAAATTCTGTAGCTTCTGACCCTATAGCTGTTAGTACATTGTCTTTATTCTGTCTTCTATAAAAACCGCTTTTAAGCATTTTTATACTCATTTAATAGATGGACAGTAAAAGACTTAGTCCCGGTTTAAAAATCAATTTAAAGGGCTTTTTTGGGGGTTACTTTAGATTTTAAAAAAAAGAAAATTGATGGAGTATGTTAGGCATTGTTGCTTTTATTATTATTTTATGAACAATCTAAATCTTGTAAAAGAAAACAGCATAGATAAAGAAAGGAAATGGGGTACAAGACAAAACAATGGCTTGATGTTAATCTGGATTAATGGAGGGAGGGTATAGCTAATACACTTCAGTTTATGTCTACATTTTCAATCTGAAGATACTTGGCATATCTGTCTAAACAAAAGAAATAGTTTGAATAGGGAGATTAAAATATTCATGGTCAGTCTTCACTTAACTGTACAGTTTAGAAGTAAGCACTAATTTCTGTACTTGTTAAGTTTAATACTTACTGCTTACTAATGTTGACATTAAAATCCTAAATGTGCAGGCCTGCACAAATGAGTAATCAGTGCAACAAGTACTCTCCACCCACTGTCCTCCTTGGCCATATATAGGCAAGGCAGGGACACACTTTGTTCATACATAGTCTCATAACCTGTCACCTCTTGTGACATGTGCCGTGAAAATGCCTGGAGTACTGTTGCCCTTTAGAAGCCAGTGGGGATGGGTGCTGATTTGGTGCTATGTTTAATCTGTTTTGAATCTCAGTTTTAATTTTGAGTTCTGTAAGGTAACCCTTTTATCAATAGTAATTAAAATGTACCCTTGTTGAGAAAATATTACACTGTATAGTCCTGCACTTGCTCGTAAAATTGTGAGCTTACATGTAGTTAGTGTGTGTGCATGTAAAACCAACAAACAAACAAACCCTTATCCTGTACT
Organism: Alligator sinensis; assembly: GCF_000455745.1. NCBI lineage: Eukaryota > Metazoa > Chordata > Crocodylia > Alligatoridae > Alligator > Alligator sinensis. Next base: position 1,907,666 of record NW_005841936.1, read on the forward strand.
GAAAATGCTGCTTTAATCCTGTTTCAACTGCATCAACCATACTCCATGTGGCTTTGGTGGGGTTTTGGTATCTCTTTTTTTTGTTTGTTTGTTTTTTAATTGGTTCTAACACAGTACAGTGACACAGTCTTTTACAGGCACAGTGCAAACGTTCAAGTCTTAGTAATGGTATCACAAAGAACAAAATTACAGATATAACAGGACAAAAGAACATATTTTAAGACAAAACATTAAACATTTGATCCACTAATGCACTCTTACACTAAGATTTGTTCTTTTAGCACCAATTCTGTCCAAGAAAGAATTTGAAAAATAGCTAAAACTGCTTAAAGTATCATCTTGTGCTCATATGCATGTCAAAATGAAGCTTTCTTCAACATCTAGATAAGGGTAAACAGGCAAATGGCCAGTTTCTAAACTTTTGGAGGGGCAAGAATTTGGTGCGATATAGCTGGATCTAAAATGAGATTTGAAAAGAAGTTACCTAATTACCACTTTGGCATAGTAGGCCTCAGTGAATGTGAGCTTTTGCCAGCTGCTTGCTTGCTTGTTTGTGCAAACATGATGTATTGCATTTCGAGAAAGGAGGAAGTTTATTTGAATCTATCTTAAAGCGGAGCATGCATAAGTTTGAGGCATTTGCTAGTTTGGAATTATAAACATAGTGTGTTTTTTGTTTTGTTTTTCTGGGAATTTGTGGCTCTGTCTTTGCATACACAAAGCTTTAACACAGGATAACATCCCGTGTTAGTTGCACTAACATATGAACATCCCGTGTTGGTTGCACTAGTGCTAAATTTTTTGTTTAAAAGTCTAGCTGGCAGTGTCCTTGGCTACAGTTGTTATGCCTGTCCTCAGTAAACTGACTCTGGGGGTTTTTTGGGTGCATCTCAAAAAAACAGATAAAAACAAAGCAATAACAAAAATACAGCTAATCTGACATCTATGCTGTTTCTCTACCATTAAAGGGAAAATTCAGTATGAGGTCTAAACTTTCTACCTGGACCTGTCTAATGGAATGCTACAACTTCGTGTAGGCAGTGTGCATGTACCGAATCCCACAACCCAGTCACTTGGAAAACAAGATGAACCATCTACTTTTGCTGTCATTTCTCTAGATAAATAAAGTTGCGTTTGCTGGCAATACAGTTTTAGTTAATAATATTCCTAGAGCTATATTCACTTTCCTCTGTTGATTGATGCTCTAATATTCTTGATGATTAATGATTACTCATTAATGATTTGGATGATGGGTTTCAGTGTATATGCTTAGTAAATCTGTAGATGATACCAAGTTGGGTGGAGTTGCAAACACTCTGGAGGGCAAGGCTAGGATCCAGAATAGCTTAAATAAACTGGAAAACCAGTCCACAATGAATTAGATGAGATTCAGCAAAGACGGGTGCATGGTCCTGCACTTGGCACAGAATAGAAGCCTAGGGAACGCCTGGCTGGGCTGCAGTACTGCAGAGAAGGACCTAGGGGTTACAGTAGACTTCAATATGAGCCAATAGTATGATCTTGCTACAAAAATAAATAAGTAAATAAAATAAAGCCAACACCATACCTGTCTGTATTAACAGGAGCATCACTTGCAAATCAAGGGAAATAATTCTTCCACTCTGTTCAGCAGCAGCGAGGCCTCACCTGAAGTACTGTGTCCAAGTCTGGGCCCCACACTTAAAGAATAATGTGAACAGATTAGAAGGAGCCCAGTGCAGAGCAACAAAAATGATTAGGGACTGGAGAAGCAAGATTTATGAGGAAAGGATAGAAGAACTAGGATTAATTTATTCAGGAGAAGAGAAGACTGAGGGGGGGATTTGAGAAATCTTCAAATACCTAAAGAGCAATTAGAGAGAGGATAGAGGTGGTTTTTTTTCTGTGACTGAGGAGCAGGACTAAGAGCCATGGCCATAGGCTGCAGGAGGGGAAATTTAGGTTGGAGATTAGGAGGAACTTTCTGTCATGGGGGTGGTCAAGCATTGGAACAGGCTACCAAGATAATTTTTTGAATTTCCATCCCTGAAAATTTTCAAGAGCAGGTTGGACACACAATTGTCTGGGATGGCTAAGTCAGGTTGATTCTGCCTTGAGCAGGGGCCTGGACTAGGTAACCTTGAGAGGGTCCCTTTCACCCCTACTTTCCTGTGGTTCTAGGTCAGAAGAGTATTTCCTCCTGTTTCAGTAGACATATATACAAAATGCTTTTGAATACCTAAAATTAAATTCTAAAGTTGTTTGTGAGCACACAAATATGTATAGGTCTGACATCAAGATGCATTGACTTGTAATTCCTCTGGAACATCAGGCCATTCTCAAAATACATAAATGTGTGCAGCCAGGATTATAAGAAATCATGTGAGCCAAAAATTTTAAACTGTATCCTATATAGGAAAGGTATATTGCATGTCACAGAAATATGCATGGTAGTACCTGAAGGAAATACATTTTGCCAAGATGTCTATGAATATTTAAAATTTCTGCATCCAAGATGATCAACCTTCAGTGTTGAAAATTGGTGTTTAAGTGGAAGGCCTGGCTGACCTCAAAATCAAAAGCTAATAAGTAAAAAGGAATACACTTTCTGATATTATACTTCCAACCTATCCTATTCTTTCAGGCTGTCTTTTCTGCCCTAGTATTGTAGCTTACCAAAAGCTTTAATACTTGTATTTTTTAAACGTATATAGGTAGCCAACTTGAATCCCAAGGACAACTCTTACACTCTGAAGGATTATGTATTTAAAGAGATTCAAAAAGACTGGCCTGGATACAATGAAATAGATAAACAGTCATTGGAATTAATACTTTCTAGGTAAGTGCAGTCTGTTTTTCCTTTAAACGTAGCAGTAAAAAGATACTTTGTCTGGGAAGTAACAGGCACTTTTTATTTCTTCCCAATTAATGAAAGATCTGTTAGTCTTTTCTTGATTTGCCTTGTAACCTGGAATGTGGGTAATCTTTACAGAAAACTAAATTCATCTCAGAATGCCACCAGCACCAGTCATTTGGAATCTCCTCTAAGTTCTGTTAAAGATGCTACATCAGCTTCTCCTTCCCAGGTATTTAATTTGTAACTTTCTACCTTATATATATGGTGCAATAAGATTAGATACTTAACAATTTGTTATTGGTGTGAAAGCTTTCATAATGTAATACGAGTCACCAATACCATTTTAATGTATGGAAAAGATGAAGCAACTATTTTTATATACTTGTGTGGTGACAAACTATGAAGTTACACAAATAGTTGCACCATGAAAGCCTGTGGGACTGATTGATACACAGTGCTTTTTAAATTTATAGTCAAGTAGCTGAAGAGCTCCTAAAGTTGGTATTTGTATTCTTCATAAAATGTAGCCCTGTGTTTAGTGATCCAATCAGGGTGGTGGTAAACAAAACTCTAGAGAGACCACTTACCAAAGATTTTGCAAAGGTACCCATGTTCTCCAGCTGTACCCATCACTAGTGTCTGCATGCTTTAAAAGTCAAGCTAGAAAGTAATAGCATATTGGCAAACATTTGTGGTTTTAAGCTTAAAGTTAACTACTTAGGTATCCATTATTGCTATACAATTACCACATACTTTCTGGTTGATAAATCCTTAGATAAGTCTTTTGACAGTCTGAAATAATTTTATCTTGGTATGTCTTCATATTTCAAATCAGGGTAGTATAGTCCACCCTGTTTTGAGCTGTGGGGGTTAACTTTCTCTGTATTGTATGACTGTTTTTATATCTGGTATTTATGGAATGCAGGCAGTCTTACACTGCTTTTGTTTTAGCCATTACCTTATGTGCAGTATACAGAAAGGCCTGGTTTACTGTAGTTTAGGACATCGGTGTTCTGTTACTTGAAAACTATAAACCTGATTTTGCTATATGTATTGCTGCATATTGGCTATGTTCATCATCCAGTGGCTAAAGGATAGAACTGAACTGGGGCACTTCAAGTTTTAGACTTGGCCTAGCTACAAACTTGTAAGACCTTTTGAGAAATCTTTGATCTCCCTTTTGTGTCTCATTTTCCCTTCAGTGATATCAGAATAAAAACCTATTTTTTTTATTCAAAACAATAGCACTTGAAGATTTTCAGATATAAGCCACTACGAAGAGCATCACTATGATATTTGAAATCAGTAAACCTCTATTTCAGCAAAAGCAAATGTTAAAAGTTAGTGGTGGGAACTTGTATTTGCTGCTTTGGAACAGCTGAAACAAGTGCTGAATACCTTGTTCTAGGACCGTTAACACATTTATGATAGGAGAAATCAGTGCATGATTGTTACTTGTCAACCTTAGTTACTGCTTCCCAGAAGAACAGTGAATGATATAAACTGCCTGGTTCCCTCTTTCTCTCACTTCACTATACACAGAATCTGGAAGTAGTTCAGCTGTGTAGTACAGAGCTGTGCCTAGTACTTCTGGTCAGAGGCACTGCCTTGTACTGGAACATAAGCAGTATATGCTTGTTAAGCAAGCTGGAATGAATTGGATAATGTTTCGGAGAAACTCCAATATCATCTAGAAATTACTTAAAACCCAAGCTAGCTATAGCAGAAACCAGATATTTCCTGTCCGCTCCTGTCTCCCTAATGCTTTAAACCAGTGATTCTGGTGCCACCAGTTCATGTGAAGAGTGCTGAGAGGAGATAAGCAGATAAGCATAGGCTAAGGCTTGTCCCTACCTGGATGATTCCCCATCCCCATTGCCCAGCCCCTCTGCAAGAAGATAAGCACTGTAACATATAAATCAGTTTTTGAATGTGGGTGCCACCCAGTTCACAAAAGTTATGGAGGGTGCCTCAAGTCCAAAAAGGTTGAGAATCACTGCTTTAGACATTCTTAAAAACATTGTGTCCCAGATGGCTTGGAACTACTTGAATAAAAGACAGTCTGTATTGGAGAAGATGTATTTATTTAACGTGTACTTTCTGCCTTAGGTTTCTACGAAGTACTGACTAAACTGTTTTGTTACAGCCTGATTATGTGGGAACTATTGGGCATCTATACACGTGCTCTAGAGTAGGGGGAGAAGGGCGGGTGCTTTAATTAGAGTGGCTCTGGGAGCCGTTCTAATTAAAGTGCCCGCAGTGTCACGTGCATTCAGCATCCCATGCTTCAAAATGGTGGCCAGGTTGCTTTAACTAAAGCTCATTCAACAAGCTTTAAAGTGCCCCCGCCACCATTTTGAAATGTGGGGTGCTGAATACACGTGACACGGAGGCTAATTAACACGCTCCAGCAGACTCGCAGCAGACTCAATTAATTGAGCAGAGCTCTGTCACATGTATAGGTGCCCATTATGTTATTCCAAGGTCTTGGCCGTAGATTTGAAGGGGATCTCAGGATAAAATAAATGAAAAACTATCTAGCACTTTTTTGAGCTTGACACAAAGCACATGCTAAGCTGTCAGTCAGGATCTTTCTTATCTAAAAAAGACCAGCAACATAAGTCATGTTGTTTTAATAATCAACCAATTTGAGATTGCAGGCACTGTACTGTAGAGGTGGACTAAACTGAAACTAACACACTTTCTTTTATTGCAGAAACGGCTTTTGGATTCCGATTTTATTGATCCTTTAATGCCTAAAAAACCAAGGATATCTCACCTTACCAACAGAGTTCAACCCACCTTAAATGGTCACTTGACTGCTTCCAATGAGAAACCTGCTGCAGCTCCACCACCACCACCTCCCCCTGCAGCTGCTGCCACCCCAGCCCCTCCGCCACTTCCTTCAACTCACCTTCATGTTTCAAATCCTCCTCAGACTGTAAACTCTAACTCCAATTCCCCTAGCACTCCTGAAGGCCGGGGCACTCAAGACCTGCCTGTTGACAGTTTTAGTCAGAATGGCAGCAGCATCTATGAGGACCAGCAAGAAAAATATACCTCTAGGACTCCTTTGGAAATGCCAGCATCCACTGCAGTTCAGTTGGAGTGCCCAAAGTCCACGGATGAGAAACATTCCGTGTCTCACAAAAAATCCAAAAAGAAGTCAAAAAAGCATAAGGAGAAGGACCAAATCAAAAAACATGACACTGTGTGTGTGGAAGAAAAGGAGAAAGACCTTAAGAAAGAGGAAATTGCCAAGCTGAAAAATTCTTCCGCTTTGGATTCAAGTGAAGGTATTAAAGCACTGCTTTTTAAATTACTGGATGATCCAACCTCTATCCACTGCCTCTTCTACTACTGTAAAATAGGGATAGCGTTTCCTGACTGTCTTTACATAGCACCTTTCGCCTGAACCAAAATGCAGATTAGTGCTTCTGTTTTTCTTTTACATTCTTAGGGAAGAATGACATGCATTCAAATAGTATACCTAATATCTTGCTGTATTGGAATTCCAAACTATGAATGTTCTATAGGCTTATTTTTGGTAAGATTTCAGCCTTTTTTTATTACAGAAGCAATTTGGATTTAAGAGTTCTAAACAAGTCATTGAATAGTGGTTGTCTGGAAGGGATCATTGACTAGTGCAAACAAGAACGAATAATGGAATTTTTTTCTAGGCTTTTTGTGTTTTGAACTAAGGAGTTCATGTATTGTCTTAAATATTGACTGTATTCAAATCAGAACTTGGGTACCAGAACTATTTTATTGCAAGCTTTAGAGGATTACTGTGATTTCTTTTATGAAAATATTCCTCAAGAGAGAGAGAATTTATTCAACATGGTTCTTGACTTTTTGTAGGTTTACAGCTTTAGTCATTAATAGTGACTGAAAGATTTGCCCCGTGAAAACTGTTACATTTTACAAATCAGCAAGTAAAAGTATGCACACTAAAAAAGCAAGGGATCATGTTGCATAACATGCCAACTGCAGTTTCATTTAAGCCCTGCAAAGTACAGGAGAAGGTAGAATTTCTAACTAACATCAGTAATTCTACAGTGATTTTCACAGTGGTATGGGCTAGGCAATCTCATCTCAGTCAGAAATCAGATTCAGCCCTCGACTACCCTAAGCAATTGTTTCAGAAAACAGAGAATTGTATAGATTGCGTAAGCTTTTGAAGGCACCTGTGCTTCTGTAGAATGCTGACTACATTACAGTTGTGTCTTTCCAGTTCATTTAAATCCTTCATATCGGTGTCCTTGTGGAATGGAGTTTCTCTGAAAATCTTTTGTGCTCAATTCATGTTTGTGTTGGCATCAAGGATGCTCTTTGTCTAGCAGGCAGCCAGTTGTGGAATTCTACAGGCCTGGAAAAATTCAATATTGTCCCCTAGACTGATACTTATTTTGGTGTAGCACCCAAAATAGCTGGGTAGTATTGAAACATAGTGACATGGTGTTCAGTGTTTTCATTTAAAATAATCTTTTTAAAACTTGAATTTTACTCTCAGCACTGGAAAAGGTTTGTTTGGATAACATCTTTCATGTCCCTTACTAAACTGAGTAAAACTATTCAATTGCTCATATATTTTCTGTAGAAAGTGGTACAAAAAGGCCACTTAATTTTATACCAGATGACTTTATTCTGTAATCCCTTTAATTCAGGTACTGTATGAACCATTATGTGATCACTTTTCTTATCTGAATATAATATTTTTTGGAAATTATATTTTGAAATGATTAGAGCCTTGGCAGGAACATTTGTTTTTAATCAGTACATAAGGAAGTAATAACAATAATAGGATGGTTATGTAGGATGGTATTTGAAACTTACTGACAAAGCCCCAAGTGAAATATTAGTTTTACTAGCAGACTTTTTGAACCTTCTTCTCCCTTTTCATCTGTGTGAGTATATATACTTTGAGGAAGAATTTATAGAAATGCTTATATTTACAGGATTTTCCTAAAATTAAATTCCTAGAATAAATATTCCTCATCTATATCTCTTGCAAACAGATGGGCTAGAAACTGTATGTACCTTACTTTTGTAACTTCATCCTGGAGGGCAGCTTATTTACTTGCTTTTTGCGCTTGTAAAATCCAGTGTTGCCGTGTTAATTGTAAAGGAGCATTCTCCTGAGGATTATTGAAGACTGAATATCAAATAGACTAGCATAAAATGATAGAGATTCCCAAACAAGAGAAAAATGGTGAAATTAAATCAAGCTTTGCATACCCATAATTGTGGGAAAAGCCTTCAGTAAGAAGAGCACTTTAGCTTTCCACCCCATTGTTATGTATTACGGTCCCATGAAAGCTGGATGTCGATATAAAACTATCTCCTATTGTGTGGCTACATCTGCCACTGCATATCTTGAATTGCTGTGCAGATGCCACAACTTGTCTTGAAATAAAAGAAGGTTGACCTTGGGTTAAGATTGAATTACTTCATTGTACAGCTTCTGCAGCCACTAGCTCAATTTTTAAACTTCTGGTATCGGTTGTTGTAGAATTGATCATATGGCCCCTATTGTAAATGTTAAATTGTGCATCTTATTCATGATTACCAATTGAGACAATAGAATGGGAATTTGGAGTAGGAGCATTCCAGACTCTTCAGATCTGTATCTTTGGGTATAGTGGCATTCTGTGATAAAGATGTCAAACTTTTATTTACCATAGGAGTTAAAGAGACCTGCACTGCCTCCACAGATCCTTCATCAAAAAGTGAACTACCAGACTACTCTATGTAAGTAAAACTGTATCAAAAGTTATCATAATTCATACTGTTCACAGAGGCTATTCAGAAAGCTCCTGTAAAAGTTCTTGTAGAACTACAAAATGTAACTTTTAAAAAGACCCCATCACCGCTGCTCATTCTAAAATTAGACCAGATACTTTATGTGAACACATGTATATTGAACCTCTCTGAGCTTGTCCCTTCAGTTCTAGTGATCAAGCTGCCTTTACGTATCTGAAAAATTTTCTTTCAGAAGCACTCAGACAGAAATTTGTTTTGCTTCAGTCCTCTCTGCCTGCTCACAAGAACAAAATAGACAAAGGAGGTAGACATGGAACTTTTTTAGTAGCTAGGCAATCTAATGGGCAAGCTGAATACAGAAATATTGAAATCACTCAGAGCACTATTTTCTTCTATTTGGTATCATTTTTATAGACCAGCTGATACCTTAGTCACAGTAGATAAAATTTACTCTATAAAATCATTGAATTTAAAATCTTTTAATTTAAAAAATGCATTCAGTTTAAAATTATATATTGGCCTTGATATCAGATGATATAATATTTAAGACCTACACTTACTAAAATCTATTAAAAATAAATATATCTTGGCTCACTGATTCTTCAAATTTTAAATGATGTACAGAATCAGAGGATAAGTCTTAACTTGGTGTCAGGTAAAGCTTGATTAAGTGTTGTAATTTTAGATACCTAATATAATTCCATTTTCTGTCTTCACAATGGAACGAGTGCTGTTTTTTAATTTTTTTCAAATACAAGTACTTTTGATTTATGTTGAACAGAAACACTTCTGCCTTAATGACTTCCATGTTTTAGTTAGTAAGAAAAGAGAAAATACTTTATTTGTACTCGTTCATTTAAAATTGAAAAAGCAGAGAAGTGGCATGTTCCTCTCCCAATCCATGAAGAAAAGCCAAGTGGGAGAGGATGGGATCTACTAATTCTAAATGTATAGAGGCCAGATTGTCAAAGGTATTTAGGTGCCTGAATTTGGAGGTGGGTGCCAAATGAGTGCAGGTTGGAGGCCTAACTCATTGGATTTCCTATTTATTTCAACTTCTATAAACATTCAGATAGAATTTTATTTTACCAGCTAAATATACCTTGAATGTGCTAAAAACAAAGAGTAAGACCATAAATGTTTGTTTTACAATTAAAAGTGATTTAATAAAATAAATAGTAACTCTGAACTGAATCGAGAAGATTGTTTCTGGTTTAGCCCAGATTTTCAAAAGCATTTAGGAACCTAGCAGTAGAAGTAGGCACCTAATGGGATCTTTCACAAGTGCCTAATTAGATTAGAGGCCTACCTCCTATTAAAGTCAATGAGAACTTAAATGAGTGAAGTTCTTTGTCTGCACTAGCATTTGCCAGATGAATTTCTAAGCAGAGCATTGAGAACACTGAAAAGAAAAAAATGTTTTCATTTAGACTCTTTCCTGTCATTTGCTCCAGTCATTAGCCCCCTCCCTTAATTTAACTCTACTACATATGAAACTATTAACTTCTTAACCCTGCCTAAAATTAAATACTGGCTGACTTTCCTATAAGTGATGTTACCTTCTACTTGTGACCTCTAGCCTGCACAAATGGAATGGTCAAAGAAGAATAGCATTATACACGCTTGAGTTCCCTTGGGGTTAGAAGAGCGCACTGCTGTTTCACTAGATCTGGGCTTGCCTTGGGAAGTGATCAAAGGGTTTATGCATTTCATGTTTGGGAGATTTGTGCTATAGGGTAGTTCATATCTCTGACTAGGTCCAAGGAAGGATTTGGTCCTGCATCCACCCTGGCAATACTACTGCCTGATGTTTCTCCTGGTATGAGGCTCAGTCTCTCATTCTTTCCTCCCTTCTTCCCCTCCCCCCTTTCCCCTCTCCCCTGAATAAAGAGTTATTTAAGGCACCTTAACAATGCAGCAACATTTGAAGTAAAAATTTAATCAGGTCAGTTTTTATTTGTCCCAATTCTAATATTTCAGAAGTAGTAGTCTTAATTCTGAATAAGATCTCTGCTGTTACCTCCGATATACCCATACAGTCTTGTATTCCAGTGAAGACCATAACGCTGTGAAGGACACCATAGGTGATGCATAGGAGGGGTATGGTGGGGGGCACTTGACCCCCATGAGATTGGCTGCCGCCAGCTTCTGCGAGCAGTCACTGCTTGCTCTCCCCCTCCCCCCCTTGCTGCCAACGCAGCCAACGGCATCTGCAGGCAGTCCCCGCTTGTCACCCCCCCGCCACCGACACCGCTGGCAGCGACTGCAAGCGCTCGCTGGCAGCTGCGGGCAGTCCCCACTTGCCACCATGGTGTGCCCCCAGTCTCAGGAGGCACCAGTCGTTCATGAAGGACACTGCAATTTCTATGACAGATTCTGGTGTAGGGCAGGGCTTAAGACATCAAATAATGGATGATGATCATATGACCATATTAAATATAGTTTTGATACTACTCCAAATATGTAATGAAACTATAAAACATGAAAAATTTTACAGTGGATCAAATATTTGCTCTCTAGGTTAGTTCAAGTTTGAACCTTTCAACCCTTTTGAAACGCTCTCTTCCTCACTAGTAGTAGTAATAGATAACATACATGCATAAGGATAAACTTGTTACAGTACAGCTTAATAAAGTAGCTTTTGTTAATGTGCGCTGCATATGCATTAGCACGGATCATGGTAATCTCTTTATCTGTGAGATACATGCCTAACTACAGTTGCATCACTTCTGTCTTTTCGGAATATTCCAGGGCTGCCTGGCACCAAAACACTATTAATTGTGGCTAAACCACAGAAACACTTCTGTTTTATGATCACTTCTTTAAAGAAACTTCTGATTTTATGCAAGGAGACTAAAACCAGTGCCCTCACTTTTTTTTAAAAATTGACCACTGCAACTCAAACAGCACTGTCTTCAGCAAGTAGGAACTTGAAAGTCAGTCAAACCCAACGTTTGAGATTCCTTTTGGTGGGAAGGGAAATATTTGTTTGATTTAGTGCATGGATTATAGCTTCCAAACATGCCCTAGTTGGAAAAAATCATGTCTTTAAAAATAGGCTTTGCAAAAGATATATTAATGCGAAGTCACAAATGTCAGCTACCAGAAAATATTAAACTTCGCAAACAGATCACAACCAAACTAGGACTTCTTCAGAAGAATATCTACTCTGCCACAGAATTGCTCACAAAATGGCAGAAAAGAGAGACCTCCAATTCAAAGTAAAGCTTCCAGGAGGGTAAACAGAGCCTTAATCATATCTGTATACAGGGAGATGCGGGAACAATTTTTACTCCACTTATATATGACACTTAAAAATTACAATAAGGGATATATATGTGTAGAGTCATGAAAATTAGTGAGCTAAAGAAGTTTTAGTTCTATGGCTTTTCATAGCAGATTAGTGTTTTCAGTACACTGAAAGCTAGATTTATTTGCTTAACTTCTGTCTTGTTGCAATGGCACATTAGACTTTTTTTCTATTTAAAAACGCTGCAGATATGAAACAACTGGCTTGTAGCAGTGCGAGTCTGTTGGTTACATATGTATTTTTAGAATATTTAAAACCAATATTTACCAGAAAAATTCCTCCGAACTGTTCTAAAAATCCTAGAGGCACATAGCTATTGCAAATGCTATTTTTCACTGTTTTATTTGATGGTTTTACATTTTTCTTCAAAATGGAAAAATTAAATCCTCATTCTGTGGAATATTTAAATGTATTTGCCACTCCCTTTTGGGTTCCTAACATAAAATGCTCTTGTATGAAAATGGTGGGGGAGGGGCAGCATAAAATTAAATAAATAAATTTAAAAGAGTCTGCATAGATTTTTTGGGGTAAGCTTTTAAACAAAAAACAACAGGTTTAGACTATGATAATTTTAAAGTCATGCAACTATATGTAGCTTTGCTGAGAGCAAAGTATTGACATAGCTCTAAGCCCTGGCAAGAATAGATGGAGGAGTCAGAGTTCCATTCCTTTATCTTAAGAGGATCCAGAGATGAATACTGAATAGATCAAAGCTGATCTAAATGCAATCCTGTGTTACATTCTTCTCAGCATATGACACTGGGATTGCAGTGCCTGTGGTGACTTGGACATTACAGCCATTTTGACTTCCCAGTATGTAGACAGTATTGAGTTTCGAATGAGATCTCTTTGGCTGAGGCAAAAGTCAGACATGACAGCCAAATTCTGGTGTATTGGGAAAACTGGAAAGATGATATCCGTCCTTCAGTGCTTTGTCTAATTGTTATTGTACACATTTGCAAGTTCACTTTGTATCCTCAGCTGACTGTGGCCACCTGACCTGGCCAGTGTGAATTTCTTGTTTGTGCTTGACACAGTTCTGGTTCTCCTTCCAGCTGAAGTCCTCATCGCACCTTGTTTTACAGCACTTGTCTTGTACTCCAGGCATTCAAATGAACTGAACACAACCAATTGTAATCTTATCCTATTAACTGTACTTTAATAGTAAAGATTGATACAAATCTGTCAAATCAAAAAAGGATCCCAGCCCATCAATTCAAACTCTCCAAAAAGCCACCAAAACAGTGGGCTTAGCAACGTGCCCAGAAGGCTGATATCTTCAGACTGACAGACCAAAAGAAATGGATCTAATAATTAATGGGCTTTCACAGGCAAAGATTTGCCAGCAGCTCTTCTCTTTTAAACTGACACTTTGGACCTGTCAAAATTGAATGCATAGTAAAGTTTTCTACATGCTTTTGCAGTTTGTCACATATGAAGAACAAAGTATTATATATAACTTGCCACAGAGATATTGTTTCTTAATTCTACAATAAATTCAGACTCCATATATCTTTTACCAAATTTAACCAACTAGCTGTTAAACTTGTTAGCTGTTAGCTTGTTAACTTGTTCCCAGGAGAAAAGTAATTTTAAACAACTCTCTTACATTGTTTACTGAGCTTACTTCTAAGAATGTTCCAGCTATTTGTAATGCACAATAACAATTTTTATACCAAAAGTACTTCATAGAAATTAAAATTATTTATTTTTTCCATTAGAAAATATATAGCTATTGTCTCATATGAGCAACGCCAGAGTTACAAAGATGACTTCAATGCAGAGTATGATGAATACAGAAGCTTACATGCCAGGATGGAGAATGTAACCAGAAGATTTATGAAACTTGATGCACAACGTAAGCTTCTTTCTCCGGGATCCAAGGAATATCAGGTAAAAAGAAATTAAAAAAAGCTGTATTTTTAATTTAACCAATTATTTTTACCTTCTGCTTTGTATGTTAGATTATTATAATCTTCTTCTTCCCCCTCCTCCTTTCTTCTGTCCTTCCCTGCAAAAATCCCCAACATTTACTCCAAATTCTTTTAAAACTAATTAAGTCTTTAGAGAAATTACTATAATTTAATGGAGGAAAAGAAGCTGCTTCATTTGACAGAACTTTTGTGCTGTCTTGGGTACATATATGGCCCTTTTTACTGTAGGATTGGAGCACCTTATGATCCTTAGTGTACATATCCTCACAGCAGAATTCAAGAAATGCTCTAATCTCCATTTCACAGCTGGGGATGAGAGTCACAAAAGGCTAAGTGATTTATCCAAATCCATACAGGAAGTCTGAGTCAGAGCAAGGATTTGAGCTCTGGTCTCCCAAGCCCCCAGCTGATTTCCTAACTAAATAAATTCCCAGGTGATATTGGAAAGACAAATTGAACTGGTCATTGCCATCTTGATTTGACACGTCATGAAAACTAGCAGCAATGAGCAAACCAGCAGGAAAGTGCTAGAGAGAGAGAAATTAACAGTACAAGAGAAATGAAAAATTACTGAGTTCAAATTTGGGGTCTCAAGCATGATAAAGGAAACAACTTTGCACAGGGAAAGCAACTGGCACAGATATAAAGATGAATAAGAGAAACTGCTGCAATTCTCATGGGTATTGTTACAGGTTAACTTTTCCAGACAAACTCAACTCCAGATTTGTAGCACGTTCTTTCCAAAGGGGTGCCAATAATTAACTTGTACTGACCTGTAGCATTCTCTGTGCAGGCTAATCGTGCAGTATGTGGCCTTGTAGGTTTTATACACAATCAGTGAGGTGATCTACTTTCCAGTGTAATACTCTTAGTAGCTTCTGCTTTTGGGCAGACTGAGCATATATTTTGGGGAAATGAGAAACATTTAATGCAAAATCTCTGGTTTGTTTGGTTTTTTTCTCTCCCTAACCTACACCTAAGATCTTGCCCGGTTTTTCAGGTCTCTCTCCTCTATTCTCCTTGCTTTAGTGATGTAACGTGACAGAACCAATAACTCTACTGCCGTTGGCTACTGACCCCAGTTTCTTTGACCTTGCTGAAAAGAATGAGCCCCAAAGTTAATATTGCCTCGGGCTGTATTAACTCTCAGTAACTCCCACGGTTTTTTCAGGCTTTGGGAAGATATAAGAAGGTCCTTTTTCCCTTCACTCAAGGTCCTGTCTGCTCCTGAGTTAATCCCCAGCTATGCAGCATCTCATAAGGGTTGTTGAGAAGGTGGTTATCAAAGGGCATCTTCAAACATGGCAACTTTTCTGTGATGCTATCTCAACTGTCTCTGTAGACTTGCAGTTCTCTGTAATGCAAAACATAGATAGCCGAAGTGTGCATGTCTGTATTAAAACAATGTACCCAATTCCACTACTCCTTTGTTAATATTCAGTTGCACTTTGTAGCCGTGCAATATTCCCCAAGTGATGTTTATTTAATTTTCTTTCTTGCAGGTCCTTCATGAGGAAGTCCTAGAAGAATATCGGAAGATCAAACAGGTGGGTAGCTAAACTTGTTCTGGCAGAAGGCAGGGCAGATGGAACATTAAAGACTAACTTGTTCACAGAGGCATAAACTTGCAGCTGATGGCCTACTTTGTCAGGTGCTACATGTCTGACAAAGTAGGTTGTTGTTTATGAAAGCTTCTGCATCTCTGAACAAGTTAGTTTCTAAGGTGCCACTTTGCCTTGCCTTCTGCCTGACTGCTGACTAACAAGACTGACTACTTCTCTAAACCTGTTCTGTGGGAGGGGGCAAGAACAGAAATACCAAACACTAGATATTAATCTGTCTAATGGGCACTCAAATTTATGTTGGAGAAATATTTTTGCATGCTGACTTTTTTTTTCCCCTCCCCTTTTTCAGTCTAGTCCCAACTACCATGAAGAAAAGTACAGATGTGAATATCTTCATAACAAGCTGGCTCATATCAAAAGACTAATAGGTGAATTTGACCAACAACAAGCAGAATCTGTGCACTAGAGCGCTGCTTGGACCAGAAGATGTGAATAAACCTAAGCTTATTTATTTAAAATTCCAAATGAGTTGCTCTCAGATTCTAAAGATTAAACTTGTGCATTACAAAAGTTTCAGTATTAGCGGACTTCAGTTACTACTTTTGTTGTTGCTTCTCTGCATATTTGAAGCTGCTTTTTTCTGGTCCCTTCTTTTCTTCAAGACTTATGTTTGTCCATGGAAATCATTTTACCAGTAGATACTGGGGACCCAGTGTCTCTACTTCGAAGTTGTGCACATTTAAAAAAAAAATAATAATGTAGCAAGTTAAAATGCTTTTGGATAAATATAAGCCTGTTTTCTGACCTTTCTTGTTAATGCAAACTCTTTGCCTTAAATGATAGAAGGTTTAGAAATTTGCACAAAACAATATAATAAAAGAGAGAGAAAGAAAGAAAACATTGTTTTGGAGGGTTAAAGAGGCATGTATATATGAAAGCTATATACAGTCTGTCTTTATCGACAACAGTAATTTACCCCTGCAACTTAAACCCCCATGCAATGGTTGCCTTAAGGTGTTTGCTTGTGTTATACTTACTGTAGTTAAATTATTAGCTACACTGCTTCCCAGTTTATTAAAGCAACAGGGAAGCATTCTGTGGCCTACCAGCGTCTGAAAGCGTATGCTTGTGCTGTATGTGTGCAAGATTGTGTGGGTGTGAGCATGCATGATGGGGGAAGAAAAAAAAGCTGCTACTCTACGTAGGCCAAACGCTCAGGTTAAAACAACTGACGAGTGTTGCTGTAGGTTTTTTTCCTATAAAATTGCTACTTCTCTTGTTGAAGACTAAAGCATTTCCATTTCAACAGTTTGTCAGCTTTAATAATGTTGGGGAAAATTGATACTTTACAAAAATTAAACAGATCTATAGTTTTTGGGCAAAATTATAAAATTAAACATGTAGGTAACCTATTTATATACTGCTATAAAGTATTTTTTTGAAGAGAGATATGCAAAGAAGTTACTGCCTACATGAAATATATATTTAAAGATTTTTCTCCTGGGTGCCAGGAATATAACAAACAGAGGTATTTAACTATAAAATACTGTGATCATCAAACAGCACAAACTTTCATTTCATGCAGTTTATTGGTTTAATTTGATTTAAACCATCATTTACTTTATCATGCGGGAACATAAGTTATTTGGTCAAAAGAATAAGCATTTTGAATTAATCTCTTTGTTTGTCTTACTGTATTTGTCTTTTAAAGTGCTGCCAATTGAAAAGGGAAGCATTATGTTTACAAATCTGATTTTGGAATGTTTGCCAAAATTTTGGTAGTATCTTTAATAAACTCTGTCTCCAGCATCAAAAAAATAATTGTTGTGTGTCACTGTAAACCAGAAAATGTTTTATGTAATTGTCAGAATATGTTCTAAAGTTCCTGGGAGTGGTGGAATTTAGATTTCAGTGTTTGTTTGACACATTACTTTCAATAGGAAAATTGGGTCGCATGTAAGACAAGTTGCTCTTATTATTACTTTAGAATAGAGTTAGTCTCACTAACACAATAAGTTGACACTTCAGGTGCTTCTTACTTTGATCATTGTAATTATTAAAGTCTGATTTAAGCTTTGATCTATTTATTTGAAATGTATAAAAAGATGCAAAGGAAATGTCATGCCTCCCATTGAAATCACCGGGAGCTGCATATGTGACCAAAACTCATTATGAAAGTAATGTACAAACTTCAGCACAGTGGTTTGTCACTGCACCAACTCTAGATGGTTACATACCAAGTTGAGGAGATGATAGGGAAATAATAATGGCTGTTCAGTTTAAACAATGAGTATATGATGTCTAAAGTTGGGACCATATTAGGCAGCAGTGTTCTTGCCTCTGAAATGTATGACATGCAAACCCACGCTCATAACATCACCTCAACATTACTCTGCTGCAGTTCTCACTGCCTAGTCACTATGTATAATACTGTCACTTTATAACTGAGCCCTACTGCAGTTGAAGCATTCACTTTTGTCCCTCTGTACAAAAGGAATGGCTGGTGTTGGCACATCTTCTGGATTACAGATTGTATCTGCAGCAAGAGGTTAATACTTCAGAGGTCCAGCATTGAATATTAGACCCAACACACGACTGTAAAGCCTTAATTTTAAATGTCATTTTTTGCATTGAGCATTTCTCAAGCCTTGCAAAACATACCCAACAGCTTACATATTGCAAAACAGTCCTGTCAATCAACATATCTGCTGTTTCCCTTGAGTCTGAATTCCTGTTGAGCAAATGTAACCGCCTATTCAAGTAGGGCTTCCAACAATATTGCCCTTTCTGCAAAATTTGCCAACTCATTCAAATGAGAAACAGATGAAACTTTGCAAATCCTGGCAGTTTGGCAAGTTACACTACTGTAAAGTTTGAATCTCCTGTTTGTTTTAGAGAAATGGTGAAGGGGTGACAGTGTGCATGTCTGCTTTTAGGGAAACCTGTGTGTCTTTTCACTACAGCTTTATCTTGAAACCTTTGAAACACTTGTGATGGTCTATTTAAATAGTTTCTGTCAAAGGGAAAAATAACTGTCCTAACTAGCAAAAAAGAACTCATACACCAAGGGGATTGTTTTTCAATGTTGCTGGGTTTTTGGGATGAGAGAAATTGAGGAAGGAAGAGAAGGATTAGCAAATATTTTAATGTTAGTTGGTCACTCTTAACAGTTGAAAGAGCTTTGTTTGCTGGTTACTTTTAAAAATTTGGTGTTAAATATTTCTAAGTCTCTGGTGGCTTTGCAAATGTGAAAACTTTCTGTTCCACCTAAAATTACAAGATGTCGTGAAAGGACAGGCGGGTTTATAAACTATTGAAACAAGGTGCAAGCAAAATTGAAGGATTTAAGAAATTCAAATACTGTAACTTTGCTCATTCAATTAATATTACTTTTACTTTTCATAGTGATACCCCAGCCAGTCCTTCCTTCTCTGGCACCATAAATGTTGATTCACGCAAAGACAAATAATACACCTATGCCCATCTCATAGGCTCCTTACAGCTAATTATTTTCATGCATTCTGACAAACCATTTCATTATGCATATGTGATGGCAAGATACGGCAAACATTTCAGTAACCTTCAATGTTTTGGGGAAGGATATTTAAACTGCCTAAAGGAAAACAATATTGGAGAACGAATCTAAGAGTGTTTTAGTAATGTGAAGGCTTAGAGGGCTGTAATCCCCCTCTGCAGACTTTTTGAAGTATTTTAAAACTTTTTAAATTCTACATGAACTGTATTAAGATTCCATAGACTGAAACACCCTTGGGGCATTTTGAACACTTGAGCCACTGTCGCCCCTCTGTTCTACATCAAATTCAATAAAATGTTAACTTTGCAATTCTGAGACTTGGTTTTTTGTTTCTTTATAAAGACTTAAATAATTGCACGTTCATCCACTTTTGTTATGAGAACGACTTTCCCACATTTATGTAATAGCCCAGACCAGCAGAAATGCAAGGACCATCTTAAGCTCTTTGGATGCTGTATAGGCAGTACACATGTTCTATGCTGCTCATTATGACACGTCATGAAACAGCATTGTTGGCCTGCTCTAGCTCTGGAAATGCTTCAAATGCTGCTGGCAGGAGTAGATGGGTGAAGAAATAGGGAAGCTTAAAGCAAGGATATAAAATTCATTCTACAATGGATAATCTCTTCTGTGGACAGCAGAGAGCCTTTACTAGCAAAAGGCACATTTCACCATCTTGCCCGACTGCAGAATGTGCCTCTTCAGTTAGCAAAGTTTAAAAATGGTATTTAAGCTAACAGCTATAGCATTTCCTTTTCTCCTTTGTGCACTTTAAGGGCAAAGTCCCTTTAAAATCCCCTACAGTCAATCCCCTTCATAAATCTTTCCCTGAGTATGTTTCCCCCTCCCCACCACTCTGGGAAAAGCCCAGGGTGTTTCTGGAGAGGGAATGTTTTCTGTAGTAGGAACTATGGCAAAATAGTGTCATGAGAAGCAGCTGGTTTCCCAGGTCACCTGCCATGAGACTTGGCAACCCTTGTGTAAAAGAGGTGAATTGGGCCTAAAACAAGATGTTAATTTAAGCCCTTTGTTTTATTGTCAAGGCAAATGCTTAATCCTGTAACAAACCAGTTATCACTCGCCTTCTCCCAGAATAGCAATCATTCAGAAATTATTAATCTAATTGTTAATACATAGCAACATACTTGAAACTCTGAGAAGACTTGCATGTTTTAGCAGCTTCTCTTACCCTTTTTCACTGGTTACACTTTAGCAGTGCAGAGGCTCATCCACCTCACTGTTTGCAAGGCACTAGTTCAGAGGGCATGAGATGGTATCTAACTTCCTTTTGAGAAGAAAAATATTGGTTTAAATGGTCCTGAGTGGCTAAAAGAACAGCAAAATTTGGGAATGCAGCTTCTGCTGTTTGTGAGGGCAAATTATAGGTAAATGGTCCTAGCTAGCCAGCCAGTGATCTGCAAGGTTGAGAGGCTGTTTTAAAGTATTGCATTTAGCTTTTTCTTTTTTTCCTGTTTACAAAAAGTAGTGATATGGCCAACTATGCTAGGTTCCTGCTAGGGGCTCTGCATAATTGTACTAATTTAACATTGCTAAAATATTTTCTGCTTATACTGTGTATGTACTTCCACTAAATGTTAAGCACATGAGCATATAAGGGCATTGCATGATTTTAATTATTATCTCTTAGGATAAACATTTGAAGATAAGGCACTAGACCAACGGCTGCCAAGTTCTTAGCTCATGCCCTACCTTTCCAAAGAACTGTTTGAAGTGCATGCAAATTTCTCATTAAACACATTTACTTTATGGCTTAATAGGATGAGGTCTTTCTGGACTGTCTAAAAAAGTAAATGCCAAAAACAGCTTAAAATATTTGAGTAGAAAGGCTGGCAGGAAAACAGGAACTCTGGTTTGCAGTCTTGAACTTTTCACTCTTTTTAATCCAGAATAAACCCCAAAACCTATTTTTGAAATTTAATGAAAAATAATGAACACCAGAATAGCTCTTAGCCACTTGTTATAGACACTCACCTGAAGAAGAATGGAAGATGCAGCTTCCAGCTCTTGGTCTGAATGAGTGCCATAACCACTAAACTTATGACTATTCTGGGGAGTGCCTCTTTCATTGAATCAAATACTTTTCCACGTCTGAAAAATGTTGGTTTCAGTGACTCAACATTTCTCCAACAAAACAGCATTAAGTTCCAAACAATTTCTAGGTATAAACTGCCCTTTATACAGCATATAAAAAGAACTTGTAGAGCTGCCATTATTTACCTTTCACACTACCTGAAACAAATGTCAAATGCCTTGGTATATTTTGGTAGGTTATTGAATTTCGTTCAATGACTTGACTTTTTATACTTTTTCAAGTTCAAAACTCCTATTAATTTCTATCCTACGTTTGCTTGCCTTTTTCTACAAAACACCATCGACAATGCAATACAAAACATGAAGTAGATCTCAGAAACCTACACTGAAAGGAGAGGGAGGGCTCCAAAGGGTACTGTACAAAGGTGGAGGAGTCCTGGCTAGAAATGGACTGTATCAGTGCATCAGGCAGCGTCAGGCCTAGAATGTACCTTTTGCTTAGTGACTCCAGCCCCCAGCCATATACGGAGCCCCTGGATACCTGCAATGCTGGGCAAATGCTTGCTGAGAAGAATAGCTGATTTTCTCTGTTACTGAAAAGCCAGGTGGCTCTCCTTGGTCCTGTAGGCATAGCCCAGTTTCATTCATTAGACCTAACCAACAGCCCACCTCAACTTTGTTGTAGAGACAGGAGGGAATGTGTCCCTACTTCCCAGCCCCAGAAGGGCCAGGCTGCAGCCTCTAAGGGACAGGACCTTTTTCACTAAATGTGGGATGGCCTGTGATTTCAGGACTCCTCCTCACAAGCTTCAAAGCTATTGTAAATGAGCAATACCTGCATGCATCTCTTCATACATAAGGTCATGGGCAGTGTGATGCAGACTTCCTGAGTTCTCTTCAGTAACTCAAAAGCTGTTTGGTTGGCACACACCAAAGTTAGGAGTAGTGGAAAGCCAGCCCTCTGTGCCCCCCAAATTAAACTAAAGCACCCATCTGCCCAGCTACAGCATATAACACATGACTAAATCAAAATTACCCTACTGTCATGGTCAGCAAGTACTATTCAGTATTACAGCTGAAAGTAGCCAGCAGAGCATATTTCACTTCTCAGGCATTTTCTGGCAGGCTACAGTGCACAGATGACTGTTTGTTTGAAAATGAAAGATCTTTTTAGCATTTGATTTCCAACAAACACATACCAGCCCTCTTGCGCACAGTGTCTGGGAACCTCTTTCAAGTGATTAAGAAGGTGGAAAAAGAAAGAGAGAGAGCAAATGTTATGCTACCTTGACGTGTGGCAATGCTTGTGTCACTTGATTCCCTCCCACTGGTGTAGACAACTTTTGGGGTCAGGCAACAATGTCACAGTGAATCCAGGTGCCAGAGAGAACACAAGTAGAGCTTCACCCAACCCACCTGTCCTGTTGGTTTTTTCCAAGAAGCTCAGAAAAACAATGCCCAAGGGAGGAAGGAAGGAGGCTTTATTCTCAGCTTTAGTCAATGGAAATCGAGGACATTTCAACAAAATGGTGCACTGTTATGGCAACTCAGAACTTATCAGGAGCTTTGAAAAACCACGTGTCCATTTTTCGTTTGTTCTGTTTTTTATCTTATCCAATCCTGTGTGCACCAAGCCCCACCCTGTTATAAACACCTTTGTACCTGGCTGAATCAGACTTCCATACCTTGGACAAGTTAGCTTGAAGGCTGCCCAAAGGGCCTGCACATGAGACAGACACCTTCCTGAGCACAGGCCACAGGAATCAAAAACAAAAAGCAAGTTGTGGGAAGCTAGTGAGGAGGCTGTGGTTTGAACTGGAGCACAAGATCAAGATCATCACATTTGTAGTCCATCTTTCCAGCCACTGTCTCCAATGCTTCCTGGCCCCTTTGAACAATATATGAAAGAAGTAGCTATGAGCCATATTGCTTTGCATTGAGGAGAGGGAGCTGTGAGCCAAATGAAAGTGCCAGCAGGTGGATCCAGCTTGCAGGCTGTATATTTGATGTCTTGCCCAGGTTTAGAAAAGAGATGCACTTCATAAGAAGAAGTCTGTCATCTCGGCACCTTTTGTCTGGCAGGGCTGGTTGAGGTAGTCAGGATTTGTAGCATTCTGAATTTCATGTCCAAGGACCTGTGCTCTCACTTAGAAACCTTTTAAATCCAGCTGCAGGCTTAATCCGGAGACTAAGGAAATAGCTGAAAATCAGGTAGCCACAGGGGACTTGCAACAGGGATTTCTTGCCTAGGGAAAG
>NW_005841936.1:1930947-1934915 GCF_000455745.1 Alligator sinensis
ATGATTTGAAAGCTAACTAACAAGTGCCATGTTGGTTAAACCAATAGTATTAGAGCTCACAGAGCACTGCTTTCCCATCCTGTGAGAAGATGAAGTGAAACGAGGTAGGTCTTCATTGGGATGCACCTAAGTTTGCCCTTTGGTTGACTGCCTCAGTAGCTCAGTGGCTAAAGTGATGGTGGCCAATATGCATGCCGCAAGTGGTGCAGGCAACTTGTGTGTGACATATGGCACATCAGGGAGAAACAAAGAGTACAGTGGCAGACAGGGCAGAGAGCAAAAAGCAGAGCAGCAGACTGGGCATGGGAAGGGGAATGGGTGTGTCATTCAGGGTGGGTGGGCTCAGGGCTTAACTTGTGGCATGCCTACCAAAAAGGCTGCCCCCTTCCCCACTCTGGGTTAAGGCATACAGATAGGATATGGGAGACTAGAGTCTAAGTTCCCATCCCGAATCAGGCAGAAGTAGTATGTTAACTTGAAACACGGTTATATTTTCTGACAAAAAAATAGTAAAAATCCCTACCTAGCCATACTTTGCATCTAGTGCAAGCTACCTTAAAAACATCCTGAACACCTAGGTCAGAGTGACCTAGACAAATTGGAGAATTGGACCAAAAGAAATCTCATGAGGTTCAACAAGGACAAGTGCAAAGTCCTGCATTTAGAATAGAAGAATCCCGTGCACTGGTACAGACTGGGGGCTGACTGGCTAAGCAGCAGCTCTGCAGAAAAGGACCTGGGGGTGACAGTGGACAATAAGCTGAATATCGGCCAACAGTGTTCTTGTTGCCAAGAAGGCTAACAGCATACTGGGCTGCATTGGTAGATGTGTTGCCAGCAGGGCAAGGGAAGTGATTATTCCCCTCTATTCAGCACTGGTGAGACCACATCTGGAGTACTGTGTTCAGTTTGGGGGCCCCCCACTACAGACAGGATGTGGACACATTGGAGAGAGTCCAGCAGAGGGCAACAAAAATGGTGAAGGGGCTGGGGGACATGACTTATAAGGAGAGGCTGAGGGAACTGGGCTTATTTAGTCTAGAGATACGAAGACTGAGAGCAAGGCAGCCTTCAACTACCTGAAGTGAGGGTCAAAAGAGGATGGAGCTAGACTGTTCTCAGTGGTGGCAGATGGTAGAACAAGGAGCAATGGCCTCAAGTTGCAGCAAGGGAAGTTTAGGTTAGATATTAGGAAAAACTCTCTCAATAGGAGGGTAGTAAAACACTGGAACAGGTTACCTAGAAAGGTGGTGAAATCTCCATCCTTGAAGGTTTTTAAGACCCAGCTAGACAAAGCCTTGGCTGGGATGATCTAGTTGGGGATGGTCCTGCTTTGAGCAGGGGTTTGGACTAGATGACCTCCTGAGGCCCCTTACAACCCTCACTTTCTATGATTCTAACTTTAGGTTCGACTGTGATGCACACATTTTCCCTCAGGTCACTGAACAAAGGTCAAGCAAACAGGTTCATCTCTCTTTATTGAAGTGGACACACAGGCTGGATTTGCACAAAGTGTGGGATTTAAGTTCTACTTACATTTTCATTTAGAAGCTTGACAACTCTGATTGTGACGAGGGAACAACCCAAACAGCCTTTTGTTTCACTTGTCCTAGGGAAGAGGCTGTCCTTTCTAAGACTAATTCTAGTATTAAAAAAACTTACTGTCTAGTAGCTTTACGCAAACTGACTTTGTAGAACACCAAGACATATCCTAAGTACATTAAGAATATTATAACACTGAACATTTAGCTGAACTTGACTTATTCAAGCAAGTGCAGGTGTTCTCAAGCATTCTACCTTGGACAGATTCTGAATGCTGATTTTTTTCACCATATTCATCCTTCATTAGTAAGAGCAGGAGGCTAGAAATAAAAGGCAAAGCACATTTACACCATCCATGAAAGTTCTTTCATAAGCAATTTCATTTTTAAATGGGGAAAAGGCATTCCTTTTTTTTTTTTTAAATCAGAATGTTAAATTACTCAGCAGCGCTGGTTGCCACAAGGTATCACTAAGGGCAAGAGCTCAATGGAATTAAAAAGTTTAGACATGGCAAAACCCAGCGTAGACCTAGACAGAAGAAAACATTCCATAATGGGAACATACCAGTGTTTACAAAAACAAAAATATGCTCACCAGCCCTGTGAGAAGTCAGCCTTTTGCACATCTGGGGGATAGTGTAGCCTGTCTGCCAAGTGGAGAGCTGGCTGCTTACAGAGCCTGGGAAGAGGAGGACAGCTTATCTACCAAGTGGGCAGCCCACGGAGCCGGTCAGATGACAGGAACCAGGTAGTTTTCTCACTGGCCAGTTAAATAACCATTCAGAAAGACTATAGAGATGTTGGGCTGGCCAGTCCACCTGTCCACATGTTCGTTTTCACCAGAAGGTTCAACAGAATCAACATGTTCCCTGAAAGTGTTTTTATTCAACCGAATGAGCATTTTCCCATTCTATCGGGACGCTTCCAGCTACCTCTACAGAGACAACTTGTAGATAGGACACAAGATTTATGCAAAGTAAAGGTGTCTCCCCTGCCTGTGTTCATCTAGATCATGAAGCACAGAATAATTAAACTTCCAAGTTACCTGAAAATATCATCTGGGGAAACATGCACACAATCATGAAAATGAGGTTTAAAAAATTATCAAATCAGTATGCAATGACTGAGTGTCTTTCCTGACACTACTGCTGGAGGCATTTACCAGTTTGTAGATGCCTAAGTTATTTTGAAGTACCATCTAGCCTCAGTCAAGGTTTAAGACTCCATTTCTGAGAAATACTGTACAGAGCTGCAGCAAATAAACCCACACATAGGCAGTCTTGTGGGTAACGAACTGGCACTAGGGTGCAGAAGACTTAGGATCAATTTTTCCTGTGTCCACAGACCTCCTGTGTAACCTGAGACAAATCACTCAACTGTATTTCAGTTCCTGGTGTGTAGAAAGGAGGACAGTACTGCCTTTTCCTGGCCTTTGTCTGAACTGCTTAGACTGTCCTCTCTTAAGGCAGGGGCTATCTTTTCCTAGGGTCTGGTCTATACTACAAACTTCTGTTGTGATATTTGCTGATCTGCCTCCACAAGTAAATGTGATGGATGCTGCTGGTGTTCACGCTTCCCCTTCCCCTCACCTCCCAGCTTGATTCAGTAGCAGGGGAAAGGAGGGGATGGGCAGCACTGGCAGCATTCATCCCATGGGCTCTGGAGCCACACAAAAACAGGGGTTCCTGGCAGACCCCACACCAAGAGCTCACATAGGGCACAGCCAAACCAGGCCACCACACCCTCTCTAATCCCACCTCCTAAACCCCTGGATCTCCCTGTGGTTGCATTTTTTTAAAACACAAGCATGTAAAAATTGGAAAGTCAATGCTTTGACTAGAGCTCCCAGGTTCCCAGGTCCTGGTCTCACACTGTGCTGGCAGAGAGTTCACTTCTCTTTGGCTTGCAGTGCTAGACTGTGGGGAGACACTTATTTACTTGTTAAGTAGATTTTTGAACCAGAGACCAGCATCTCCTTCATCGTAGGGAATGCTATCGAGAAAAATTGGAAGAGCCACTTTCAAATTCTTCCTCTAGGAGTGGCATCATTGTTTCTTCTGCTACAGTAAGACACTTTGACACCTTCCTGCTACTTGCCAGGATTTCCCTTTGGACAATCACTGTTGACAGCTGGGTAGCAAACAGACCACAATGGCCCTGAGCTGCCTACTCTGGGTCTTTGTCACTCTCAGAGCAATATCAGGCTGATGCCACCACTGCCTAGGAGGAAAAAGTCCATTATTATCATTGCATTTTTTCCTACATTCCTCCCCTGGGACTCCTACCAGTTCCCTACCCATTACAGCTACAAGATTACAAGAAACTACTTTCAACTCAGTGCCTGCAGCTGCACAATTTTCCTGAAGAAAAATGTCCGACCCTCTGCATAATTCCCAGGTGAACTTTATAGGGAATAAATGTAGGGAA
>NW_005841936.1:1934946-1957344 GCF_000455745.1 Alligator sinensis
ATCTTCTTTCTCCCATTACTGCTATAAAACAAACAGTCTCTCTCTCTTCCTCAGTCTCCTGAGCTGGAGTGTATTTCAAATGTGTACCCTCCTGAAAGATGGAGACAGATCAGGAAACTGAAGCAGCACACATTGTTCTTCCAGTCCCCAGAGACTGCTGACCAAGAGAACCAAGGTCAGAAGGGCTGCATGCTGGAAAGATCCCAGAAGAGAGCAGAAAATACACATGTTGCAAGAAAAACAGAATGAGAGATAGGTGCAACCAGGGCACAGGCATATAGGATACAGGTAGGGAATGTGTTGGCCTGCTCACCTCTCCGGTGGGACCCATCCTTTGCACCTGGGGCGAATGTTTGCTGCACAAGTTCGTCGGGGTCTTCCCCCAGTCTCTTCCTCTCATACGCAGCAAGGACACTTCTCCCTGCTTCCTTGTGCCAAACTTCGCTTTCAAAATCATATGACTGTTCATCATTTGTTGCATATAAATGCCTCCTAGCAGTACTTCTTGTAAGGCAGGATTCCCCTTCTCTTAGCTTAGATCCCAGGACCCTCACCTCAAACCATTTTTCTAAAATGCACAGTGGAGCTCAAATTCCTCACACCACTGCCCAGTGCATTTCCTGGTGGTGAAGAACTGTTTCTACAAATTCATAAGTTCAGTTATTTCTGCTTTCCAATGGCAAGAGAAATAGTTTTAAAAGGTTGGAGAGGGCCCAAGTCCTTTGAGTAGTCCTAGCTCTTCCAACATGAACTCTCCCAGGATTCATTGCACACACTTTTGCTGTGAATGCTGTAGGGAACAAAAAGCCTCATTGGTACAAAATGTTCACAGAAAGCAAACACTGTGGTCTGTGGTGGTGCATACTGTCAGGGTAGAAAGCAGTGATTTTATCAGAATGATTATTTCTTCCAATTCTAAGTGTGACAAGCCTCGTGGTGATCTTTCCTTCTTTAATATTTCAGGGGAAAATAGGTGCTACTGCTTTCCAGGAAGACCCCCACCATCTTTCAATTGTCTAGGACTTGAATTTTGATGGATTCAACATGCCTGTGCAATAGCATGAAGGTGGAGGATCAACAGTTAAAATAATGTGTTGTGCGATTAGGAACAACCCAGAAAAAGGAGGCCAAGTATGTCCCCAAAATGGCAGAAGGTTGAAGTGACTGATAATCACAGAAGTGATCTATATTTATTGATGGAAGTAAAACCTGCCCACAACAAATAATATTTCATTAGAATTAGGGCCATGAGCTAACATTATCTATAACTCCTTTTAACCTGAAAGATCAATAGTACACTGATATCTAGTGGAACCTGCACAAAGAGCTGCTTGAATCAAGCAAGCTGCTCTTTTCAGAGGCCATTTTACAAATATCCCCAGATGTGCTGAGTACAGTTCCCTTCTGCTCTAGTATTCTTCAAACACCACTTAGATTACAACTGGTTTGTTGGATTTCTTGAGTGACTGCCTTAATCATGTTTTACTGGAGAGACTATTAATCATCAGTTTCTGCAGTGCTCAAATGCTGACTGTTTAATAGTTGATAGGAAGGGGAAAATATCTTTTCCAATTTGAACAGTACTGTACATGAGAACTGTCTGCATACAGTTCTGTGAATTAGGATATGTGCAGGTCATTGCTATTTTTATGAAGGGAAATATGGGACTGTGCTATGTCCTACATCCTTACTTGCTGAGGATTAACCTTACTGGTAACTCAGAACACCACTATATGAACTACAGCCCTCCCTAAGCTTGGTTGTGTCTAGAATTTCTTTTTCCAGTCTTCCTCTCTCTGACTTCTCTTTCTATAGTGTCACTTCCACCTCCTAAATCATCAGACAAGCTACACTGAACCAGCTGAAATTCAACAGCTTTTGTCACCCTAGTGATAGGGGAGGGCCAACAGAAACTAGATTATCCTATTAAGGAATCACTTAATAACCAACATTGGCTAGGATCAGTCTCATTCAGAACTATAAATACATATTGCCACAACACATATTTAGAAGGAATGGGCAAGGTCACCAAGGAAGCATACCAGGAAGTAACAAGAACCTGCAGGGACACTTCTCCCCACATCCTTGTGTCATCAGCAAATTTGGACAGAGTGCTTTTCACGCCCACCTCCAAGTCGCTGATAAAGATGTTGAATAGCACAGGCCTGAGGACCGAGCCCTGGGGAACTCCACTGTCCACATCCCTCTAGGTCAAAAATGACCCATCCACCACCACTCTCTGGGTGCGATCATTGAGCCAATTTGCCACCCATCTGACTGTGTAGGCATCAATGCTGCATTGCCTAGTTTTTTTTATGAAAACGGGGTGAGAAATAGTGTCAAAGGCCCTCTTGAAGTCCAGGTAGACGACATCCACCTCAAGGCCCACATCCAAGGACTTTGTGACCTAGTTGTAAAAGGAAACAAGGTTAGTCAGGCAGGATCTACCTGCAATGAACCCATGCTGGTTGCCCCTAAGCATTACTTCCCATGCTGGGCCCCCACAGATATGCTCCTTGATCATTTTCTCAAAGGTCTTCCCAAGAACCGAGGTGAGACTAACTGGCCTATAGTTACCCGGGTCCTCCTTTCTCCCCTTCTTGTAAATGGGGACCACTTTGGCCCTTTTCCAGTCCTCCGGGACCTGGCCAGAGCACCACGAGCACTCATACAGCCATGCCAAGGGCCCTGCTATGACCTCCGCCAATTCCCTTAGTACCCTCGGATGAAGAGCATCTGGACCTGCTGATTTAAACACATCCAGCCCCTCCAAAAGTTCCCTAACTAGATTGTCCCTGACCCTAGGCATTGCATTGTGTCCCCTGAGCCTGTTCGTAATCCTAGTGGGGGATTTGTCCCGGTACCTGCTCAGAAATATGGAGGCAAAGAACTTGTTGAAGAGATCAGCTTTTTCATAGTTTCATAGTTGGTAGGGTTGGAAGGGACCTGAGGAGATCATCTAGTCCAACCCCCTGCTGTGGCAGGAAAGAGTACTGGGGTCAAATGACCCCAGCCAGATGTTCGTCCAGTCTCCTTTTAAAGAACCCCAGGGTAGGAGCCAGCACCACTTCTTTTGGAAGTTGGTTCCAGGTCCTAGCCACAATCACCAGATTGCCAAGCCTGTCCTGTAGGGGCCCCACATTACCTGGTGCCTTCTTCTTATTCCCTATATATTTGAAAAAGGACTTTTTGTTATCCTTAATTCTGGTCGCCAGCCCTAGTTCCATCTCTGCCTTGGCCTTCCTAACCACCTCTCTGCAATCACGAGCAACAGAGGTGTAATCCTCCTTGGTGATAGTCCCTTGTTTGCACTGATTATATGCCACCTTTTTTGCCCTTAGGCCCTCCTGGATGCCTCTCCTGAGCCAAGGGGGCTTTTTAGCACTCTTGCCCCCTTTGGTTCGCATTGGGACTGACTTCCTCTGAGCTAGGAGGATCGTCTCCTTAAGGAACAACCACCTATCCTGGACTCCCATCTCATTGAGGCTCTGAGTCCCCAATGTCTCTCTTGTTAATCTCCTTAGCTCATTGAAGCCAGCCCTCCTGAAGTCAAGGACTTTTGCCTTACTGCTTGCTTTCACCACCCTGTGCCGGATAGCAAATTCCAGCAGACGGTGGTCACTAACACCTAGGCAGTCGAGCACCCACAGATCCCTCACCAGGTCGTTGCCTGTGGCAAGGACCAAGTCCAGCTAGGCATTTCCTCTGGTGGGATTGTGTACTTCCTGGGAGGTCCTGTATACAGGCTAAAATCCTACATGAGCATTCAGACCTGGCTGACTGATCCTCCCAGCAGATGTCTGGGTAGTTCAGGTCCGCCATGACAACCACATCCTTTGTCCTTACAGCCTCCATGAGCTGACCTAAAAATGCCAGGTCCAGCTCATCCCCCTGGTGAGGTGGTCTGTAGTAGATGCCCACTATCAAGTCCCTTTCCCCAGTCCCCCCTTGAATTCTAACCCATTCTAAGTATGTTGGTCAGAAAAAAAGGACCAAAGAAGCTGTGGGACTTCTGTTAACAAGCCAGAGAGAAATCCTAACGGAAGATACAAAGAAGGCAGAGCTACTCAACAGCTACTTTGCCTCAGTCGTCACAAAAAAAAAGGCCGCTAGACACCTAATATGGTTTATCTGGATAAGGAAGGGGGCAAATTGAGGGAGGGGATAGAAAGAGGAACCATCAGAGAGCTTTTGATGGGTGTGAATGAATTCAAGTCAGCAGGGATGAATTAACTTTATCCCAGGATCCTGAAAGAACTGGCAGAGGAGATCTTGGCAATGATCTTCATGACATCATAGGAGACAGGCCAGATACCAGGAAACTGGAAAAGGGCCAATGTAGTGCCCCTCTTTAAAAAGGGGAAGAAGGAGGACCTCGGGAACTTCAGACCAGTTAGCCTCACTTCAATACCTGGGATGTTACTGGAGCATAACCAAAGGAACACCATTTGCAAACATCTGGAGGAAGAAAGGCTGATCACAAGCAGCCAGCATGGGTTTATGAAAAACAGATCATGTCAAACAAACTTGATCTTCTTTCACAAAGGAACTACGTGGATGGATGGATGGATGAAGGGAATGTTGTGGATATAACGTATCTGGACTTCAGCAAGGCTTTTGACAAGGTCCAACATGACTTTGTCATAAACAAATTGGAGAAATGTTAGCTGGATAAAACTACTGCAGGGTAGATAGATAGCTGGCTCAAAAGCTGTAAACAAAGAGTAATTATTAATGGGTCCATTTCAGAATGGCAGGTGGTTTCTAGTGGAGTCCTACAGGGGTCTGTCCTGGGCCTGATGCTGTTTATTGTGTTTATTAACACAATTTGGATGCTTGCATAGAAAGCTTCTTGAGCAAGTTTGTGGACATAAAGCTGGGAAGGATTGTAAACAAGGTGCAAGCACAATTCAGAAAAATCTCGACAGACTGGAAAGTTGGGCTAGAGCTAACAAGATGAAGTTCAATTCAGACAAATGCTAAGTGCTACACCTTTGGAGGAATAATCAAAAATACAAATACAAAATGGGGGACACACCTGGCTGGATGACAGCTCTATGGAAAAGGAGTTGTGAGTCTTGGTAGACCACACACTCAATCTGAGTCTGCAGTATGATACAGCTGCACAAAAGGCCAATGCCATTTTTGGCTGCATAAATAGAAGTATTAGGTGCAAAACACTGACGGTGATAGTGCTTCTCTGCTCAGCATTGCCTAGGCCTCATTTGGAGTACTGTGTGCAGTTCTGGGCTTGACGTTTTAAAAAGGACATAGCAAAGATAGAGAGGGTCCAGAGGCAGCCAAAGATAA
This sequence comes from Alligator sinensis, assembly GCF_000455745.1. Lineage (NCBI taxonomy): Eukaryota > Metazoa > Chordata > Crocodylia > Alligatoridae > Alligator > Alligator sinensis. The sequence goes on from NW_005841936.1 coordinate 1,940,257, forward strand.
TAAAGGGTTTGAAAGGCAAGTAATGTGAGTAGAGGCTGAAGGAGTTAGGCATGTTCAGCTTGTGGAAAAGATGCTTCAGAAGGGGACAATATAGCAATCGTCAAGTACTTGAAAAGTCACCATAATGAAAAGAGAAAGCACCTTTTCTCTTTTGACACAGAAAGGAGGACATGGACCAATGGCTTGAAGTTGCAGCAAAGTAAGTTTAGATTGGATATTGGGAAAAAATGTCTTCACTGTGAGAATGGTAAGGCAACAAAATAGACTGGGGAAGTTGTGGACTCTCCATCACTGGAGGAGTTCAAGAAGAGGTTGGACAGTGTAACAGGGGGCCTACTTGGGCCGATCTCCGTGGCCCGCCCACCTGCTCTTGGGCCAACCACCCGCCTTCGCATCTGCCACGCCTTGATGTTGATTGATTAATTAATATATGTCAATTAAGTGGGAGGCTGCCCCAATGCCAGGGGGAGCTCTCTGTGGCTCCTTTCCTCTCCTACACCGCAGCCCAAGCCTTGCAGATGGCATCTAGGTGTTCTTATCAATCACCGGCCCCTACACTGGGCCCCAGAATCTGCCTATCAGGACCCCTCCAAGATCCCTCCATTCAGGTGGCCTACCCTGCCTTCATTCAGGCTACCTAGCTCCCTGAAACTATGTTTCCCTCTCGGGTGTGGTCCCCCCAGGACCTCTGGCTACCAGCCCTGGCACACCTCCAGGCCAGTTGGGACCCCAGGCCCCTGGCTCTTGGGCGTCCCTCGCAGTGGGCCCCTGGCCCTTTTTGACCGTCCTGGTCCTGGCCCCAGCATGGGCCAGTCGAGGGTACTCTCTTGTTCAGGTCCGAGTCTCTAGCCCCTCACTCTCTCCAGGGGTCTGCCCTCTGGGCCCTTCACACAAGGGTTACCCACCTGGTGGTGGGGGGTAGGGGTTAAGGTGCCCCGACCCACCTTTCACCGGAATGGTAACTGGCCTGGCATTTCCTGGGGGCTCCCACGCCACTGAGAGTCCCACCAGGCCACCCACTCCCAGCAGGGTGAAGTTTTAGGTCGTGCCCAGGACAAGGAACCTCCTTACCATCCCCTACAGCTCCTCCCTTACCTCCAAATGTAGATCTGCAACCCTCTGGCCAAGCAATGTTGTTGCCTGGCCTCCAGGCAGCCAAACTGCCCTGTTTATATAGACAGAGGCGCACACAGTGCCCTGCCACAACAGCCACTGGTTGGAGATGATCTACGTATAGTTATACCTATGTTCTACCATGGTTATTTCCCATGCTTCTGGGCTTTGCTGGTTGCTCCTACCCCACCACTCTCCCCTGGCCCAGCCCCCCACTTTTTTTTTTCCTGCTATATGTGTCAGGGTTTTTTAAGCCTCCCCAGAAGCCATGGTGTTGGCTACAGCTAAGGCTAGGGACTTCAACTGGGGTATGCCAATGCTAGGAGCAAAGCCAGAGATTCCTGGCTAGCGGGTCTTGCCCCTGCACTTAGTGTCAGACCAGTCACCATATTTTGGACCAGGAAGGAATTTTACCCAGTGGTCAGATTGGTATGGACTGTGGGGGAGTTGCCTTCCTCTGTAGTGGGGGGCATGGCCCTCTGCTGAGGACCTGTTAAGTATATATTGACAACATTTCATAGAAGCAGGACATTGGCTGCTGTGGTTCTCCTGCTTTACCTGTGGTAGGTTAGGGTGTTAGGACTGTGTTGTGTCAGGGTTGAGGGTACTCTTATGTAATGTTTAGACTATGGTTGTATGGGATGGTTTGGATAGGAATGATCCTGCCTCAGGCAGGGAGTTGAAGCAGATGACCTCTGGAGGTCCCTTTCAGCCCTACTTCTCTATGACTTTATGAGATAACACCGAATGATCAACACCATTCCTATAGAATCTACAACAAATGTTTATCTGGTTCTTTTCTAGTTTTAATTTCAGCAAACGTAGAATGTGACCTATAGATGCATCTTCTCTTCATTTGAGTAAACTGGTCTGTTTAAATACATCCTCATCCAAGTTGGCTCAAGTACCTTAGTCCTCTGTAACTTTTCTAATTTTTAATCCAATATTTTCTCCACAATATCAGTCCATTGTATTTAAACAGAGACTCAATTATCATTTCAGAAAGTTTTATGAAGGGTGTGTTGGTTGGGTTTTTTGTGTGAAGAACATCTGACATCAGAAGTGGCTAATAGCAGCCTTTATTGACTTCTGATGCCAATAGGAGCTTTAAAAATGGACTCTTAGTGGAACCAGTCAAAGCAAATTAATTGTCAATGAAAGTGATGTGTACAGTCATGTTGTTTATTTAGCATGCAGTCATCTCATTTGTTTAAAAAGCAGTTTGATGTCAGAGATGAATGCAAACACTGGTAACTGCTCTGAAGTAAAACAAAAGACATTAAATGTACCCAATAGAATCAGATAACTGGCTGTTTACCCATGCTGAGAAAACTGTTTGTTTAACAGATTTTACCTGGTCAGAAATCAGTCTGGAAAACAGCATTTAGCAATGGCTTACATAAAGGCTGGACTAGTATCCTGTCTCCGGTAGTGGCCTACTGATATATTAATATATTTTTATATTTGAGGCACCCAGTTAGTTTCATATTACTTTATAAGGTAGGAACCTCTATCAGGAAGCTCACGTTATAAAAGTGCCCATTCTCCCCATTTAAAAAAGAATTAAAGATGATAATTTTTAAAAACACGCATCACTCTGCTAGCCTGGTTCAATATTACATATGCTTTATCTAGGTGGCATAGTTTTCTGTTCTTGTTATCCCTTCCCATCCTCCTCAAGTGCTCCAAAGCTCATTTCATTTATAACCCACGTAACTTCACTCGGGAGAGAGCAAAATACAGCAACTGCTTAGTTTGTTGGACGTTTGTTGTTGTTAGGGGTTTTTTTGCATCCTCTTATAAACGAGACTGGGTTGGCTATGTGCATGCCAGTTGGCTACCACTGGCTCCTGCCATAAGTTTTCAAATTTCCTGAATGCATTTAGCCTTTTTCTATATTTTCTCAAATCAAATATAAGCAATGTTATGCATGTCTCCATATGTTAACCTGGAAACAGCCACTGTTACCACAGAGCTGTTAGAAAATAAAGTTGGAAGAGACCCCAGGAGGTCACCTAGTCCAACTCCTTGCTCAAAGCAGGACCAGTCCCAACTAGATTATTCTAGCCAGGGCTTTGTCTCACTGGGCCTTAAAAACCTCCAAGGATGGAGATTTCACCATCTCTCTAGGTAACCCATTCAAGTACTGACTTGGACTTAAACTGGGTCACACATGACAATAACTAGACAGCAAAAATGTTTGTGCCTCCTAAGCACCCCAAAGTTCAATCTGTTCCTATCCAAAGCTTTGTTGGCAAGACCAGGCTTTTGCACAAGATTCATAGCATGTCCTGGTTGCACCTGAGCAAGAAGCATTGCAAATCAACTTGATCCGGGTCGAATCCAGAGAGTGCAGAGCTAAGTGAAGATATTAGACAAAAGTTGAGCATTTTTTCAAACTTTAAGAAGGGCCTTTTTGTAATACTGGATAAATGTTCATGTCAGATCTTTAGGTAAGCCAATTCCCTCATCCTTAATCCCTGACTAGTCTGCTCTATTACTGCAACAAGGGTTTTAATTTTATGTATATGTGCTGGAATGCAGTTATGCAACCTGCCCTTTGTTCTGCATGTTCCTTAATTTTTTCCAACTCTGTATGTACCAGTGTCTTATTTGTTTACACTGGCCAGAAAGAGACAGCGAAGTTTTATTTCTACCTGATTAAATTCAGGTTTTTTGCTACTGTCAGTGTAATTCTACTCTCCTAGAACATGAGATTGATTTTCCCACAAAGGAGCAGCAAATTTCAATCTGAGATGTTCTGAAAGACACGTTCTATATGTAATAGGTAAACTCTCCCCCCTTTCTCTTTTAAATGATAAGTTTCTCTATTTTAAAAGTTATTTCAGATGTTGGATTAACAGTCCTGTCCTCTTTTCGCTACAGGATATTTACGTGTAAAAAGCTTTCTATGAAGTTAACTGTGTTTTTTGGTCAGTGACACAGTGTTTGCTTGAAAGGACTGCCACAGTTTTTCAGAAAGATGCAATGCTGTAAAAATGCTATAAAAAGAAAAATAGGTCAGACTTCTCTGGAGAAGTACAGCTTGGGTTGTTGGCTGGAGGTCAAACTTCTTGTTTTACTACAGCTTCCAGATCTCCACCTATTCACATTTCAAAGATGTAATGGTTGCCTATGCTAGGCATAGGGAAGCAATTAGTGGGCATTCTGAAACAATTTCTCAAACGAGAGGCAGTATCCATTCAAGAGTGTGCGCCAAAGTGTCCCCGTGCAGGTAATTACTGGAATTGTCAGTGCAAAAAGGATATAAAGAGATTTAGACAGCTATCTGCATGTGACCGTGATCCATTCTGATGATACAATTGCAGGCATATTTTTTGCTTATAGAGCTTGGGCCCTGAAAAATTGACCCTTTCAGTTCGACAACAAGACCCTGAAAATGACAAGAGATCTTTCTGCTACAAGACCAGGAGAAGAGTAAAACTTGAAAGAGGAATAAGAATATTTTCTAATTGTTTGCAAAGTAAACAAGTGCTTTGAGAATAAAGCCAAATTAAGTCAGAATAAAAAATAAACTCAGATTACGCCACTCAGAAGTAGAAAGGTCATACTTACTAATAATGTGTTGTGTCTCCTCATCTTAACACTTCTAAAACTCTGCAGAACTTTCAAGCCTAGTGCACTATGGCTAACAGTCTTGCACATCCACATGATAAATTACATCAAGGAATACTTAATGATATTTAATTTTCATATCACAAAAATATCACAATAAATACATTAAAATAATCCAGACAGCTGCTCTGTTTCTATTACAAATTTCTCTATTTATTGTAATACCATGAGCAGCTAATTCACATAGAAGTTTATTAAAGCCCATTAAGCACCTAACTACTTCTTTAAGACCCTAACTACCTTGGCAAATCTGGCTCCAAATCATTAAAAATCCCTCTAACAAGAACTTTGAACTTGTCTAGATTTTGTCACCCTCTGCTTTCCATTCCAGCCCACTTGTAGTCCAAGATCTTTACTCATGTCCTTTTAAGTTACATTGTAAAGTCTTAAAGGACAATGGCTGGGTCTTATGCCTCTACAAATAACAAGCTTTGTGCAATTATGCCTTTAAAAAAAGTAAGTCTCAATTTACTACCAGAGGTGGCCGCAAATACAAAATACCCTTGAGTGTGCAAAAGTAATCTACTGCTATGTGGTATCTAAGTCTTAAGAAAGCCACTTGTGTAAAAAATGACTTGATGTAGATATGTGGTTTTTATTGCTAAGCTACCTGGACGGGGAGGATTCAGGGGAGGTGCAGCGGCACTGTCAACACCCCACCTTTTGTTCACTGTACAAAGTGCAGAACCTTCTCACCAGCATGCCAGCACCTAGGAACATAAGAAGTGCCATACAAGTTCCTGTTGGGATCCCCTTTTTTCCCCTTTTCCCATCTTTTTCCCTGCTGCTAAATTTGGGGTGGGGGTAAGGGGAGGAAAGGGGAAGAGCAAACAGCAGTGGTGCTCACTCCCTGGTCTCCAGAGCTGCTTGCAAGCAGGGGCAGACCCTGCACCAACCAACCAGTTAGCCCAGAGAGCTCAGAACACATGCAAGCTCTAGCAGAATCAACACTGACATGCCAGCGAGCTCAAAGAGCTCACTGCCATCCAGGATCACAGTGAGGGGTTGCACATGCATAGTGAGCTCTTTTCTCTGCACTTGCACCATGCAGCTGCAGGGGGTGTGGTTGCACCCCTGTCACCACAACTCTGGGTCCACCCATTTACCTGGAATATTGTATACCAGTTATTTGCTTAGGCTGCCTTTCTGAGTCTTCTCTGAAAAAAATATGCAGCTTAAAAAAAATGCTTTCTGGCCAGGAATGTGGCCAGAAGTGTAAACTTTACCAATTATGAGCCAAATCCAGAATGATCTGGTTCCCAGAAAGAGATTTGAATAAGTCCTTCAAATGAAATTCTAGAGGCAATTTTAAGGGGGCAATAAAAATCACATCTATAATGAGACAAAAGCCAGGATAATGGGCTTAGTGTTTCTCACTCCAGTAAGAAACAACACAGGATAGTTAGTGACTATCAATAACCAAGATCTTGGATTTAGCTCTTATTTTCCACTCTTAGGGTGCATCTACATGTGTGTAGGTTGTAGCCGTGTTGGTCTAAGGACATAGGCAGGCGCATTTACTGCTCAGTGACCTAAATTACTGCACAGTACAGGCACACATCTACATGTACATGCTCATACTATGCGGTAAACATGGCGACTTTCGCCGACCTGTGTGAAATTTGATACCTGCATGATGCAGGTATCAAATTTATGCCTGATTAGTTACTGTGCAGTAATGCACGTGTAGACACACCCTTACAGTACTCCATGCTAATCACAGATTCAGCATTGACTCAGAGTGAACAGTATCGCTTATTGACTCACCAATACACTTCCTGCACCACCTTTACAAATCAAGTATGAGCTATACTTGGCCATATCCAAGCTAATGAGATGTTAGTCATAACAAAGTCACTGCCCAAACCTGATAAAGAATGTCTTGCATTAGACCGTGTCTAACTATCCCAACTATGATAGTCAAATTAAAAATATCACCCTAAGAAACCTTGCCTTGGAGTTACAATTTGACACTGGGTAGCTGTAGGTGTACTTTGAATCTGTTACAGAGATAATATATCACTTTGCTATTATTTTTAGCTATCAAGCATTAATACACAGAGAGAGAAACTAAAGTAGCATCACACAATTAGCAAAATGTTCTGCTTGCTACAAATTGAAGACCAATTCACTATGGACTGGGAGAAACTAGTTCTGCTAAAAGTCTAGTAGTTTCTCTCTCCCATATTTCATTTGACCCAAAGTAGTAAAGTGATTCAGGCAGTTAGTATTTTGTGTCTTTTGCTTTGAACCAGCTAGGTGTCACAACCCAAAGTTGTGGTTTTTTTGTTTTTGTGTGTTTCAGCACCGCTAAATTATGTTCCCGCCAAATTGCAGCTTCTTTGCACGGTGGAGTTTTCTACTGCAATAGGAGAACCCGCGTGCAAAAGAGAATTTCCTGCCGTTTGTAGCCTTCTTTGCATGGTGCATTTCTTTTGCATCATAGTGATGCACGGTGCAAAGGAGTTCCTGCCATTTGTATTTAGATTCATGCCACGTTATTGGCCAATCTTGAATTATGCACACGTGGCGGTTGGCGATTGGCTTGCTGGCCATATAAAGAGCTTGGGAGGTTTCCGCCCAAGTCGGAGAGAAAGCAATGGGAGAGAGAGAAAGGGAGAGAAGGAGAGAGCAATTGGAGTAAAGATCTCTAAGCGCTGCGGATCCTTACGAACCCAACGCATTTCTTAAGAAGGCAACAGGTCTAAACAGCCTCTGGCCTCTCCCCATCGCCGAGCGCAATCCTAGACGTATCCCTATCCTATATATTCAATTTTCGAAACCACGGAGCCTTAACAACTCCGGGGCCTGAGAACTGAATAGAGCCCACGGAGCTTTGACAACTCCATGGGAAAGAATTGCCGAACCCGCGGAGCCTTAACAACTCCGGGGCCCAAGGACCGAATTTGTTGTAGTCCTCCAACGAGGATTCAAGCGGAGCTGAACCTGGAAACTGTCCAGCCTACACTGCGACCATCTTAGGTGTAAGTAAATAATCTTTGAATCAACCACTACGCCTCTGTGACTAATTCTAGCCCGCGTGTTCCTTACCGCCCCGCGGTCCCTTCTGACCCCGCGTGCCCGGGCTGCTGGCCACAGCCCGCGTGTGCAAAAACGGGTCTGCATATCGCTCCCGGCTCGCACATGGCGACATGGATGGGACCAGGAGGCGGCCCGCACACTAGGGAGGGAAACTACTTAGTCACAAAGCATCAAACTGGAACTGCAGCTCTTTACACATAAGAAAATCACAGCAGAAACAGAATGAGGTTGATGACAAGGACTTAAATAGCTTATTATTAAACACCCAATTTTATTTAGGTGCTCAACCTTTGCAGACCAGGAAATTTCACTAAGTGGGTGGAAGAAAGCCTGTTAGTAATAAAGAATCAAGTTATTGCACATGACTGAAACTCGCTGAATGGGTGTTTTTTTCTGTACTCTTCCGCAATTATGACTACTCTTATTCTAGAATGACTACAAACTACATGTGGCTCCTGCATCTGAAAGAATATATATTTTAATATCTGCTATTAAAACAAAAACTTTGGTCTTCCCTAATATCCTCAGCATGGGCTTCTTGAAAGGTAGGCTCCTAGGCATGTGAGACTATAGGGAAGTTAAATAACAGAAACAAACAGGAACAGGGATAAGACCCCACCTCAAATTCACTTTCCCATGTTATTTTAGCTCTTCAAGGTAAAAAGTATCAGACATAATCATAGGTAATCAAGTCATGTAATCAATCTAAAATGCCTTTCTCTGCAATCTAATGATATAGTATAGCTCCACAAGAATTCAGAGGTTTAATCTATAGCAAAATCCAAGATACTATGATGATAGACAAGCATTTATAAATGCCTGCAGACAGATGAGAGGGCGCAACTCTTCTCTCTAAAACACAAGTCTTCTGAAGCCTCTTTCTAGAAAGATAAGCACAAAAAAAGCTGCAAGGAATAAAATTCTCAAATGTCAGCATCTCAATCCTATAGAGACATGTCATATTTTCCTCATGCCTTTTAAAATTCCTGTGTTCCATTAAAATGGCTGTGGCCCTGAAGGCACCCTGTGCTTCAGCATGTTAAGAGTTATTGCCACTGTTACAAAAGTGCTACCTTTAAACAAAACAAAACAAAGAAGTCCTTGTATTGCACAAACTTGGAAAAGCAAAAATCTGAATGTTCTAGCCAACACTATAGTTTTGGTTACACAAGGTAAACAGGTGAATTCATTAACTGTATATCTTAGAAATTCATCTCTGTAAACTGTCATGCTCTATACTGGTGTAAGGAACAACAAAGCTCAGTAAATGAAATATGACGATAATGACCTGGCACAGGGTTCAGGGAAACATCTTTCATCCATATGAGAAGTGCTTTACGCAACCTGTACTAACCAATTGTATGCACAGTTCTTTGCCACCAAAAAAAACACATCAGCAATTTGAAGACCTGATCCTGCAAGATAAAAGGGCCAACCTGCATTCATACCAGCAAGTATAAGGTGCGCACTCAACATTTTGTAGTACACATATAACATCCTGCTAATATTAGCCCCTCCTGCATCACTCAGGAGTTTGACAAGTGAGGAGGGACCAATGCAAATGTGGTGGTAAACCTTCACTATGCTCATGCTGATTCTGGGGCTGCCTGATTGCCAAGTCATGAAAGTGATAACATGCAGCCTTTTGCCCAGATACATGCCTTATACCACGGGTGCTGAACCTGCCAGAAGTAGCATGGGCAGCCTTTGTATATGGCACACATCAGATCAAGGAGGGGACAGGCAACACAGTGACAGATAGGGCAAAAAGCAGAAAGCAGCGCAGCAGGTTGGGCAGGAGGCAAATATCAGAGCCTATGAATGACTACCAGTGTGGCAACGGCTCTAGTTTGATATCTCCTCTGAAAGGCTGTACCTCCAACAGCAAAGTATCACCTAAGAACATGTGGGGGCATTGATTCAATTCTGACTGACAGGCAAGGATTCCCTTCTCAACACTGCTTCCTGTACTGCCTGGGATATGCCTGGAGATCTATTTCCACACCACTGGACACAGTCCGATCAATTGCTATTTTTAGATATGTAGACTTAGTGCTATATTATCTGGGAGACCTTTTCATCAGGGGCAGCTGGCCCTCATTATTTTTGTTTTCTTTAAGGTAGTGTAAAAAAAAATCGAAAAGACAAAAAGCAATTTTGAAGCTTCCAAACAAGCTGATGAATCAATGGAGAAGGCTAAGCTCAGACTAATGATGCCTCTATGGCAGACGGGTGAAATAGCTCATGACACTAAGGCAGGTAGTCTCTCAGGGCCTTGTTACATGATAACTTTAGGCAGCTTCTGGAACTCAACCTCTAGACTAACTGCATGTTAACACTTTTTAAGTTAAAGCACTCTTATTCGGCTTAAGGTTATGCCACTCCAGAACAGATTATCTCTAATCAGCCTAAATTGAAGTCCCTGTAACAGCCACTATCTTTGGGGAGCTAAGTGACCCCCTTCCAGCACCAATATGTTGGCATTCCAGTCTTCACCAGCCCATTGTTACTTGTCTGAAGCACATAGTAGTCACAGAAATAATCTAAATTATGATATTCTATGTCAGAGTTGACTTGGAATATATTTTTTAAAGATTTTAAAAAACAAAACCTTCCATTCCCACCCCAACATCCCTTAAGATACCTTCTAAGTTACCTTCTAAGCTCCAGGTTCCTTCCTAAGGCCAACTAACTGTTCTAGCAATGGCATTAACAGCACTGGTGAGAATCCCTTAAATAAGTTGCGGGGTCTAAACAACTGTACAGCACCTGTGTGGCCAAAAACACACACAACTCTGAGGCAGATATAAGGGAATTGAGCCCCATTTTTTGCGGCAGAACTAAATTTTGCCCATAGAGAAGAAAGAAAAAAAACCCAGAACCACATGGGTATTAATTCAAGCAAACTGATTTCTAGATCCACTGGACCTTCAAGGATACCATTTGGTTTCTTTCTTCTTACTTCCTAGCTTCTCTCCCAGCTGGGCCTTTGCTTTTCACTCCAAGTGAGACAATCCCAACACACCTAAGCACACCCCAGCTTTAAGCCTCCGGGTAGCAATCAGTTGTACACCTCAGGATCACCAATTCAGCACTGTGTCAGGAGCTTAAGCCCCAACCATGGTTTGCTTTAAAGCACCTTGTCCCCAAATGTGCTCCATAATGTGCATTTTGTTTTTCCCCCACTGAAAGCACCAATAAAAGGAGACTACAGAGGAAGAGGTTGCAGTTAAAATGTAATCATTGGGATGTATTGTAGTTGTTTGTGATCCAGTCAGGCAAACATATAAAGCTACTGCAATAGCAATGTGACACAGAGCCTGCAAGCTGCTACTGATACTCACTGTTTGTTAACTTCAGCTGAAACCATGAACGTTCAATGCCTTGCTGGACTGGGCCTTTCTACTTTAAAAAGGGGAGAAAAAAGGACACCTGAGGTAGAACAGAGGAAGTTATTTTTGCTCAAGTTAGGAAGCTTTTAAATATCAATATATGATGCAAACCATTTTTATAAAATACAAACATTACTTGCTTCCTCCTCCTCTAGAATCTGTGCCAGTTACTTAGATACCCATTCATGAAGTATGTGTCCAGTAGCAACATGTAATCTAAACATCCGGTTGTGCCATCTAATAGAAGGCACCATCATTAGCTATTTGGTTAGTGGCCTAACCATTCAACGGTCATAATTATTTTAGCATTTATTTGAATCACTTCCTTTCGATTATACAGCATGCAATACCTAATTCAGAGTAATGGGTTTGGTTTTGTCGAATCTTTAGTTATTCTGGAGCAGGATTCATGTAAGTAGATCTACTGAGACTGCTTGTACAAGTACCAGTCAGGATGAATAAGGGTGGCAAAGTCAAATATAGCTTGGTATTAAGCACAGTTGAGAATTAGCCTATTTTCTCAAGATGGATTTTGGTCCTCAGACCCTGTTGTTAATAGTGGAGTAATAGCTGTATACCTAGTGTACTGGCAGAGTTGACATGTCTACAACATATACACCCATTCTGTTTGATTTGCATCTGTTCTTTTCAGTTAAAGGGATTCCAGTCTTTTCTCTTTCATTTTTTAAAGGATTAATTGTTTGCATCGTGGCAATTTATGAATATTTAAGACAAGATCCTGCCCCAGAAGAATTTATAATCCAAATACGCCAGCAAAAGCAAGAATATTTTGAAGTGAATATTCCTTTTTATCTTTGTCCTCCCAGCCCTAATTACAAATGATGAAGGAGAGTCTGGATCAATTAAAGTAATTATCCTGCAGTTCAGAAATCAAATAAACCCACATATATATTCAGTTCAAGACAACCTCCCCTGCTAACATGGGTGTAGTGATACACTTTGTCATAACCAGAGAGAAACAAACTTCTGACTCAGTTGTTAAACCAGAAATCTCAAAAGCCTAATTGCACAATAATGTCACACACCAGTTTGGTACAATATAATAACTCAGCAGTGCAAAAATCAGAAGAGACATCACTGTGACACATAATACTTTGTATTTTCTTGTTCTATTCATCTGATTCTCTTGTCAACATTCTTTTCAAGATCTTTGGGCCTGATTCTTCTCTTACCCCAATTTTACATCTCCATAACTTCATTGAGTCCAACAACTAATGCACATCAGAGTAAATCAGAAGAAAATCAACTGTCAGCATGGTTTATTTGTGAGATGCTCTGGTAACAGAAGACAGAACACATTCTCAGTATTACCTCAACTCTAAAAACAATTAAGCAAGAGGAATATCACCAGGAAGTTACATTGATTTTTCCAGTGGTATTATAAAAAGGCAAAAGGAAATACATTTAATTCCACCCCACAGCTTGAAGATGACAAATTATTCTGAGAAGCATCTCTGTTGTAGTATGATTCAATGAAGCAAAATACTTGAGCAATCAGGGAAAATTACATTCAGAAAAACAGAAAAACAGGAAATACAGTCAGTCAGGCAAACTTACAATAGGAACACGGGGGGGGGGGGGGGGGGCGGTATTGGTAAGACGAGGGGGGGGGGGGGGGGATTACTAATGAAAGCCAAGATCAAGTAGAAGATGATTAGACCTAGACTGTTCTCAACAGTGACAGATGATGGAACAAGGAGCAATGGTCTGAAGTTGCAAGGGAGGTTTAAGTTGGATATTAGGAAAAACTTCCTCATCAGTAAGGGTGAGGGTAAGGGAGAGCACTAGAACGGGTTACCTAGAGAGGTGGTGGAATCTCAATCCTCGGAGGTTTTTAAGTCTAGGCTTGACAAAGTCCTGGCTGGGGTGATCTAGTTGGGGACGGTCCTGCTTTGAGCAGGTGGTTGGACTAGATGGACTCCTGAGGTCCCTTCCAACCCTAATTTTCTATGATTCTGTGCCACTCCCCTGCAGTCACTGGAGTTTGGTCTCCCTTCTGCAGCAGTGTGACCAAATAAAACCAATGGCCTCTCACCCGATTAGCAAGCAGCAGTAAGAGAGTTTTTAAGAGGACATGACCATTGTTTGTCTTGCTGTACAAATGTACACAATGCTCCCTCACCAGAAATCCCTAAAGAGATCATCAGTAAACAAAGGCAAAGGTTCATGTTCATTAGGAGAAAAGAGGAGATTGTGTTTACTGAACAGCAGGAGTCATCAAGAGACTAGGATTATGGTCCTGGCTCTTCTACAGATTTCTTTTGTGATCTCTGGAAAATCCCTTATCCTCTCTCTATCTCAGTTTATGCAAAGGAGATGGTTAATGCTTCCCTACATCACAGAACTGTTGTGACAATCCAAACCTTGCAGCAGTTAATAGTATCCTATTGAAAAGGAATGGATTTATATTTCCACATAAGTGTAATGCTTGATGTCTATAAATGCAGGATTTGAACATGGTAACATGGTTTCATTAAGCAAGTCAAGCCGATGAATTATTGAAGAACTAGGAAGAAGAATCAGAGAAGAATCAAGCTTTTGACCATCTTGTGCCAATTCTAATCCATCCACTGTTGCATTTCTTTGGAACAGAAGCTCTTTACAGTGACAGCAGAAGTGACATGCTTTTTGACTCATAGGCCAGATATATTACTCAGCACTTAAATGTGACCTGCAAAGTTGAGCAAAACAGGGTTGGGCTTATGGGGTTTTGTCTATTTTCAATTGAGAAGGAAGAAAATGAAAATAAAATATTTTGGAGTGTTTTTGCTTTGCTTCCCTCCCTATTTTTCTTGATGTTTTACAGTCTTCTTCATCCTTGCTTTTTGCTGGAAGTCTCACTTAAAAAGACCCATACAAATTAAATAGGAGGTCTTTAGTTAAGACTGTTTTAACTAACTGAGGCTTAAGTCCTACTTAATTACATTTCAGATACACAGATGCTGGGCCCACCTATTAGAAAAGAAGCAGAGGGCAATCCTTTCTCCTTCCCAAGAAAAGAGGTGTGAAGAGATAAGTGGACTGGACACTGAGAACACTTCCAGCCCCATGACTCTATCAAGAATCCTCTAATTTCCATAACACAGCTGCTGAGCTCTTTTTTTTTTTTAAGACTGCCAGTCTCCCTAACACACCACTCTATCCAGCAGGTAGCACTCTCCCATGTAGGATACAATTCAATCAGACTGTTTTCAGCTGCCAAATCCCCCAAGATGATACCTACTCCCCTCATTTTCCTAGAGCAACCTCCTGATATCCACAACAGAGGATTTGCTTTTCTCACACACATGCAAGTGTCACACTCTTCATTCCAAAAATCTGGGGCACTCTGGTTTTGAGACTAGGGAAGGAAAATGGGAAGAGTGTCCCCCTCTTCTCTCTTTCCTGTCCTAAGAGGACATGTAAGTTCTAACTGCATGTGGTTTGATTCAATTGCTTAACTCCTCTCCAAGTCAGTAAGAGCCTTTCCTTTAGTTCTAGTTGTTGGTGAGTTAGTCCATTAATTAGCTTCATTTTATATAATATAGTTGATTACAGAAGCCTCACTTTACAGGGCTGAGATATTCCTTTTATATATGAAATGTTTGAGGCATGGAAAATTGCAATATGATTTTCTTAAAGTGCCAGCTCAGTTAAGTGAAGCATTTACACTATTTCACTAAAAGCAAATTGCTGAATACTAATTCAGTCTTAATGTTTTTCTTTTTTTTCCCCTCTCTATAAAGACACTTTACTATATCAATATGATGCTGCCACCTGTTGGAGAACACGCAGAGCACAGAGCTAGCATTACAGAGTAGCTGTATGGCAATAAAGAAGATGGTTACTAGCTACAGGTTTAGTTGGTCAGAACATGAGTTTAGTAATTTCCCAGATAACAAAAGGACCTGATCCTGAGAGGTTATAAGAATCAACTTTTGTGTGTCAAATAAAGGGGGCATTTAAACTGGAGGAACAGTTCTACTCTTACGCCATTGGAGGAAGACCAGAAGATGAACACTTTGCATTCAAAAACTTGTCAGACTCTATCCCACCTATACAGTTAGTCCAGTAGAAGATATCACCCAAAATGTTTCTTGTCCCTCACATAATTCCTGGACCATCACAACTATATCACTAATACTACCACGGTAAGATGAATAACTCTATCAAGGTCAATGGAGAAGACCCAGTATTTGTCAGTATGAGGTGGAACATCTTCAAATTTTTATTAAATTTCCAATACCTGTCTTAACTCTGCTTTTTTTTTTAAGGTGTCTATTAAAAAGCAAACTATAGTCTGTGCAGGTCCTTTATCCTGATGACTTTTCAGGCCAGTTATTAGTTCTTCAGGAAGGTCTATTCCCACCAAGTAAACTTCAATCTCTAACAACATAAACAGAACAAACCCACCCAAAACTCTCCATCCTCTCTAGACATCAGAAAAGCATTGGTAACATGTAGGGGGAGCACGCGGGTGCATGTGCACCCCCTGAGATTGGTGGTGCACCGCCTGACAGAAACGCTGCCAACACAGCTGGCGGCACATGTGGGTGGTTGCCACTTGTCACGCACCCCCACCCCGCCGCCAACACCACCGGCGGTTTCTGTGGGAGCTCGCCGTTGCCACACCCCTGCCGCCACGGCCACCGCCTGTGGGCAGTTGCCGTGCCCTCCCAGCCTCTGGGGACACGCATCATTCATGCAGAAAAGTCATATGCCACTCCAGCTTCTTCCTACCACAGAGGCCCAGACAGGCCAGGCCTCCTTCCTAGCTAATTCTCTCACAGCTTGCCTCCCTTCTACTTTTTCCTTCAGGATTTTAAACTCCTAGTATGGCACTCCCTCCTTAGCCAAATGCCCCACAGGTAAGTGCCCTTGCCAGGCTGGTTGCCTCTTCTTAAGGGGAGAGACCACCCTGTTACAGGCTGTCTGTAGAAATGGCTTTATTATAAGACCCCCAACCCAAAGTTTTGCTCGTCGTTCACACCAAATCAAGGTCAAACTTGTTCTGAAGCTTGTGGCTTGTTTTACTTTAATCCCTACACTTTTTTGGGATCACACACAGAATTGTTATAATTTGCTGAATTTATTCATAGTGCTTGACTCTGTACCAATTTAAACAGAGACAAACCCTGTACAAAGAGGTTGAAATCAGAAGCCAACATAGTAGTAGCTAGGGTCAGGAGGGACCTGATCAGATCACCTAACCTGACCCCCTGCCACAGGCAGGAATGAATGCTGGGTTCACAAGACCCCAGACAGGTGATCATCTAACCTCTTTTTTAATTTACCCAAGGTAGGGGCAAGGACCACTTCCCTGGGACGTTGGTTCCAGATTCTGGCCACCCTAACTGTAAAATATTGCCTCCCGATCTCTAACCTAAACCTATTCTTCATCCGCTTATTACCATTGTTCCTCATCACCCCAGGTGGTGCTGGGGAGAATAGGGCTCTTCCTATTTGCTGATGATCTCCCCTGATGAGTTTGTAGGCAGCCACCAGGTCCCCCTCAGCCTCCTCTTGCTGAGGCTGAACAGGTTCAGGACCCTCAGTCTCTTCTCATACAGCCTGTCCTGTTGCCTTCTCACCAAGTGGGTGGCCCTCCTCTGAACCCTCTCCAGGCTGGCCACATCCTTTTTAAAGTGCAGCGCCCAGTACTGGACGCAGTATTCCAATTGCAGCCTGACCAAAGTCGCATAGAGGGGGAGTATCACCTCTCTGGACCGGCGTGAGATGCACCTTTGGATGCATGACAAGGTATGGCTGGCTTTGCTGGCTGTGATCTGGCATTGGCGGCTCATGTTCATCTTGGAGTCAATAATGACTCCAAGATCCCTTTCTGCTTCTGTGCTTTCAAGAAGGGAACTCCCCAGCCTGTATGTATGCTGTGGATTCCTTCTCC
>NW_005841936.1:1957522-1958178 GCF_000455745.1 Alligator sinensis
CCCCATCAGCCAGTTTTTTACCCATCCAACTGTGCAGGCATCAATGCCGCAGTCGCTTAATTTATTAATGAGAATGGGGTAAGAGACAGTGTCAAAGGCCTTCCTAAAGTCTAGAAAGACTACATCCATGGTGACACCATCATCCAAGGATTTAGTTACCTGGTCATAAAAGGCAATCAGGTTGGTCTGGCAGGACCTGCCTTTGATGAGTTCATGCTGATTGCCCCTGAGCATGATCTCCCCTGCTGGCCCCCCAAAGATGTGCTCCTTGATGATTCTCTCCAAGATCTTCCCAAGCACCGAGGTGAGGCTTATGGGCCTACAGTTACTTGGGTCCCCCTTCCTCCCTTTCTTAAAAATGGGGACCACATTAGCTAGTTTCAAATCCCCCAGCACTTGGCTAGATGACCACGAATGCTCATACAGTTGGGCCAAGGGCTCCACGACAGCCCCTGCCAGCTCCCTCAACACCCTTGGGTGGAGGGCATCTGGACCTGCAGATTTAAAAATGTCTAGCCATTCCAGAAGATCCCTAACTACATCTGTGCTGACCCAAGGCCTGTCAGAGCTATCCCCAAGATTGTCCCTACCTGTGGCAGGAGGGATGTCCCAGTCCCTGTTCAAGAAAACAGAGGCAAAGAAACTGTTAAAAATAT
>NW_005841936.1:1958377-1992869 GCF_000455745.1 Alligator sinensis
GAGGAGGAGTACTCCTCCTTGGTGATAGCCCCTCCCTTCCATCTTTTAGTCCTCAGGCATTGCTGAATGCCCTTGCTGAGCCAAGGGGGTTTCTGAGCACTCTTATCCCCCTTGCTTCTCTCAGGGACTGTTACCCTTTGGGCCTGGAGGACCGCCCCCTTAAGGTATGACCATCCCTCATGGACTCCCATCTCCTCTACCTTCGGAGCCCTCAGTGCCTGCCCCACTAATCTCCGAAGCTCATTGAAGTTGGCCCTTGTGAAGTCAAGGGCTTTAGTCTTGCTATAACCCCTTGACACTCTGCGCTGGATAGTGAATTCCAGCAGGTGATGATTGCTATTGTCCAGGTGGTCAAGGACCTGCAGTCCCCTCACCAGGTCATCCCCAGTGGCCCAGACCAGGTCCAGCAAGGCATTACCCCTAGTGGGGCTGTGCACCTCCTGGATAAGGTGAAGGTCCTGTAACACAGCCAGGAACCTACGCGAGCTGTCAGACCTGGCTGTCTGCTCCTCCCAGCAAATGTCTGGGTAGTTTAGGTCACCCATGACAATGACATCCCTTGACCTAACTGCCTCCATAAGCTGACCAGAGAAGTCCCGGTCCAGCTCTTCCCCCTGGTTGGGTGGTCTGTAGTAGACACCCACCGTAAGGTCCCTTTCGCCACACCCACCTTGTAGTTTGACCCACAGTGTCTCCGCCCGACCCTCCTCTAACCCAAAGCTAATCCTTGATGATGTGAGTTGCTCTTTGACATAGAGCATGACCCCCCCACCTTTCCTCCCTGTCCTATCCCTTCTATATAGGGTGTATCCCTGAATGCCCATGACCCAGTCATGGGTAGGGTCCCACCAGGTTTCTGAGAGCCCTACTAAGTCTGGATTCTTACTCGCAATCAGGAGACACAGTTCCTCCTGCTTGCTCCCCATACTAAGAGCATTGGTATAGAGGCACTTGAGGCTTCCTGAGGGGAAGCCTCAGGAAGCCTCCCCACTACTCCCAGGACTGTTGTGGCCCCCTACTCCCAGGACGTTGTTGCTTACACTTTGGCTTGTTCTGTCCTTTGTAGGGTTTATCTAGTAGTGCTAGATCCTCCTCTCCTTTGTACAGTTATGCAAACTGGGGCTACAGCACTGCCATTCTGATTCAATAGCCTGCTATATTCATTTTGCACAGGTAAACCTGACCTGATTCACTTTGCACAGGTAAACCTGCAGGACAATAGAGAATTAAGCCACTCAGAGTCATAGAATCATTGAAAATTAGAGTTGGAAGGGACCTCAGGAGGTCATCTAGCCCAACCCCCTGCTCAAAGCAGGGCCATCCCCAACTAGATCATCCCAGCCAAAGCTCTGTCTAGCCGGGTCTCAAGGATGGAGATTTCACAGACTCTCTAGGTAACCTGTTCCAGTGTTTTACTACTCTCCTAGTGAGAAAATTCTTCCTAATATCTAACCTCAACTTTCTTTTGCTGCAACCTGAGACAATTGCTCCTTGTTCTGCCATCTGCCACCACTAAGAACAGTCTAACTCCATCCTCTTTCAAACCCCCTTGCAGGTAGTTGAAGACTACTATTAAGTCCCCTCTCAGTCTCCTCTTCTCTACACTAAATAAGCCCAGTTCCCTCAGTCTTTCCTCATAAGTCATGTCCCCCAACCCCCACACCATTTTTGTCACTCTCCATTGGACTCTTCAATTTTTCCACATCCTTTCTGCAGTGGGGGTCCCAAAACTGAACACAGTACTCCAGATGTGGCCTCACCAGTCCAGAATATAGGGGAATAATCATTCTCCTTGACCTACTGGCAACACACCTACCAATGCAGCCCGGTTTGCCGCTAGCCTTCTTGGTAACAAGGGCACACTGCTAGCTCATATTCAGCTTATTTTCTGCTGTAAGCCCCCAGTCCTTTTCTGCAGAGCTGCTGCCCAGCCAGTCAGCCCCCAGCCTGTACTAGTGCATGAGATTGTTCCATCCCCAAGTGCAGGATTTTGCATTTGTTCTTGTTAAACCTCATGTGATTTCTTTTGGTCCAGACTTCCAATTTGTTCAGGTCACTCCAAATCCTAGTCCTACCAGTGTATCTACTACTCCTCCCAGCTTGGTGTCATCTGCAAACTTGTTGAGGGTGCACTCTATGCCATTTTCTAGGCCATTGATGACGACATTGAACAAAACCAGCTCCAGGACCGACCCTTGGGGGACTCCACTTGATACCGGCTGCCAACTAGTCATCAAGCTATTGATTACCAATCTCTAAGCCCGATGCTCCAGCCAATTTTCCATCCACCACCTTATGGTCCATTCATCCAGCCCATACTTCCCTAGCTTGCCTGTGAGAATGCTGTGGGAGACAGAATCAAGTGCCTTGCTAAAATCAAGGTACGCCACACCTACTGGTCTCCCCACATCCACAGAGCCAAGCATCTCATCATAGAAGGCAATCAGGTTGATCAGGCATGATTTGCCCCTGGTGAATCCATGTTGACTGTTCCTAATCACCTTTTTCTCCTCCAAGTGCTTAGAAATGGATTCCTTGAAGATCTGCTTCATTATTTTTCCAGGGACTGAGGTGAGACTGACTGGTCTGTTGTTCCCTGGATCTTCCTTTTTCCCTTTCTTAAATATGGGCACTGCGTTTGCCCTTTTCTAATCATCCAGGACCTCTCCTGATTGCCCTGAGTTTTCAAAGAGGATGGCCAATGGCTCTGCAATCACATCAGCCAACTCCCTCAGCACCCTCAGGTGCATCCTATCCAGCACCATGGACTTGAACATGTCCAGCTTTTCTAAATAGTCCCTAACCTGTTCTTTCACCACTGAAGGCTGCTCGCTTCCTCCCCAAACTGTGCTGCCCAGATGCAGTAGTCTGGGAACTGACCTTGTCTGTGAAGATGGAGGCAAAAAAGGCATTGAGCACTTCAGCATTTTCTGCATCCTCTGTCACAAGGTTGCCTTCCCCATTCAGTAAGGGACCCACACTTTCCCTGATCCTCCTCTTGCCACCAGCATACTTGTTGAAACGCTTCTTGTTACCCTTGACATCCCTTGCTAGCTGCAAATCAAATTGTGCTTTAGCCTTCCTGACTTCATCCCTGCAAGCGATGCTGTTATATTCTTCCCTCGTTATTTGTCCAAATTTCCACTTTTCATAAGCTGCCTTTTTGTATCTTAGTTTACTGAACAGGTCCCTGCTAAACCAAGCTGGTCTTCTGCCATACTTGCTAGTCTTCCTGTGCATCATGGTGGTTTGTTTCTGCACTTTCAGTAAGACTTCTTTGAAGTACAGCAAGCACTCCTGGAGTCCTCTGCCACTCAGTCTGGCTTCCCAGAGGATCCTGCCCATGAGTTCCCTGAGTGAATCAAAGTCTTCTTTTCTGAAGTCCAGGGTCCTTCCTCTGCTGCTCTCCTGTCTTCCTTTCCTCAGGATCCTAAACTGTCTCATCTTGAGGTCACTGCTGCCCAAGTTGCCATCTGCTACTACATTCCCCACCAATTGTTCCCTGTTTGTGAGCAGCAGGTCAAGAGCATGGCCCCATATTTACTGCTCCATCACTTGCACCAGGAAGTTGTCCCCAATACTCTCCAAAAACTCCCTGGATTGCCTGCGCACTGCTGTATTGCTCTGCCAGCAGACGTCAGGGTGACTGAAGTTCCCCATGAGAACCACGGCCTGATAGGGAAACTTCTGTTAGCTGTTTGAAGAAAGCCCCATCCACCACTTCCTCCTGGTTTGGTGGTCTATAGCAGACCCCCACCATGACACCACCATTTTTTTTTTCCCCTCTGACCCTAACCCAGAGACTCTCAACAGGCCTGTCTCCAGCATCATACTGAAGCCTCTGAAAAATCATATGGCTCATTTCACAAAGTGCAACTCCTGCTCTTTTCCCCTGCCTGTCCTTCCTGAACAGTTTGTACCCATCCATGACAGTGCTCCAGTCATGCTGTTGAGCCCCAGCTCAAGTCTGGGATCGTGCCTGGTATGCAAAGGCCAATAAAGATACCAGGGGTGAAAATACAAAGAAGGTTTATTGCTAGCAATAAAAGGTGCGAGCGGAATAATTTCACGTAACAAGCACACCAGATCACTACCACTAAGCATCTTTTATACAGGAGTTTTTTAGCCTTCATAAGCATCCTTGTTTGCTGACTGGATATAAGTGAGTGACGCAAGGAGTTCTTTACTGAGCATGTCTCTATACCTGTGTTTTAGCCATGTATCTCATTTACATACATGTGTGTTTCATTAGCATACTTCTTCCCCACCTAGGGGCGTGATTTTTAGTATTTTAATGAGCCCTTTAACCCAGTACCCTGCTTCTGCTTTTGTTTTCAAGCCCCCTTTATCTAGGACTGTCTCCTCCTTATCATTGCAGATGGGCATTCGTCACATAACATTCTCTTCTGCTTAGTCTTTGAGTAGTGGTTTCTAGGTCACTCCTTACAATGCGAGCTCCCACCAAGTCTCTATTATTCCAATCACGCCATAGTACCTGGACTACACAAGGACTTCCAATTCCTCCTGCTCATTTCCCAGGCTCCATGCATTTGTGTACAGGCACCTGAGGTAACAAGTTGACTGCCCTGATTTCTCAGGAAGTATGAGAGCACCTGCTCTGTTGTCTCCTCCTGCTTGCTCTTCCTCCAGGTCTCCCACTTCCCCACTTACCTCAGGGCTTTAACTAGGTTAGCAAGCCTGTCTGCAAAGACGTTCTTCCCTCTCTTCATCAGTTGGATGCCATCTCTTCCTGGCAATCCCAGCAGTCCATGGTGCAGCCATCCTAATGCATGTTAAATTCAAGATACCAAGTACTATTGCTCCATGACAGAAAGAGCCATAGAACCTCCCAGAATGGGTGGGGCTACTTCACAAAGAGAAAGCAAAGGTCATAATGAGGTTAAATAACAATAATTAAGAGCAAGCTGGTGATGCTGACCAGGTTACATGAAGCCAGATTTACAGTGAGTTTATTGTTCTGCAATTCCCATCCAAGCCATAAGAACCTGTTTTCACAAGTGGCTTTTAGCAGCTTGCACTGCTCTTAACATGAGCTGTGAGGTGCAGAAAATCTGGTAACAGGCCACTCTATTTAGTCATCTGAATGGAATATTCTACCTATCCTACCATGGCTCCTGTGGCAGGCCTATGCTTGCAGCACCACTGCTGGTGTGCCCTACCCACCTGGGTGCCACCCCAAGGCCTACTCTTCTGCCACGACTTGATGTTTAGTTGAAGGTGCTGCTCAGTGCTTCCCTCTGGCCCTGGGTAGCTCAGCCGGTAGGTCTTCTGTGAGGCTCCGCCACCCCTACACCTCACCCCTTTCCACTCAAATGGTACGCTGTGGTCTCAGTGATGTCTGCAATGGGTCATTGGCACCACCCACTCTCCTGGCACGGTCCCTATGGGAGTGTGGCGAGGCCTTCTTGGCTAATGAGGATACAACTTAACAATAATGAAACTAAATGTGTGCACATGATGTGGGCAAGCAGGGCATCAATGCTACCTACACCTCAGCACTTTACTTCAGTGTCCTGTGTTTGGCGAGGCAGGCTTCACCTGGCCCCAGCTGGCTTCTCCTTTGTGTGTATTCCCCAGAAGAGCTGTTTTACAGAAAAAGAATTTAGATACAGAAGGGCTCAGAGCTAGATTTTTAAATGTATTAAGGTGTTTAGAGATGCAGATATTTGAAGGTTCAACCAAGTGCCTGTTGATATATTTCTATTTGATAGGTACCTAAACAGCTTTGAAAATTTGGCCCATAGTGGACATGCAGAAAGTCTTTTGCCAAGGACATAAAGAAAGTCTTTGCCAAGGACATGCAGAAAGTCTGTGACAGTTGCAAAAGAGCCAGTCCGAGTCTGGAAGTTCTGCATCTGAGTCTGTTGTTCCAGTTGTCACACCACCTTACCTTCCCCTAAAAACATCATCCAACCCCAAAGATGTGCGTTAACATCTCCCTGCCTCATTTCCCCATAGGTTAAAATATTACTTCTCTAACTCAATAGAGGGGTGTTTATTGAGGTTTGTGAGGTGCTTGAATACTAATATAATGGTGGGGGGGAAACTACACAAGTATTAACCTATAAGACAAGCAAAGCAAGAGTAAAGGTACCAAAAGGAAACACTTCAGGAGCATGCAGATCAGTTGATTTTTTTGAATGCCTCTCCTAAGCAAAGCAAATATGTGAATTGTTTGAGTATCGTCACAATGTGCTCACAAAACTCTCAGAAGAATGATCTATTAGTTGGCAACATTACAAAGGAACTGAACTTCCTGCTCTTTTAGAAACCCATTCTTAGCCTGCGTGCTAATAACTAACAGGTCAAACCAAAAGCACCAGGCTTTAAATTAAGATTCTGAATATTCATTCCCTTATATGTAGAGTGAAAACATCACAGTGAATGAAAAATATTTCCAAATTGTGCTATTGTTATTGCGTTTTGTGGCTTGTGACATTCACCGACTCTTAACTGCTAAAAATGCCTTCTGGCTAAGCAGTGTATATTCATCATAATACTTTGGTCTTATACAAAAATAGGGCTCTCTCCCTCAAAATGTTTCTTTACCAAATTTCCCATTTTTTATATCTTCTCTAAGAGGGACTTGTATTTAAAAAGTGAATTCTCTTCAGCTGAAGAGGAGCTGACACATCTCACTACTACAACTGCCCACTATGTGCCTAGCATTGGACAGAAAGGAACTGAGAGCAATCCAGTGGCCCTTAGAACCAGATTTTTAATGGTATTAAGGCTTTAAGGGATTTACATGGTTAAGCACCCAGTGTTAAGTGACTAAGTCTAGATTCACAAGGGGACCATCACTGCACTGCTTGATTTGTAGCTGCCCTGCAGCCTAATAGAATTCACAACCCCAAGTTAGGCACATATAGGCCTTCATCTAAATGCATGGGGGCTGTTAGGCACTTCAGGATGGGATGCTCAGAAACCACCTAAACTACATGTTCATCTTATGGAGTTAGTGCCAGACTGTGAGCTCAGGAAGATACCTGTTTTTGGTCTTCTCCCAGTTAGGCACATAACCCTTTCTTCCAAAAAAGTGAGGGAAGACAGGTCCTTTGAAAACAGCAGCAGCAGCAGGAAATAGTAACAAAAGGAAATCCCCCTATTTTTCTATAGGCTAGAAGTAAAATCACTCCCTAGAATTTGGGAAACTTGCATAATTCTACACTCTCACCAGGAAGAACTGAAACTGTTCCACTTCCCATGACTACCTGAATGAAGGGCCTTGGAGCAGAAGCTGGAACCTAGAACACCTAGAACAACAGACTTGGATGCAGGACTTCCAGACTCGGACTGGGTCTTCTGCAACTGTCACAGACTTTTTGCATGTCCTTGGCAAGGCACTTTGGGCCAATTTTTCAAAGCTGTTTAGGTACTTTTGGAGTTCTAAGCAGTGGGTATGGAGTCATTTGCCATCTCTGGCCCAAACAATGCTACACTGTACAGATTAGAACCCTTTCAAACAGGAGAAGCTGAGAAGGCATCTTCCAGCATCTCCTATCACATGAAGAGTGTCCTCACCATGTAGGAGATGTGGGTTCAAATCCCTTCAGGAGAAAATGCTAGTTTTTAAAATAGTGTAGGTAAAAGTGCAGTGTGTACCTGACAACCTTCTGCTGTGTTCTTAGGCTGCTAGATGTGGTCTGAATATATGCACTGGCTCAGGCTGTGCCAGGGAGGCATCCATACAAATATCTGTTCTATGAATTTCAAGAAGACTTGGGCATGGGTCTGGCACTAAACAGATAAACTGTTGCCAGGACGCTGCTGGCACACAGTGGCAGCATGGATGGTGAAGGGGATAGTGAAGTTATCTTTGGCTTTGCCCCTTTTAAGTAATATAACCACATCTTTATGCCAGTGTCGTATCCCATTATCATGTTTCCTCTTTCTATAAAGTATATTCTCAGTTACATCACTTAAAAACTTCGGCTGCTTCTAGGAGGACATTTTTAGGTGCTAAGGCCCCAATCTTGTACTGAAGCCTGTGGAACTAGCTATGTAGACCACACACAGCTCATGCTTAAATCCATACCTTAAACTGATTTAAATCCTTATCCTGCAGTTGTCTGCCACTTAGGCCCCCTCTATACAGTACGCTTAAGGCATAACTAACTGGTTAATCATGCCTTAAGTTACAGATACACATTTAGTCAGTTAATGGAGTAATAAAACAAGCAGCAAGCTACAAAATTATTCCACAAAAAGTGTGTAATAACTTTGCAGCTTGTCTTAATAACACCATTAACTGTAGGTGTGGCCAAATGCTCCACATGCCTCAGACCCCATCAACTCAGGTACGAAACAATTTGAGGGTTGTATCTTCTGTCCTGCCAAGTTTGCTCTGAGCTACACTGACTGCCCTTCAACTCTGGATGGTGCTGAAGAGTGCTTCTTACCCTTGGAGTGCTCCCTGGAAGGAGAATACTGCCCTTTCTATCTCCCTGGCTCTGTCTGCTCTCCCACTTCCTCCAGGTTTTTCTGGGAATGAAGAGAGGGGACAGCATAATCTCTCTTGATCTCCTCCCCCCGCCCCCGCCAACTCTTTCTGTGTAGCTCTAACCCAGTCATTCTCAAGGTATGGTAGGCATGAGATAACAAGCCAGGTGTGAAGAGATAGAAGATAAGCCTGGGCTCAGCCTTGCCCCTGCTTGTCCATCCCTCCCTACCCCCTCTCCCACCCCGTCCTGCAAGGAGGCAAGCACTGTAATAAATTAATTTTTGAAACTCAATTCACAGAAGTTATGGAGAAGTGCCTTGAGTCTAACAATGTTGAGAACCACTATTGTAACTGCTCTCATATCATAGACTCTGTCCTTACCATAAATAAGATTATTGCCTATGCTACAAGTCAGGGTGCCCTGGGTTCTCTGACCGGTATTTTGCCTTGCAGCTATTGTTGTGGGGCTTACTGATTTATGTGTCATAAATAAATACATATTTATATGTTAATTACTAACATAGAAAAATATCACAAAGTACTACAGCACCAAAGCATATTTTACTCCAGCCTTAAAAGTAAACACCCTTTGTTTTTATTAGCCGAGGCTGCAATACAGCTGAGACAATATATCTAATCACACTTACAGTTAACCTTTACCTGGAAGCCTTAACACAGCACTGAATCATAACTGCATGCCTATGCATGGCACTTCACAGAAGGTAGCTGAAGCAAAAAATGGAATTTTCAGAAGAATTTGAGTCAGCGGTTTCTCTCATTAAAACAACAATATTCCTTAGTCAACTTTCTAATTTCATTTTCATTACTCTTGTATGTCAGGTCTGGGAAACATGGGAAGGAGACCACCTGCTCCATACTTGTAATCCAAGAGTCTAGCTGATAGCTAGTAAAGCATTCATTATATATGGTGAGATTCATAATCGAAATATTAACCAGAAATTAACTGCAAGACTGTCTTGAGAAGTATTATTGTGCAGGTAGGAATAGCGAGGCATGGAAAGATTAAACAATTCATCCAAGGCCACAGGGAAAAACAATGTCAAAGGCAAGATCAGGATCCAGTAACTCCTGGATTTCAGTCGTACTTGGACGTTTATTAAAAACAAAATCCGATCAAATTGCATGGCTAATTGAATGGCTTTGAGGCAGCAGCAGCGGCTCAATGTGGATTTGTCATCACTACAGAGGTATCGCAAGCTTTTTCCTTAACTCAGGTCTCATCTGGACACAAAAAGCCGGAGTGGTGCTGCTAGTGACTGAGCTTGGGTGGCCAGTTAGGGCGTCTTACCCAAAGCCCAAGTTCTGAAACACCCCCCAAGCTGGACAAGAGTATTGGCAGCTGACAGTTGTGATAGTGTGGCTACTATTCAAACTATAGTCAGTGGAAAGGCATTAGTGCTAGTTAACACTTCAGTGAGGATATACCAAATTAAAATATATCTCCATTCTATTAACAAGAATATATTCCCAAGAACAGGAAAACTATGAATCATAGATTTTTTTCCCACATACTCTTAAAATGTTGAGGAGCCTCTCACATTCCTCAAGAGCCTTTTTGGATTAAGGCCAATAATGATATATAATTTAGGTTTTCCCTACTCACTGAACATCATTGAATCATTGTGCCTTCTCTGTATTAGCAGCTTATCTGGCTCTCCAGCTCTGGTGTACAATCATGTACCAAGTCACCAAGTTTTATTTCTTTTTGTAGTCAAAAACTGTCATTGATTTGAGTACGTTCCAGATTTTGCCCATTATATTTTAAATGGTAAACAAAAAGGCTGTGGCCTGTAGTAATCACCAGGTTCAAGGAAAATGTCAGGTATAAGTGAGAAGAACAAAAGAAGTTTTACTGTGAAGTAAGCAGGGCTTGTGCAAAGATTTTTGCCACCCTAGGCAGCATTACGTTGAGCCTGGGCTTGGCTGAACCAGTACGCTGACTGCCTGCCTAGAACACTGCCCCCACATGCCTGCCTGTGCAGTTAGTCCTTTAGGCCAGGTACAGACATTACACTTTTACCAGTATAAATGTGATCGAAAACCAATCTATACCTATAACAGAACAGAAATTTGGTACACAGACTGGTTTAAAATGGCAAAACCTGGTCTAAGATTTGCCCTCCCCTACCAAAGGATGAATGCATGTTCTGTTCACTATAGTCTAAACTGTGCTGCATACAGAAAACTGTGGAATTTAGATCAATTCTGCCTTGGGCTTTTGGGGTGTCCATACTTAGCCTTAATCTCTAACTCCTCAGAGGGACTCTCTCAATGACCAGCTTTCATAGTCTTCTAAGTAAGGGATCATCTCTAACTTGTAATTTATATCATTATGCCCTTCTAGCATTCACATGAAATTCTCAATCTGAGACAATGTAGGTGGCAGATTTCAAGTTTAATTGGCTGCAGTGGCTCACATTTGCACGTGTATAAAATGCATGCATGCAAATACTTAACAGGCACTTGCAATGCATACACTAAGTATTTTACTGACTACCTATAGCTGAAAATTACTTTCCAAAAGCTCCAGCTGTACAGAGACACAAGCACATGATGAACAATTTGCACTAGAGATGGGATTTTTCAAAAGCACCTCAGCAATTTAGGAGCACAAGTCTATTGTAGCATAAATTCAGTGAGCCTCCAAGGTATTTAAAGTTTAATGCCTTATACCAAGTTTAAAACTATGCATCAGCATCATGAAAGCAAGACAACTCTCTAGCATGGATGCAGCAGTACCATTTTTTCCTTCCCAGCTCCTTCCCCTACCCATCCTGCAAAACTTGACTCTTTTCCCCTCTGCAGTTAAGCTTGATAATTTCATCCTCAACGCAACTCAGAAGCAACAAGGGAGTTTTTTGAAGACATAGGAAAGACAAGCGCCCAGCTCAGTTCAGATGCCTTGTGTAACCAACAGTTGGTTGTAAATGCATGGAAAATCCTGCTGATGTCTGTATTGCAGCATGCTTAGTGTGCACTGAATCTTCAGGGAATTTCCTGCTAAAGGGGGTGATATGAACATATACCCATATAACTACTCCTTTCCCATAAGGCACATTTATATGTATAATTGCATCCACAGTGGGGGTTATCTCATTATAACCCTTTTCTTTCAAAACACCCCTCACTGACAATGATATTTGTACAGAATCACTGTGTGGGCCAGGCTCAAGGACTGTACAGTTAGGTGATGTATTGGTAAGATATCCCCAAACTCCATCTGCACAAATTCAGCCTAAACGTGGCTGACCACTATTATGGCCCAGGCACTACAACCTGTATCTTACCAGGAAAGGTACACTTTAGATTCCTACCAGGATGTAGTTTGAGAAGCCTCTTCGCTTTGATGATTAGGTTTTTATCTGGCACTTGCTCTATTCCTGGAAGTTACTGCATTAACAGAAAAACAACCAAAAGCTTTTTTGGCTCAATTTCCTGCACTTGGCAACAGCTGCTTACACTTCAATAGGAACCTGGACTTAAATGTCATGTGTCTGATAGTCTCCTGGATGCCAGAGGGGTGTGTATCAAATGAATTCATCATTTTTGTTTGATTATTTGAGTTTATAAAAGTTGTATAAATGTCCCAGCTGCCAATCCACTTTAAAAGGAAAAGTTAAAAGAATAGTTTTGCTTTCTGTTCTTCCCTTAAACAGGACCTACCTGCCAAAATTCTTTTGGCAAACATTAAATTAACTCAAAATGCCTCTTCAGCCCTCCTGAAACTATTAATAAACTCAGGCCTAATTCGACAAGTAATTCAGCTTAAAAAAAGAAATCCTGGCCTAGATTTTCACAAAGAAGGTGCTGTATCATCACCAGTACCCAGTAGCTTGGAGGTTAAAGCATTTGCCCAGGTTATAAAAAGTGGATTCAGCAATTCCCAGGAAACTACTCTAACCACAAGCTTCAATGTAGACTCTGGCAGGTAGGCTGGTATTCAATTTTACCAGTTGACATAGTTCCACTTTGTCTAAACCAAGATTTATGAGTGAAAGGACTGGAATCCATGTATCCAGGGACAGATCTAGGATTCTGAAAAGTGGGGTGCAGATGACATGGTGCATCATCACATATAACACAATACATACTTTTATCAAGTTAAGAAGAAACTAGAAGGTTACTGTGGTGGTCATACCTCAGATGTCCCCATGTCCCTATGTAGTTACCTCACGAACCATCGGTACCCCTGACTTTCCTTCCTGCCACGTCTTGGATGTTAGTATTATTTTTTAAATTTTGATGTCACTAGTCGGGAGGGCTATTCTCTTGCTTTTTTTTTTTTGCTTTTTTTTTTGTTCGCTCGTTCTTATTATGTCTTTCTGCGGGATTCACAGGTATTATGGGTAAATTATCTCGCTCACTTCTCTGGATATTCACCTACACTCAAAGATATATATACAATCACAGTCTGATTCTGATTAATACTTGTCTTTTTTCTATCTTTTATTACTCCGTACAACTTCCCTTAACATTCAGGCAAAAGCTGTCTCTTTGTATCTTTCTTTCCTTTTGACCTCGTCTATTATGTCAACTTTGTAACTCTTCTTATATAATGACCTTATAGTCTAACTATAAACTTGGATGAACAGAACTTAGTATTCATAAACAAAGTCTCTTTTTATTTTTGTTCACTCGTTTTTCTTTTCCCAGTGTGTTCTTCTATCTTCCAACCATGCTATCTTCCAACACACCCTCTTTATCTTGACAACCTACGAGTCTACCTTTTATCCTGTGTGTGACTGATACCCCAAGTCCTCTTGCAGAGCTATCTGACACCGTCGCCAAGCCTGGGAGCGAGTTAAATCCACTCTCTCCTTTTCATTGTTTCTTTTCTAGATTTTCTGATGGAGGATGCATCCCTCAGGGGTTTTTTTCATCCAGGATCCGCCCCTCACCCTCAGAGCTTCGTTTTCTTCCCCGCATTGCAAGACACTCTTAGGTAAGTTGTTAGGCCCTCGGAGTTCCTCTTTCCCCCTTCTCTTCTCCTCCAGTCCCCACTTTTTCCCCTGTTGAAACCCTCACCCTGTTGCCACACTCAGACCTCGGAGCTTCTAGCCTAATAAGGTAACGGCTCCAGAAGCAGCATTCTCCAGGTCTCTCTGTCGCATCCGCGCTCGCTCCTCCACAGTTACTAATAAGATAGTGGACTGGAAATATATTATTCATTTTAAGATCGGAGCAAAAGCAAGTATAAGTGTGTTACAACATAAATTATGTATTAAAAATACAACAATCTAGGCAAAAATAATAAAAGCATATAGTTTCTTTAGTTCTGTAGTCATTAGAATGAAATGGACATCTTTTTTTCCATTTCATAAAACAAAATCTAGCCTTTTTGAACATGCGGACAGTGCATCCAATGCTTCACTGGAAGTTATTTCCACATCTGAGTTAGTTTTTAACTCCAGCTAAAAACACTGTCTACAGGGCTGTGAAATGGGAGCTATATTACCAGGTGCAACTAGAAAGCAGAATTGCAGAAGAACAAATAGCTTAATTAGTGGAACATCATGACCCTTAAAAAAGGAGAGCAACTCATTAACACCTGTGGAATAAAGAGTTTAGAAGGAATCAGGTAGAGGATGAGCCATGAAATCAATTGCCTTTGTCATTGATACCTGAATAGAAATGCTGCTGCCACTGCCAGGCAGTTGGTTTTAAACTATGGATAGACGAGGACTCAAAGGGGTGGGGGGAGTGCAGCTGTACCACTGCACACTCCTGGATCCAACCCTGCATATATCCCACTGTCAGGCAAGTGTCCTAAGCCCTGGGACATAGGATATTTTGAGGTAGGTTGTTCCCAGGGGTGACGTGTAGGGGGTGCATGCGGGTGCATATGCACCCCCTGAGCGTGGCAATGCACCCCCTACAAGAAGGCAGGCAGTCGCTGCTTGCCACCCCACCACTGACGGCATCTGAAGATGGTGCGTGATTGACATGTGGGTGGTCGCCAACCCCTGGTCAGCACTCACCACACCTCCCACACCCCCACTGCCAACAGCACTGGTGGCATCTGCAGGAGCTCCACACTTACCACCACCACGCTCCTGCTGCCAACGGCACAGCTGTGCCCCACCCCAGCCACTGGGGCACATGTCGTTCATAGTTGTTCCCCATAATTCCTCCTGTTCAAAAAATGCATATCATGTTTTGGGAGCAGCAGAGACAAAAAACAATTCATAAGCTTGGTGGTTAGGGTATGCTAGCAGCAGCAGCCGTCTTCAGTGTCCTCCAATTGCACTTTCTCTGCGGGTGCCCCTTAGGTAAATCTCGCCCTGCAGGTGGTGCCACAGTCATAGCAGAGTTGCAAGCTGTGCTGCCACAGGAAGCTGACCAACTCAGCATGTCAATTAAGTACATTTTAGTGGGTTTAAGATGGGTGTCTCAATGTATGTAGATGGATACTGCATGCACAAGTTATACAAATGCAAGATATGTGAACCTAACATTATTTAAATGTGAGCTTAACTGTGATCATTGTATCTCATCTCCCTTTACCAACTTCCCTAACTGTAACATTTCCTTGAAAGCCAAAAAAGAGGGAAACTTCTACCTGTCTCTAAGACAGAGGTGCTAGTAGTTGCAAACTCCTCCTAGAGGTGCTTATTTCAAATGCCTCCAATGCTAGCCTGGCTGTCCATGCCAGACCTAGAACAAAACTTTAAGTAGCCCATACTTGCTTTCAACACAGGCTTCCCTTTGTGAGGGGTACATGTCAGTAGTGCTGTGACAAGCTAAGCTCTGAGGTAACTTCAGTGGCCACAGTGGGGTAAGACACAGACTTAAGTTTTACTAGGCACAGGAGATTAGGTTAAGGGACATAAGCGATGGGCAACAAAGCAGCCTAAATGACAGGTATCCCCAAGATAACCTTTGAATGATCCAGGCAAGCCTGCCACAGCCTCAACAATCAGAGAGCCCTGAACCTTGTATAAAATACAGGACATGCCTGCTAACGATTAATCAATCCCACAAAGCCAGGCAACAAAATAGCTAAACCCACCTGGGAGTTCTGCAACAGGGTCTTTCCTACCCATGAAAACATCGTTTTTCATCTAACAAGTACCAAATCAAGGGAGGCCTGCCTTTTTGGTTACTGTTGCAGCCCCCTCACACGCACAGTGGTCAAGAACCACGCATCTTCAACCTTGTGGCTTCATGCTATTCCTTCAGTATTAGTGCAACCTTCTCATACACAAGGGGCTCTTGTGCACCCTAGTCCCTCCAGAATAAATGGAGGAGACACTATGTTACATAGAACAAGTGATTAACAACAGTCAGAAACTCTCTCTCTCTTTACAGGCTCAGTTTGCACTTCCTAGAAGACCAAAGGCCCATTCAGGCTTATTTGTTGTGTAGGATAGTGGTGGGCTTAGGCCCACCAAAAAAATTATAAGCCTCCCTCAGTGAGGGAGGCCCCTAGGAGCACAACAAGAGATTCCAGGGACAACAAATGTAAAAACAGGGACAGGAGTGTGGCTCACAGGTTAATGATGAGTGTCCCAAGGGGGAACACAGAGTAGAGTGCACCAACCAATGTCTACGGCCCATTCAACAAGTCCAAAGAGTCTGCAGATCCCACAAGGCCCGATCAGGTTCCTCATCTCTTCCAATAGCTGCATTTATCTAGCAGTGACTCGGCCAAGGATGGGCCTCCGGTAAAAATAA
Organism: Alligator sinensis; assembly: GCF_000455745.1. Lineage (NCBI taxonomy): Eukaryota > Metazoa > Chordata > Crocodylia > Alligatoridae > Alligator > Alligator sinensis. The sequence goes on from NW_005841936.1 coordinate 1,974,537, forward strand.
ATAAATAAATAAAATAACAAATAAATAAAGATAATTTCTTTACCCTGAAGTTTCTGATGAGAGATATTTTGTGTAACCCTTCTGCTGAGCGCCTGTCAGCAGCAACAAAGGCCAGGTTCAATTTTAGGGGGACTAAATATATTTTACCATGACTCAAGTCCCCACCCAGTCTACCAGGGAAACAAAATGGATTACAAGGGTGTCCAATAAAACTGACAACCCTTTTCTCGCAAGCAGTGTAAACACAAAAACCAGATTTATTACAAAGCATAAAAAAAAGCAAAAGTAATCACACTAACTATAATTTTAAAACACTACAAACTACAAAACAAAGTCTATAGGTGGCACCGTCTTGTGGGGGGTGGTCTTTCCCCACAGCCGGGCAGTCTGAGATGTGCAACTCCCCAAAGGGTAGTTCTGGGTGCCTGCACCCCTATACCTGCCCTTCGGCAATGGGCTGGAAAGAGGGGTCCACACTGGAGAGTCCAATGAGCTGCTGCATGGGTCCACTGTGCTGCAGGGAGCTGCTGGAGAGCATAGGTGCTTCTGCATTGCAAAGGGCCCCTGGTTGCTCCCTGCGAAACTAGCACTGATCCTCACTTCCGCGTGGTGGATTTGAGGCGTTAACTGCAGTTTTCATCAGCATATCACAGCCCAAAGTTTTTAGTCCTAATCCCAACTCTGCTGCGGCAGGAAACTGTAAGAGAACTCAGAGAAAAGCCAGCCAAAGAGCAAAAAGGGCCTGACCAGCAACCAGCGCAAACTGTGCTGCATTGGTCAGGACACAGAGCTACAAAAGCAACATGTGCCAGGCCCAAAACATGCTAGACCCAGACATACAGCAAACAAACGTACAGCAAGTCTCAGCACTACAGCTATGCTGAGCCACAACCACTGTAAAATGCTAAGAGGGGGACTCAGCCTGTCCTGCACCCAGACCTGAACATGCAACAAAAGAGCTCCAGGCCTACAAGGCTGCAACCTGGACTTTTCATCTCAGCTGCACTGCTAAGCTAAGACCTAATAGCTATGAAACAACAAAAGGGAGCCTATTTTGGCTTGGGCCTGAACTAGAACTAGGATCCAACCACAATGTTTGGTTGAACCAAACTGCAAAAAAGGGACACCAAAAAAAAAGGCCCAGGTCTATTTCACTGAGTCTGGACTGGGCAGCAAAAAGCCAACCAGGCCTATATACCACTGAGGCCTGGATAAGCAACCAGAAGTACCAGGACTTCACCTTGGCCCAAATCTGCCAGCCAACATATGGCTGGGGTTCAGCCCCATACCAGTGGACTGAAATGCAACAGCTGTAAAACAGCAAAAAGGGCCCAGGCTTATGGCTTCAGCCTGGACATGTAGTCTCAGCTATACCACCATGCTGAGGCACTACAATCCTCAACAGTGACTGCCAGGACCCTTTCTCCTGGTCAGTCTCCACTAGGGAATGATACTCTCATAGCATCATTCCACTCAAGGCCTGCACGGCTAGTAGCTGCCAGGACCCTGTTCCTGGGCAGCCTGCACTAGGGAACGATACACTCATGGTAGCATCCCACTCAAGGCCTGGGTGACCAGAACAGCCAGCATGACACATAGGTGGGGCTCAGTGACATAGCTATGCTGAAACCAAAAAGTTGCAACAGCAACTAAAACATGCCAGGCTCTCAGCCATGGCCCAGAGCATGCCAGCAGAACTACCAGGCTCCCACCTCGTCCAGTTTGCTGCAGGGATTGATACCTCCCATACAGCATAATCCTGCTCAAAACCCAGAAAGCAAAAGGGGAAGTAGAGGGAAAGAACAGAGGTCTCAAGCCCTGAGACAGACTCTCTCTCCCTGTACCTGAGGCTTTCCCTTCACACAGCTTGTTTGCTCCTCCAGTGAAGAGTGGGGGGGTGATGTGTGTCATCCCCCCCACATGGGGAGCAGGCTCTTCAGGCTCCCAAATCAGCATTCAGGCTTCAGCCACCCCAAGGGGAAGAGGAGAACCCAGACTAGGTGGCCTGACCCTTGAATAACTTTTCTGACCTCATCACTTGGTCCCAACCAGAAACGGGCATTATTTGAACACTGCTACTGCAGACCAAATATTTCAAAAGTGGTCAGCAACCCCCAGTGAAGGGGCCAGACTCACCAAACTGGTTCCACAGGTTCCTCAGAGGGAAACTTAATAAGGGGGGATGGGAGGTGGGTCTCTCCAGTCCTAGAGGAAGCAAGATATACAGCACAAGCAAGATACACAGCAAAATAAAACCAGAACACACTTGACCACAAACAACCCCAAGTGTGTGTGGGTGTTACATTGGAATAAGAAAACATAATTCAGAACCTGACCGGAAATGTACAGCCTTCCCAGCACACTGTATGAAATACACTGACAGCTTATAATTTGGCAATTCAAGCTATAACCTCTGTAATGTGTGTGGGCATTATATATCAGGAAGAGAAACTCCCTCACCGTGAAACTGTAACTCTGACTTTCCAGGCATTTACCTACTTGTTTCATAATCTCTGCAGCACTTAAATACAGGGTTAGTATTTCATTTCATTTCCTAATGAGAAATGGTATCATAGCACAAGGATATGCACTAAGCAGGTAATTACAGACAGATATTTATCTTTTTTCCTCCTAGTTACATTTATACAGAACATAAGGAAGTGGTCAGCCAGGATCCAGCTGCTTTTGCCACATATTAAAAGCTACAGTCTAAGAGATGCAACCAAAAATGAATGAACCACCAATCACAACAATTCATTAAAAAGACTAGTCAATACTGTAGCCTCCATCTCCAACAGCCTGGGAAGAGAAATGTGCCTTGCAGCCTCTCCCTCTGGTCAACAGATCTGATTGATATCTAGACAATGGAGTAGACAAATACAAAAAAGAGAGAGAGAGAGGCCCTCACAGAAATCAGCTTTTTTCAAGCCAAGAGGCCAGTACTGAAATGGCGAGGCCTCTACTGGCCACAACTATCTCAGCTCTGCCCAGAAAGCAAGGTGATCAGTGTAAGTATCTAATCATCCAGGGCCTGATTTAAAAAAACAGCATCTACAACAGTGACTCTCAACCAGAGTGCTGTGGCCCTGTTTGTTGTGCAAATATGATTCACAAGATAAACCCTAGAGATTTCAAATATGAATCTATCAAATCATATAAAATTAGGCTTGGAAGGGACCTCAGGAGGTCATCTAGTCAAATCCCCTGTCAAAGCAGGACCATCCACAACTAGATCATCCCAGCCAAGGCTTTGTCTACCCAGGTCTTAAAAACCTCCAAGGATGGAGTTTCCACAGCCTCTCTGGGTAACCTGTTCCAATGAGTTACTACCCTCCTAGTGAGAAAGTTTTTCCTAATATCTAACCTCAACTTCCCTTGATGCAACTTGAAACCATAGCTCCTTATTCTGTCATCTGCCACCGCTAAGAACAGTCTAGCTCCATCCTCTTTGGAATCACCATTCAGGTAGTTGAAAGCTGTTATTAAATCCCCCCCCCTCGGTCTTCTCTCCTCCAAACTAAATACGCCCAGTTCCCCCAGCCTCTCCTTAGAAGTCAGGTGTCCCAGCCTCCTAACCATTTTTGTTGCCCTCCACTGGACTCCCTCCAACTTGTCCACATCTTTTTTGTAGTGGTAGGGGGGGAGGGGTGCAAAACTGGACACAGTACTCCAGATGTGGCCTCATCAATGCTAAATTGAGGGGAATAATCATTTCCCTTGATCTTCTGGCAGGGCTCCTACTCATGCAGCCCAGTACACAGTCTTCACAATAAGGACACAATGTTGGATTGTATTCAGCTTATTGTCCATGGTAACCCCCAGGTCCTTTTCTGCAGGGCTGCTGCTTAGCCAGTCAGTACCCAGCCTGTACCAGTACATGGGATTGTTCCATCCTAAGTGCAGGATTTTCCACTTGTCCTTATTGAACCTCATAAGATTTCCTTTGGTTCAATCCTCCAATTTATCAAAGTCTCTCTGAAGCCTATCCCTACCCTCCAGTGTATCTACTACTCCCCACAGCTTGATGTCATCTGCAAACTTTTTGAGGGTGCACTCCATCCCATATTCCAGGTCAGTGATGAAGACACCGACCAGCCCCTGGACTGACCACTGGGGCACTGTATTTGCTATCAGCTGCCAACTAGACATCAAGCCATTGATTACTGACCTTTGAGCCCAATGATCCAGACAGTTTTCTATCCACCTTACAGTCCACTCATCCAACCAACCTGTACTTCCTTAGCTTGCCTGCAAAAATGTTGTGGGAGACCATATATAAAGCCTTGCTGGAGTCAAAACATCCACTGCTCTCCCCACATCCAGAGCCAGTCATCTCATCATAGAAGGCAATCAGGGTGGTCAGTGTAGCAGGAGGATGGGAGTAGGGGAGAAGAATATCCCACTCGCCCCCTTCCCCTTACAAGCAGGCAGGCAGGCAAAAAGCCACAACAAGATGGGCTGGGGAAACACCGAGTGCAGCACGGCGAGCAGCTTGGTCCCAGTACTGCAGCCTAGAAATCCCCACCAGGAAAGAGAAGCTGCAGGAAACAGAAAAGGCAGCCCCAGCTAGGACTGCCCCAGCCAGAACGCCAAGCACCAGGGTGTCGAATACCCCAGAAGAAGGGATTCCTGACTCTAATTCACCACAGGAGATTCCTGTTCCAACAGGAAACCAGAGCTACAGCTGGAGAACTCTGCCTCTTGCTAATGGACTGGATGAGCCCTGGAGCAGTTCAAAAGGGACACCAAAAATGGTGAGAACATAGTTTGGACACTGGAGGAATATACCTGAGAAGAGTGAGGGGCAGTGGCCACGTTATCTAATGAACAATGGGAGATATCCAGCAGTAAGCCTGGGAAGTATTGCTAAGGATCTTCTTTCAAGTTATGGCAGGTGAGTGCCTGAGGGTGGGATAAGTTACTCACGAGTGCAGGCAGAGGAGGGAGGCTCAAACCCCAAGAGTCATCCCTGTGACAGTCGCCTGACTTGCCCTTGGTGAATCTATGCTGACTGTTCCTAATCACCCATTTAAGTGCTTAGAAATCGATTCCTTGAGGACCTGCTCCATGATTTTGCTCCAGGGACTGAGGTGAGGCTGACTGATCTATAGTTCCCCAGATCCTCCTCCTTCCCTTTCTTAAAGATGGGCACTATATTTGCCCCTTTCCAATCTTCTGGGACCTCTCCCAATCGCCATGAGTTTTCAAAGATAATGGCCAGTGACTCTGCAGTCACATCAGCCAACCTCCCCAGCACCATTAAGTGCACCCTGTCCAGCCCCATGGACTCATACACGTCCAGCTTTTCTAAATAGTTCCTAACCTCTTTTTTTGCCAGTTGGCTGGTCACCTCCTGTACAAACTGTGCTGCCCAGTGCAGTAGTCTGGGAGCTGATCTTGCCTGCAAAGACTGAGGTGAAAAAGACATTGAGTTCTTCAGCCTTGTCTGCATCCTCTGTCACTAGGTTGCCTCCCCCATTCAACAAGGGTCCCACACTTTCCCTGACCTTCCAATTGTTGCTGACATACTTATAGAAATCCTTCTTGTTACCCTTCATATCCCTTGCTAGCTGCGACTCCAATTGCACTTTGGCCTTCCTGACTTCATCCCTGCATGACTGAACAATACTCTTATACTCCTCCCTATTTGTTTGTCCAAGCTTCCACTTCTTGCAAGCTTTCTTTGTGTGTGTTAGCTCATTGAAGAGTTCCTGCTAAGTCAAGCTGGTCTTCTGTCATACTTACTAGTTTACCTACACACCAGGATGGTTTGTTCCTTCACCCTCCGTAGGGTTTCTTTAAAATACAGCCAGCTCTCCTGAACTCCTTTCCCTCTCAGTCTGGCCTCCCAGGGGATCCTGCCTATGAGCTCCCTGAGCAAGTCAAAGTCTGCTTTTCTGAAGTCCAGGATTCTTACTCTGCTGCTTTCCTTCCTTCCTTCCTTCCCTCAGGATCCTGAATTCAGTCATCTTGTGGTTGCTTCTGTCCAAGTTGCCATTCACTACTACATTCCCCACCAATTCTTCCTTGTTCGTGAGCAGCAGGTCAAGAGAAGCAGGGCCCCCAGTTGGCATCTCCAACACTTTCACCAGGAAGTTGTCCCCAACACTCTCCAAAAGCTTCCAAGATTGCCTTTCAACTGCTGTATTATCTTCCCAGCAGATGTGACAGGGTGACTGAAGTCCCCTATGAGAACCAGGGCCTGTGATTCAGAAATGTCTGTTAGTTGTTTGAAGAAACAGCATTTATCTGACTTGTCATGGGTTTATTTGGGGTGGGGGGTGAGTTCTTTGCAACAATACAGTTGCTCTACAGGGTGCCTTGAATCTAAAAAGATTAGGACCCACTGATCTATAACCTACTAGTAACAGCCAGCTTCTGAAGCAGGCAGCACCGAAGTTTTTCCACCTGCTTTTCTAACACTGTTTAAATCTATCATGGCCAAGTTTTGGAGTCCTTATTCACATCAGCAAGCAGTTACACACGTGTCTGTCAAGACAGCTCATGAGCTACTACTCTCTAGTAAGAACAAGGGGCCCACAATATAGCCACATCACTTTCAAACCCCCACCAGAAACCTTGATTTATACATACATTCAGTGAAATTGCACCCTTTGTTTTCAGTCAAGGCTCCTTTAAAAAAACAAAGTGATAAATATAAGTTATAACAGTTATTACCACATGTACATAACCAATTGACAGGCAAAAAACATGTTTAATACCTCTAGGATCTCAACCCTCCATCTCTAAAACAGAGCTTCCTAAACCAGGATTGAGTATTGAGAACTACACAGGTGCAGGAAATAGGCCTTAACACCTGCACATAATTTACCAAAGAAGACAGCAGCTTTCTCGTTGGTTTTAAAGAGACACCAGTGCATTTGTATTGTTTCTGTGTAAGACCCCAAGTCTACAAACAGCTTGAATGCAGGCTGTTGTATATGACTAGTCTGTTAACTTCAACTGGCTTTTCCATGTACATAAAAGGAAGTATGTAGAAAAGCTGTTGGCAGGATTGGGAATTTGTTTAGTAAATTGGTTTTGTCTAGTACAGGGGTGGGCAAACTGGTGGATTCAGTCTATGGCCGGACCAGCAGTCCCTGCCCATGTAGCTCATAGCTGGTCTCTGTAGAAACCCCAAATTCATGGCACCGTGACAGCATAGAGCCATGACACCATGGAGCCGCAAAACCAGGGCTCTGCCCTGGCCCCAGTCCCAGGCCTGGCTCTATGCTGTCACAGCCCCACACTGCTGCAGCCCCATGATCCAGAGGACTCCATGGAAACCAGCTGGGATCTATGAGGGCAGGGTATGTGACTGGGTGGAGAGCTGCTCTGGGCCGAGGCTGGGATATTGGGATGGTGACAGCATGGGACCAGGGCCAGTGCAGAGCCATAATCTGCTCCTTGGATGTCCCTGCCCACAGAACGCACACTTGTCTCAAAGGCACAGCAGTGCATGGCCCTGCCCCAGCCTGGCCCAGGCCCTGCACTGTCACTGTCCCAAGATACCAGGGTCTCCTCAGCCCTGCCCCCCATCTTGCTCCTGGCTGTGGCTCTATCCCAGCTGCCCAGTCATCCTGTCTGTATGGGTCCCAGCCCTGGTGCTGGGTGCAGGGAGGGTGGGCTGAGTTGCCCAGGCAGCAGGGCGTGATTCGGCGGCAGCAGCTAAGAAGAGCTGCTGCCACAGGGGCTTCTGGGAAATAGAGCGTGCTGCAGGCCAGATTTTGCTCACCCTGGTCTAGTAGAATATAGAACATAGTATTGAGTGTTTGGATTTCTTTTGTTCATTATTCCTTAAGCAGTCTTGAGCAAGATACACAGGTACTCCAAGTCTCCATTTCCCAGGTGTAAAAGTGGGGTAAATATTTTGAGAGCCACAGGTGACAGGCTTTGCAAAAGTGCAGGGGACTATAATAATTGCTAATGGGGATTTGATCTTCTATTCCACCCCCGAGCTTCAAGCTGTTGCAGTGTTCTTTTCATTCCATGATCTTATGTCTTTTCTGAACATTACAAAAGGGATAGGAAAACACAGCACTCAAAAGAAGGCTTCAATTACTCTGCAGATCTGTCAGAGTAGTTTACCTTATGAACCCTATACTAGGTAAAATTACTTCAAATGACCAAGGGCCTTAGGAGCCTACATTCCATTGACTTCCAAAAGCATTATTGGTCAGTAGGGCTGAAGCTCTTTAGGCCTTTGATGTCAATTCAATTGAATACAGAAGCACACCCTACTTCTTTGTGCATCAGATAAAGGCATAATGTGCTTATACCTCATAGCACAATGCCAGGTCTAATTTGTTGCCTCTGTTGCTAACATGATCAAAACCCCGGTTATCTGCATACTGGTAAAGTGCATAAGATTAAATGCATAGCATAGTTCAGCCCTTCTGTCTACTCTAACTTAACTTTACTCTGGTTAACTGCATTGTAACTGTAACTGTCTACTTTTTGTAACCAATCTTATTCTCTGCAACTGCATCAGAAACAGTGAAGGGAAGCAGCTCTCAAAGCGTTGCTATTAGAAGTCTTGAAAATGAAGGTGCCACTCAGTTTCAGGGCTGCCATCTCCCCTCCTTTTCAAGACCTCTAATAAAAGCAGGCCTGAAACTGGCTAGTAGAAGCCTTGAAAATAAGGAGAGCAAGTCCATTTCTGGACTTCTCAGGCCAGAGCTCTGACAGCACCCTGTTTTTGATGAATGTTGTTTCTGTTACTGGTAAGTTTGGTTAGGTGCAAACTCTGAATAAATGCATAGCCCTTTCCAGTTGTTTGGCCCTTAAACAGAGTACGTTGTGCTCCAGATCAAGAAGAGAGGTCTGGCATTGTGAACAATGTCCCCTGAAAGATGACTTATGTAGGGTTGCCAGCTCTGTTTGAATCTATTCCAGGTTTCATCACATGATGTAATGACATTAATGACTGATCTGTACTGTATGCAGGAAGACAAATGTACATTGCTATTACATTTAAAAAACCCGCTGGACTACTGTATAAATTGAATTCCACATTTAACATTTATTTTAATGAATGCCCTATCATTTATCACCTGGGCGATTCTCCGCAGTCTCCTGGAGGTTATATCTAATTCCTGGAGACTCCAAGGCAATCCTGGAGGCTTGGCAACCCTACTGTTATGCCCCCATGTCTCTAAGATGAACACTAATAAGCAAGACACAACTAAGGAGAGGGAGAAGAGAGACAAGACTGAAAGCTTAGTGCTGGAGTTACATGCATGTGCTAGAATCTTCTTTTATAACAAAATAAAGATGGTGAAATAACAACTGAGGGGCAAATGACTTCACATGGTTAAATCATTTAACTGTGCACAGAGGACACATGATGCACTGCCCCTTTAAAAAGCGAAACCAAATGAAGAAGACTCCTCCTCCAGGGTGTTGTCCCTGGAAGGAAAGCATTTTGCAAACTACAAATAGCTGGAGCTGGGTGGGGGCAGTACTATAGCATTCAGTCTGATTCTAGGTGTTAGACAGCAGCACCCTTAAGATGAGCCAGCAGTTTGTGAAGAGCAAACTTGGAGCTAATAAAGTGGCTGTTTTCATAAAACCAACCTGTCCTTACTGTCAGGAAGCTATAGAGCTTCTGAAGAAGTACACTTTCAAGCCAGGACATCTGGAGTTCATTGATCTCACAGCCAGAAATGACATGAGCAGTATTCAGGATTACTTCCTACAGTCAACAGGGGCAAGAACAGTAAGTTTTTGTTGGGTGTTTTGTTTTTTTTTTCTTTTCCAATGACTTTTATTTTACAGTTTCTTAATCTTGCCTTAGTAGTAAAGGCTTTCACAATTCCTACAGATATAATAATACCTTTAAAATGTGCTCGTGTCAGAGGTACTCTTTCTTCTTCCTCTGTAAAGTGGCTTTTGTTACTTTGGAAGAAAATGGATAACTAGCCTGACTTGAATTTGAGCATTGTACCTCAGACCTGGACAAGCTTATTGTTCTACATCAAGCATCCAAACTGACACCTTGCTTTGGAACAACTGTGGCTAGTTTGAGTTAATTGCCATTTAAGTCTCACTAATGAAGGATTGTGCCCAGCAAATCACCTGGGAATCCATCAGTACTGTGTTAAACGGGTTGTCTGTTTCTAGCCCAAAGTATTGAACTACTGTTTCTGTATTACTGACAAGTGCTCTGGCTCTTGCGGAGTTAAGAGATGTGATTTCATCCTAGAAAGGAGAAATCAGCCTTGGATTAAGCTATTTTTAGGTATAAATGCCTGCAAAGTATGGAGAGAACATTCCTTCTGAGACAATAGCAGCTGACTTGAGTTAGTTGCCATTCACACTACATGTGTAAATGCCTGTCTGCCTTCCTCCATCTGTTTCAATATGATTCACAGGTGACAGTCAACCCTGGGATAAACTGATGTTTCTCTTTCCTCTTATAGCAAAGAGGCTATGTTTCACAAGTCGACTGATGACATTTGTTTCTTGTGAACGCATGTTCCACAAAGCCTGGGGCAGGCATCTCCCTGTTGTCCTGTATAGTACAAGTAGCCTAGGTGGAGTAAGATTTAAAATACTGGTTCAGATTTCATATTTGTAGTCTGAGGTAGTGTTACCTGAAGTTTTTAATATAGCTAGCTATATATTTAAAAAAAAAATCATTTTTAGATAGGCATGTGGTTCTGCATGTGTTAGTACTGTGCCTGTAATTTATGAAAGAACAGTCATTGATGACATCCTCTGCTTCAATGCAATCTCTTGCATGTCCCCTCCACCCCCCCCAAAAAAAAAAATCCCTGAGCTCTAGCGAACGCTAGTTAAAATATTCCTATCTTCATGTCCTTGCACAACCCCTTAATCCATCCTTTTTACTTTCTCTGTACCCCATCCCTAAACTTAACCTGTGGCAGCTGTTTGCTTTCCTATTAGGCAGAGAAGGAGATCTGGTACACTCTTCTGTCTCCAGAATAAGGATTTAATACCCACAGAATGAATGGGCAATTTTGCTGCTTGACTCAAATACTCACATGTCTCCAGGGACTTGACTGTGCAGTTTATTTATCCTCCTTACTGACTAACAAATATAATTTGTATGTGTCTAGGTCCCCCGTGTGTACATCGGAGAAGTCTGCATTGGTGGTTATTCTGATCTAGACGCTTTAGATCAAAATGGAGAACTTGTACCAAAACTGAAAGAACTTGGTGCTCTATAGTAGTCCAAAGGTAAGTGGCTGATAGGAACTGGACCCAGTAATGGCTAAATGATATTTACTGATCAGTAAATGAGAACTAATAATATTGGTATTGGCAATATCCAGAATGCATTACTTGAGTATAACTGGGGTTTGTGTATACTTCACCTTCACATAGGAGAATGTTCCTTGATAACCAGTTTCATTGTGCAGCAGAAAACAAAGCTATTTTCCTTCCTTTGTGAAAGCTAGTCAGGGTGACATAAAACAAACTCTGGCTATAGGGCTAAGGAAGATGCAGACCCACAAAAAAAACTGTTGGTGCTCCTTCTTTCAGATCTGGGGGAACACATGACATCACCATCTTGCTTGTATCCAAATAATTAAAGAAAATACCATTCTGCAAAGCTTTTCCTTGCCTGTCTTACCTACCTACCTAGAAACAAAATAGTGGAGCCCCTAGGTACTTAAGCTGGAAAGAGAAGAAATACATCTATAAACGCATGCGTTTTTCTTCTGCTTAAGGCAGACTCTGTATAACAGTGGTGCATGCTGTTGTACAGGAGAAAAGAGCCTAATAATTATTCTTTCCCTTTCTCAAAATTGTTCTTAGTGTCTCTATTACCAGTTACCTATCACTCCTTCATAAGTGGAGGGAACGTTACACTTGACCAAGTGTTTGACTGCATTCTCTTCAGAGAGTAGCTGGCCTCTGTTAGATCTTGGTCCCTGTAAGCTAGTGCAGCCAGACATTTTTCTTGATCAGAGTACATGCAGCCATATCGTCACATTAGTGATTTTTAAATAAATAAATTGGATGCTCTGTATAAGGCTTGTTGTCATTTCTGTAGTCTCTGTTAATCTGCCAAGCTTGTTATCTAATGGCACTATTCTTCCTTTAATAAGATCACTGTATAGATGGATATAATGTCTACTATGGTGATTTGAACCTGCTATCTCCAATGCTAGCTACAGTTTGAGCCAAAGCATGCTCACTCTTAATCTCTGATTTTGTAGTAGGCTTATCTCCTCTGTTGGTTGGCTACTGAAGGTAAATGTATATAGACAGAATAGTTAATGTGTGAAGGAGCCATATCTATGTAATGGCAACATCAACAAAGTATGTAATAGAAACTGTGAGGGTGAAAGGTGTCTTCTGTCATAAAAGAAGGATCAGTCGGGTCAGGAGACTGGATGAATGTCAGGCCTACAGGAAAAGTTATAGTGGAGGTAAGTCCAGGGAGTCTCTGGAAGGTCTCCAGGACCTGCCACCAGCCTGATGACTTGCTTGAGGTTATCTATTTTACTTGCAGCATAGAGAAGTAGAGCTGGAAGGGACCTTTTAAATGTCCTCTAGTACACCCCCCTGCCTTAGGCAGGAAAGGGCCCTGTATGCCACCTTGGTGCTAGATGCACTGATGCTAGTCTCTTGCTACAGTAACACATGGATGAAGATGACTAAAAGCTAGCTGCTACCTTTGTTCTGGGGCTTTGGTTTATGTGGTCAGGGCCAAATCAGTGTTTCAATCTAATCCTAGGGGGAAAAACTAGTCCTAACTTTTTCCATACTTAAGGAGGACAAAATGAGATGAGGGTGCTGGTATTTAAGCATCTTTGCTTTATCAGATAAAGGAAAATGCTAGGATGACATTAACAGGCCACTTAACTAATGCAGAACTTCCTATGCATGCACACTTCAACAGTAGTTGCAGTACAGTAATACCTACCTCTTTCCTTCTCCACACTGTAAGTGGACAGTGCTGTGGCAACTCCTACAGGCCAACAAGGATAAGGTGATGGTTGGGAGTCTGAGTACGTGTGTGAATAAGGGGTGGGACAGAGCATCAGGAAACCACTTGTACTAAAACTTAAAGCCATACCACACCAGCAGAACAAGTAGAGTTGGGTATCACAGGGGAGGTATCAGTTAAAGAACTCTGAACAAGCATTGACTAAGTGATTATGATGCATGACATGGGTCAATTCCTATGCGTTAGATACGCATAAGTTTCAATCTCTCCTCCTCCCACGAGCTGAATAATCACTACCTGGTTTTCCTGGATCAGCTGCTCTGAGGCTCAGTAGATGGCAGCTGATGAATAGTAGTAAGAGTTCATCATAAGCTTTCACTTCTGTGCAGCTTCCCATAGTCCTGCTTGGTGCCCAAATACTAGACACCGGAATGCAGTTCACACATTCTGTGCTAGCATGTGCACATGCTACACGGAGAACAAACAAAGGAAGATGAGTAGTTCTTCCCACAAGAGTTGGCAAAAATACATTGAATCAAAGAAAACTGGGGTTGGAAGGGACCTCAGGAGGTAACTTAGTCCAAAGCCCTGTACAAAGCAGGACCATCCTCAACTATATCACCCCAGTCAAGACTTTGTCTACCTGGGTTTTAAAAATCTCCAAGAATGGAGATTCCACAGCCTCTCTGAGTAGCCTGTTCTAGTGCTTTTCTACCCTCTTCATGAGGTTTTTGTTCATGGCTTTCCACCCCCCCTCCCCTTCCGTATCTAACCTAACCTCTCTTGCTGCAAGTTGAGACCTTTGTTCTGTCATCTGCCACCACTGAGAACAGTTTATCTTTGTCTTCTTTATAACCACTCTTTAAGGCGGGAACAGGCAAAATACAGCCTGCTGGCTAGATCCAGCGCAGATGCAGGGGCAGCCTGAGCTGTGGTGTGTGCCCAGGCACATAGCAGGGCTTGCGGCAGTGCAGCTGCTGGTTGCTGCCCCAAGATCCCAGGGTCTCCATGGAGGCCAGCCAGGAGCTGTGCAGGTAGGGCACTCCACTGGGCAGACACGATCAGAGTGCTCTGCCTGTGCAGCTCCTAGCTGATCTGCATAGAGACCCCAAAATCTTGGGGCAATAACGGTGTGGGGCTGGGCCAGAGCAGAACAGCAATCTGTTTCCTGCACTTCCCTCCCCACAGAACCTGTCCCCATTGCAGGGGCATGTGGGCAACAGATTGCAGCTCTGCCACAGGCCTTGGGCTCCAGCCCCATGCTGCCACCACCCTGCAACCCTGCCCTGTGATCCCAGCCTCACCCATCCCTTCCACTCCTGAACACGGCTCCCAATCCACCTGGGGCCCTATTCCATATAGGGAGTTTTGATGAGATGTTGCATGGGGAGGGGAATAGAGAGAGAGGGTGTTGACCCAGCTGCAGCACCTCAACAAAATTCCCTACATGACCCATGGGCCCAAATAACTTCCTGCCTCTCCTTTAGGGGGTTGAAAGCTGTTGTTAAATGTGCCCCTAGTTTTCTCTCCTCCAGACTAAATAAGCCCAATTCTCTTGGCCTCGGCCTCTCCTTTCCTCGTAAATCATGTTCCCCAGCCTTCTAACCACTTTTGTTGCGCTCTGCTGAACTCTCCAATTTGCCCGTGTCCTTTCTGTAGGGGGGCGGGGCAGGAAGCAAGACTGGACACAGTATTTCAGATGTGGCCTGTGGCAGAAGGCCACCTCTGTATCTCCCCAAAAACTCTGCTCTGTGACAATTCGGTTAAGATGGGCCCAGCAGAGGATACACACCTTAACCCTATCTCTTTAGGTAACCTGAGCTGGATATATTACTGAAGGAGGGGGGAAAACCTGCTCCCTCTGCCTACGTGACTGGTATCACATACCTGGGTGAGGGGCTTCCTCCCTGGTGGGCTAGAGACTGCCAGTCTGCCCGGCAACTAGTGATGTATTTCAAATTGGTTGGCTGACAGCCAACAGGTGCTGGCCTCCATTGGACCAGGTAAATGAGGTCTCAAGGGCTATATAAGTTAAGGACTGCCTAGGAGGAGGGGGCAGCAGCCGAGGGGGAGGGAGGGGGAGAGAGAGACTGGACTGGACTGGACCATCTGAAACTTGCTCTGTCTCAAAACTCGTGATCAAGGAACTGCCTGCCTCCGGAGGGAATCTCCACCTGCTTCTGGATGATACCTGTCAGTAAGCTACCTGAGATCTAACTAGATATATAGCTTGCAGTAACTCGGATGCGTGATCAAAGGCTACCCAACCAGCGGAGTTTGCTCTACGGGATTTCTCTGATATTGCTCTACCCTGTACCCTATTCTAACCCTACCTTCTGTAACCAATAAAGTTCTCCTTTGTACCTAGTATGGGAGACTTATTGGGAGTGGGTCTAGATGATGCCTTGGGGTCCCCTTGGTTCAGGTGACTAAGGGAGACCACTACTTGCCCTTCTGACTAAGGAAAGCATCCAAAATTCTTGAAGTGAATCAAGTACCCTTGAGGCCTACTAGGCCTGTATTTCTCAGGGTGCGCAGAGCCAGAATCAGTCCAGAGCCCTGGGTGGTGGCAGTGGAACCCCCAGGCTAGCGGGTGTGCTCCAGGAAGGGGGTCGGCTAGACGTGAGGCACCCCCAGGGAGGCACTTGGAGCCTGGAAGGTGGTTGGGTGCAGTGAGGTGGGTGGCTTGACGCAGGAGCACCCCCTACTGGCCTGCCACATGGCCCCACTGGTGCCAAATAGTCAACATCTAGACATCCTTTAAAAAATATATGATAGATGCTTGTAATACCCTGTCCCTTAAAGCTTCCCCTTGCTATGAGTTAGTCTGTGGAAATACAAATCCACCTGTCTGCTATTGGACAAACAGCATATCAGTTATGTGACTGAGTTCTTTGCTTGGAGGGGAAGAGTGGGGGAGACAGTGGGGGGGAAAAAAGTAAAGTCAAATTTCCCATCTCTCCTTAAACAAGCACTGCCTTTGGGGAAGGAAGGAGGTGGCTGGGGATGCGGGGTGTGTGGCTATTCTTTGTTTTTTGTGGGGTGTCTCCTAAGAATGCAACTAGATCCTATTTAAGAAACTGGTGCTCTTGCAAAAATGCATTCTCTGACTAAAAACAGACTACCAGTTTAATCTGGGGCTGATTTTAGTCTAGTATAAGGTTTGACTCCTCCAAACCGGGGCAGTACGGTTACTTTCACAAGAGCCTTAAATGGCAATTAACTGGAATGGTTGTTGATTTGGATGCTTCACAGGTATTGATGTGGTACAGTAGTCTTGTGCCTGTAAGATCTAGGGTTTACTAGAAGCCATTTCAAATCAAACCGTTTATCTCTATGTGGGTTTTTGTTGTTGGATTTTGTATTTGTTTTGTTGTGGGGTTTTTTGGTTCTTAGCCTTTTAGTAACTTGGTCTCCGTCTCAAAAGATCTGCAGTCCTTACCCTGTGTGTGTATGTGTTTTTGTTTTGATGATTTTTTTTTTTTCTTTTTCTTCTTTAATTCCAGGACAGAGATGGCCAGAAGTTTGCCACAGGAGTCTTGGAGAACAAACGTCCTGTCAACCTCCAGTTTCCTTTGCTAATTCCATGAGAAACAGGGTTGAGATATAATTACTTTTGAAAAATGGTCCCTTCTGAAAAATGCTGTAATATGCTGCTGCTCTTCATCCTGTGTAATACTTACAGGAGCAAACTTGGAACCTGCTTGGGCAAGCAAACATTTTACTCTACTCTGATTTTGTTAAGCAATATCATTGTTCTCTGTATAGTGCTGTCCATAAAACCATGGCCAGCATTTCCCTTCTCTGTCCAATTCCCTCTCCAGTTCTTGTGTTCTTTCCCTTAACATAGCTGCCAACAACTTAATGCTTTCTTATTAATACAAAGAATCAATTCAACTGAATTGTAAGTTGAGACCATGTAGAGGCCTGTATCCTGCCATGTAACTGGTAACATTACTATAACCTCTCTTACATAAGATGAGGGGAGTGCAAAAGTAAATACTTATCATTTATCAACATTCCTCTGTATCTTGTTCTTTATTACAGCATACAGGGATAAGCAAGAAGTAGCACTCTAGCTAATGCATCTGGGTTGGGAAGTCGAGCTTTGAAACCTGGAAGCACCCTCAAATTACTCCTAACATTGGCCAATGTAAGGACTAAAGACAGGAAGGCTGTGCTGGATAATGAACTGGGGTGCAAGTGGGATGGCTGGCAAGTGGAACTGATTAGAAGCATTGCCCAAAATGTGTTGGCTTGAAGTGGCTAACTTTGAATACCAAGCTCTCACTGCCTTCTACAAGTGCCTACTCCCACATCCCTTTTTCTCCTTGCCTCTCTTCAGTAGTAAAAGGAAGGGGAGGGCTACCAATATTCACTTGTGAATGACTTGTGTCTACATTTTTAATGGCAAAAAACTTCCATATAAAGAAGAATGATTTTTCTCTCTCACTTTGCTGTTTCTGTGTAGTCTTGAGAGGCTCTTTGTGCATGAAATCCATATTCTTTTTGAACCCCTTATGAGAACAGTGAAAACTTCCCCTAGCTGACCTGGGGGAGGGGAGACAACTGTTTCACAGCCTTGACCTAGGCTCCTCTGGAAGAGGGATGTGGGGAGGACTTTCACAGATCTAGCTATAATGGATCGCTGCTGCCCCCTGGAATGGTATACAATGCAGTTTCTCTCTAGCT
This sequence comes from Alligator sinensis, assembly GCF_000455745.1. Classification (NCBI taxonomy): domain Eukaryota; kingdom Metazoa; phylum Chordata; order Crocodylia; family Alligatoridae; genus Alligator; species Alligator sinensis. The sequence goes on from NW_005841936.1 coordinate 1,992,151, forward strand.
GGAGAGTGCTGTGTGATGCAGCACTGATATGTCCCCCTAACCCAGAGGTGGACAAAATGCAGCCCACCAGGTCATTCTATCTGGCTCGCAGGGCCCCTAAAATTTAGAAAATTAATATTAATCTGCCCTGGGCTGCCTGTCATGCTGCCCTCTATGGCTTGCCCAAACTCAGTAAGTGGCCCTCTGCCCAAAATAATTGTCTGCCCCCTGCCCTACCCTCTAGCTTAGAAAGCAGCCTTGCAGCATGTCTGTGCTGTAAATGTCTCTAGGGTGAGTTCAGTTCCTTCTTACTACTGCATTTTTCAGTTAACCTCTGCAGATATGGAAATAGAAAACTTCAATGGAAAAAGAGACCTTCTTAGCTGACAATGGAGATGTCATAAACTTCCTCCCATCTTGGAAATTAAGTGAGACAGCAGTGTTGTATTTGCTAATTTTACACTTCTTCCTCTTACCAAGGAATTCAAAATCATGATACAGAAAGCTTCTCAGATTTGAGGTCAGGACACTTCTTAAATCATTATCTTCACTCCCCGCTATAACAGCTAATATTCTTGCAGGTAGTAAAACTTTCTTTGCCTTTTAAATATATAACTGCTTGCCATGCTGAGAGTTGAATTGCACAAGATCTCTCTCTTTGTGCTTCCATAAGCCCACAATGTGGGATTAGGAGTATGTACACTACTCTCACCTATTTTCATGAGGCTGGGTCAGCAGGA
>NW_005841936.1:1992900-1994142 GCF_000455745.1 Alligator sinensis
AAAGTCTAATAATAGCTATTAAGTGATACTGCCACTTGCTCTTTGAAAAGCAGTGAAATCCAATACAGCTACAGTGTAGGGATTTCTATTGATAGCTGTATAAAAATAAATGTGACAGCACTCCAGAAGCAATATCTAGCTACAAGTGTAGAGAGTTGCATGAAAGTTCACAATAATGACAATTTCTGATTTGAAGATAGAGAATATTCAATACAGCTGTAAGTATGGGATTTTTAAATCTACTAAAACCTCAACTCTGACTTCTCACTCACCGGTTTCATCTAAAGCTACATGAGACAGGAAGAACAACAGTCTTTTATACCTTACTTCTCTGAAAGGTAAAGGCTGGAGAATATTGACTAGTCTCTCTGATGGGCATTTATTAGATAGAAACAGCTCTAGTATCTTAGCCTGTTGATTAGGCTAAACCAGTGAGCCTCACCCAGGGCCAGAATGACTCAAGATCCTTTCAAGAGTGCTGCAGGGTACTGTGCAATGTTAGCATGGTTAAGTATACAAACATGATTCACAAGATTAAACCCAGAGATTTCACATAGGAATCTATTGTGCTAGAAACTTTCAGACCTGTTGTGGTTCTTTGCACCAGAAAAATTGCTCTGTTTATTTTTCTGTAGTCAAAAAAAGTGAACAAAAATTATAAAAGTTGGTATTTTTCTGAAGGGTGCCTTGCATCTAAAAACATTGAACTACTGAGTGAAGCACTTAGCCTCCACAAGAAACTAATAGATTACTTTTAGAGGAATTGCTAACAGTATTCATCCTAATGTGAATTTTACAGTAAAAAGGAAAAAAATACAAAACCCTAAAATATCCCAGTCACGCATCACAGACTTCTCATTAAATACTTTTTAGAAGCCTTTTTCCTCAGCTAACGTTTTGAGAGTGACATCAAAAGAGAAAAATATCTGACCTGGAATAGACTAGAACAGGCAAGCACTAAGTTCTTGGAAATATCTACATTCATGTACCATCATGCTCAGGGCAGGCAAAGGTTAGGTCTCCTCTACAGGTAAGGCCCCATATTAAGTTGTTTGTTGGCACCACTTGTTAAGCTCATAGTTAAGAGCTTATATGGTGATATAGGGTTCTAGTGCACTAAGTCCTTTGCTCTAGGATGAAATTCATCTTAAGGAAAAACACCCCCTTCATGCCAACGTATTATTTTTCTTGTGTGGGTTTTTTTATTAAAGAAAACAAAAAGAACCCGCTTTGTTTCCCTAC
>NW_005841936.1:1994173-2007010 GCF_000455745.1 Alligator sinensis
CTACAACAAGCAATATGTCATCCGATAGATCTAAAGTATCTGCCCTGACACAGAATTTGAAAGTTCCCTTTGAATAGGAATTGGCTAAGAAAATCAGTGGAACATATTTTCTTGTTGTTCAATCTTGCATTTTTCCCCTTAAGTATTCAGCCTTTGTCTGTGTTAGAGTTTGGCTAGCAAGGTGATGGAAGCATCTGCAGATAGTCTGTGCTCTTCCTGGATGGAGTGGTAAAGCACTGGGTTATGCCCTGTAACTCTACTGGCAGATGTCCCACTGGCTCAACTATCTATTGTTTAGGATACAATAAGCAAGATCTGGCCCCCAGTACTAGGCCACAGGCCTGTGAGGCTCCTCCCTGGTCTGCAGGGAGATCTGTGGGCTGTGGCTCTGTACACAAGATTGGGTGCACACAGCAGCATGGGGCCCAATCCTGGCATGTGGAGCCAAGAAGAGGTAGCATGGGGCCCCAGAGCTCACTCCTGGTACATGGGGCCAGTGTGGGGCCTGATCCTGGAATGTAGGGCCTGATCTGGCCTGTAGGCCACTCTTCTGGCCCATGGGGCCAAAAGGTTGAGGGCTGCTAGTTTGGGGGGGGCACAGAAAAAATAAATAAATCACATGTTCTGGGAAACTGCTGCATCTACAAGTCCTCTGCCTCCATCCAGCTAGAGCAGTCAAGGCTGCAGATTTTACCTCCTGGGCAAGTCTACAGGCCTGACATGTATAGCAAAACCTTCTTGAACATGCAACCTACAAATCAAAGAGCAGGAACATGCACTTGTTAACCTTACCTTGTAAGAAATGCTTCATTGAGTAAATAAAAGTGAACAAGAAATTCTTAGGCAAGAGGGAGAACCAGTGGAGAAATCCATTAGAAAGACCTCTCTTGCCCTTTCACCAAGGCTCAGTAGCCCTGAGTAGTTCCCACCAAAACCTGGATGCATTACAGGACCAAGGACTCAGCACCAAAGCACCATGTTACCAAGGAGCTGATGCTTACAGCATCACTGAAAGTCTCATCAGCTCAGTGCTTCGCTCCACTGGATTCCAGCCTTATAGCACTGACTTCTTCTGGAGCGATTCAGCACTGCCAGATGCTTGAACCAACATCAGTCCACAAGGAGTCTACAACAATGCCTTATATGTAAAATACAGCATCCTGTGGTTGCAGCACTAGCAAACCTACTCACCGTGAATCGTTGCTATTGTGCAGCCTCTGTTCCAGTACTAGTGTCAGGAAACTAGGTCTCTAAAATACTAGGTTTGTCAGCAGTGTCATGGATAGAATTAAAAGTTGACCACAGTGCCCTGGACCCTTGTTTCTGCCCTTTCATCCACTTTTTCAATAGTGGCTGATGGTAGACAGGATTCAGAGTGCTCCTCTATCTTCTTCAATATCCCACAACAAGGACTTTAGATGATCATGCTGGGATATGATCCAATAGGCACAATGTCTCCAACACCCTGGCCAAAAGATTCCTAGCCATTTATGTTAGCATGCCTGTACTAAGGTGCTTGGACATCTCCAGGCACGAGTAAATACTCCGACAGTCTGTCATCTTAGAGCAGTGGTGCTCAACCTCTTTGGCTGGTGGGCCGATGGGGAGCACTGCCCATCTGGCTGCACAGAGGGGCAGGGGAGGCAGCCCAGACCTGATCCAGCTGTGAGGTGGAAAGGGGCTTGGTCTGACCCCAGCCTAGCCCTGTGGGGGAGGGGGGAAAGGTGTGATCCAGTTCTGATCCAGCCCCACAGGGGAGTGGTGTATGGTCCAGCCCCACAGTGAAGGGGAAGAGAGCATGGCCAGACCTTGAAAGGAGACAGGTATGCAGCCCAGCCGCAAACCAGCTGCACAGAGGGAACAGCCCAGCCCCAACCCAGTTGGCTCTTTCAGGGGAAGCATCCTGGCCCAGCTCTGACTTACCCTATGGGGCTTGGATTTTTGGCAGCAGAGAGGAGCGTCAGACCTGCCACAGCTCCCCTGCCACCAAATTTCCCAACGTGTGGAGTCCCGCAGGCTGGTTCCAAGGTCCTGTGGGCTACATTTGGCTTGGGCTGAAGACTGAGCACCCCTGCCTTAGAGGATCTTAATCAATGGTCTTTACCATCTCAGCTGCCCCTCAACTTGCACATACTGTGAAAGTTCTGTATGTACCAACCTATGGACATGGGAGAAGAAAGTAGTGGGGAACCTCATCTCATCACCTCAACCTCCCCAGCCAAATCAGTACCTCAACCTCCCCAGTACCAAACAAGGGTACCTTAGAAGGGTTTTGAAACTACCGTAAAAAAGTAACAATGGCTCTACAGATCCTTATGGAAGAGGTCAAGGATAGCCAATGATCTATACCCAATATATTTTGGAAACATTTAAGGATCAGTACTGAAAATACTTGGAATTCAAAATAAACACATTGATTGAGCTTGGATATTAGTAAAACAATAGCATCTCTACAAAGGAGACAGGGTCTGGAGAGTAGTTATAGTAGCACTCACCTCACATCAGAGGTCTGTCTTAAAATGATTGCGAAAGGCACCTCTTTCATATCATCCTTGGCAGACCCACCTGGGATATGAAACTATAAGATCCTATGCTTTTTTAAATTGTTTTTGAGCTACCCCTTATCTAAACTTGTTTTGATCAAAATATCTGAAACTCAACAAAGAAAGTTGACTTATACTAATTACTTATGGGTACAAAGCTCCTGTTTTGAATATCAGTAGAATTATCTTCTAAGGATCACAATTAATTCTAAGGTGAATTCAAGACTGGCTTAACAAGACTTAATGAAACAAAAAGCATCCTTTGTCCATAGGTCACAGCTATGCACTGAGCTAAAACATAAATGTTTTAGGAACCAAATGATCAAGAGCTGTTGGACTTACTCCATTCTTCCCCTGCAAAGAATGAGGCTTTGTCTATATATCAGGCAGTTATGGCAAAACCCATCCTTGGAAACTCTCACCTCATGCAAAGTGAACAAGAAGTACTAAGTGCCATTAAAAAGGCAGAAATGCAAAACTCCAGAACTCTTGGTTCAGAGATGATATCTTTTATTAGACCAACTAAGAAATCACAAAAAAATATATCTTTTTCTGCAAGCTTTTGGGCGCACACACCCTTCCTCAGGCTCAGGAAAAATTAAAGATGGTAAAAAGTCCGTATAGGTAAAAAATAAATTTCATTTTTGTACAGAGTGTCTTTGCGAGTTACTCTTTGATGTGCAGATAAGAAGGGGGGAGGGTTTGTGTGCCTGAAAGCTTGCAGAAAAAGATAATATTTTTGCAATTTCATAGTTGGTCTAATAAAAGATATCATCTCTGAACCAAGAGTTCTAGTTTTTCATTTAGTTTTTTTCTTAGACCAACATGGCTACCAAATACATCCCCATTAAAAAGGCAGAGTATTTCTACATCCTTCCAGGGCTATTATCCTTTGTCCTAACAGAGACTAATGAGATATCCCAGCCAAATGGAAACATGCCAAATGACAAGTAGCAAAAAACCCTTTTATTTATTCAGCTACAAGATATACTGATCCATGAGCTTGCAATTTACAGTCACTAATTAGCAGGCCCTACTATCAGAGAGCCTAGTACACCTGGGATTCTGCTGATGACAAAAAGGTGCAGCACAGATGGTGTGCTTTGCCCTTCATGCTCTCAGAGCAAAGCAGGGAGAATTATACACACACATACTCCACAGGTCAAAAGTCTCTACATGCACAGCAGCTATGTGCATATAAACACCACATTCGAACGAACTGCAGCTACTGTCTTATTCTGGTAGCTGAGATACATGGAACAAGCTATGTCTTGCCCATGTACCAGGTGTTCGTTTTGCCTTACTAGTAAGAGAAAGGACTTTGTGCAAGAGTATAGGGTATCACTGGAGAAAAGCAGTCAAGAAATTTTACCAAGTATTAAGTAATGAAGCTAAGTGAGTTTAACTTGGAACACTTGTTTATAATTGGGGAGGAACTGTGGTAATTTTGCTAAGGAACAGCTGACTGAGGCTGCATTCTTGGCTCTTAAGGGTGGCTTTCAACATGACTTGGGGAAGACTATGTTGTGCTGCTGTTACTTGTCCCTGGGGAACACCCCTGCATGTGCATTCTAGTGCACAAGTTGCCCTGGGTGGGGTAGGGGAGGCTGCCTTACCTGGGGCCCTGGGGGGGCCGCCTGGGACTCCAGTGGCAGTGATCTGGGTGGGTGGAGCCTGGCCAGCAACCAGAACATAGGTCTGGCTGGCCAGGCTCTGGTTTCGGGTGCCATATGCTGCCACCATGTGTGCCACCCTGCTCTTGTCTGCTGTGGGGTTTTTTGACACTGGGATCTCCCAGTGTCAAAAAAATCCGCCACCCTGCAAATCAGCAGTGGGGCGAACGCCTGCGTGTGCAACGCGTGCAGTTTGTGGCTCTGCAGATGGATCTGGACCCGCCCATAGGACATAGGGCACATCTTGCTCCTATAGTCATCCCAGAGTAGCCTGCATAATCCTCCTTTACTGCTACTGAGCATCAGATCATTTTATGAGACATCATCTCTGAATAACAACTATTGGCAATAACTGCTAAGACAGAGTCAGCTGCACTCTGCTGCAAGAATAAAAACTGGGCTTCACACTCTTTTTCTATATCTCCTCTTCTCACATCTGGACTCAAAAGGTCTTTACTGAGAGTGTAAGAGAGGTAAAAATTCAGATGATGGCAACATGGTTACAGCCTTAGACATGAAAAGGCTGCATTCTAATGCAGTGATGTCCTAACTAGCAACTTGGGGCACTACTAAAATATAAATACATAATTTTATTTGCATGTTTTCAGTTGCTCTGTAAATTACATAAGAAACAGAAAAATTATTTCCATCACAATGTCCATATTTTTCAAACACAAATGGATAAAGTAATCACATGAGATAGAATTGGTATAAATGTTTATTTTGTTACAAAGAGTTAAATACTAATCTAAAAACATGTAAATATTAATCAGGCTATATTAAAACACAGACATACCATTCTTAAAACTGTAAAATTATCAAACCTTTGACACCTGTGAATATTCAAAATATACCATAGATTGTGAGCGTACAAACAAATTACTCTGACAGCAGTTATGGGACATCATATATCCCATGGGGAGAACCCATATGCCTACTCTTACCTCTTAATGGAAGTGGGATTGACTTATCTCACATTTATCACAGAGAGCAATCAAGCAGCTACTGCTGAATAGCTGACATGCTATCAATCTGACATCCCTAGCTGTCATGGTAGCTTGTTTGTGTACCTATAACTCTAGTAATATATTTTTTCCTTTCCCTAATATTTTTCTTTTTCAGGTATAATGCATCAAGACCTAAAGACTATAACTGGGGATTGTTTGGCTTGTGGAATCTAGTATTACTCAGTGCAGAAGACTTTCTACAGCAGCCTCTCTATACAAAGCCTCAGTGCTGGCTTGGCATGTGTGCATATATATATATATATAGACAATAAATAAACTGGAAAAAAATTGTATGCAACACTATCTAATAAGCTAAGGATAAATGTATTAAAACACTTATGTGCCTACAGCAGGACTTAGTTGGAAACAACATGCCAGGGGTGGCTGGCTGGGGGTTTTTTAGATCGTGGTTGCCTAGCCCTGGAGATGCCTAAACCTGCTCATCCAGCTCTAAGGTGTGACTTGAAAATTCCCTAAGTGCCCAGAGTTCGGTATCTGGCCATGCACAGAACGACCCCAGTCCAAACACCTAGGTGCTTAGCCTCGTCCTAAACCCAGTCAGGATCCAGAAGTTGGGTTTCCTCTGCCTAAGCCTCTGAGAGGCCTGATCTAAAAGTCATGATCTGGTAGGATTAGGCCCCTCACAAAATGCACTTGTGGCTACTTTTTTTAAAAAAAAATCAGGATAAAGAAATGTCTCTTACATATAATAGCTTTGTGGCTAGATTGCTCGCTCAGAAACCAAGAGGTACCAGTTCAATGCCCTCCTCAGCCTGAGGCAGTTAAAATTTTATTCCCACTCCTTTGGATAATGTCTACTCACCAGACTTTGGGATAGGCTGTGTGGGGATACCATCCTACTCTCCAGCTGAGGCCGTGCCCCAGCGCAAAACAAAAAGGCAAAGTTTATGGTGTCAGAGAGAGACAGATGGAGCTTGACCCTGCTGCAGAGCAATCAGGGCACTTCCTAGGAGAGGCAAGTCCTGCATCTGGTCCCTTCTTACAGGACTGTTTCTGTGTTTTACATTCAAGGAACACCGAAAAAACTGTATAAGCTGTGCAAAGAGCAGACATGGAAAAGTAAGACTTCTCCCATCAGACTAAAATCCTCCTCCTTCCTGAATGCCTGTTCGCTCTCATGCTGCATACCAATCTCTCTCCATGACTCCTGCATGCTTTGCCGTGCAACAGCACAGCTTCCACAGCAGAGGGGAAGGATGCTCCCATCAGCCTAGCCTACAATCAAATGATTACCATCGTTCTCAGACTGAGGAGGGCACTGAACCTGGGTCTCCCACTTCCTGGACAAGTGTTGTAACTACTCAGCTATTATATCAAAAGGTAGGTGCCACTAATATTACTATCCTTTTCAACCAGACTCATTATGATTTGAACCCTTTCCAATCCTTTGAAAGAATGGCAGTAAGTGCCTACCAGCAAGAGAGGCTTCTAGACTCCAATTCCCAGGGGACAAGAGGCTCGTCAAGCACCAGAGCAGGACAGGATGATTGGGTTCTATTAGCTAGCTCTTAGCAGGGCCTCACATGATGTGGGGATTTTTTTTGGATTATGATTCCAAAGCTCTTCACTTGCCCATGTTCTATATGGAGTGTAGGGGACTTGAATTTTGCTCTGGGGCCAGGCAACTGAAAGCTGGGTGTTACATTTCCTATATCTGTAGGCACCTAAATTCTTTATTGAATCTAATCTTATTACCCCTTGAACATGCACCCAATGTAATTATAAGAATACAACCTCTGGATACTACTGTGCTATATGTTAAGCTGCTTTTTAAAGATATGAGACAATCCTATATCCAGAGAAGTGCAAACACTATTAGCAGAACAGCTTTGTCGAATTAGAAGCCTGAAAATAACAACTTTCCAAAACTAATTTACAGGTTTTGATCTTAGGTTTTACTTTGTCCAAATCATGTATATTTTCAAGAGCTTCTTAATTTTTAAACTAATGCAAACATTTTAAAATGTTTAAAATTACATGTAAAGACTGTCTTCTATATCAAACTCAGTAGTGTTTTGACTACCTCCTCGGTATCTATCATCTGTGGATTTATAAATTATACCTAATAAGATATATGGATAGCAAAATGGTATCTACAGTAACAAAACAAGTACCACAACCCACTTTCGGGGAGTTTTAAATGCTAAAATATCAATTTGAAAATAGAATTAAGATCAACACTTCCATTTCTAAAGAAAGGCATTTATCCACATAGAATAAAGACTGGAGAAATCACTAATATTCTTAAATTATGAGTTGCATTTTGTGTTTGAACTGGTGTAATATCTATACCCATCATGAGTTGTAAAACAGAAAACTAAGAACAAAAAGCAATTTTTTGTGTCTGAGTAATTTGCAATTTATAATAAATCTGTGAATAAATAATACATGTTCTCACATTGCTTGGCTTGACTATATAAAACTTGTGGTTAAACCAAACAGATAAAATATAGAATATCAAAATATTTCTGCTTGTCAGACAGAAATGGTCCATATTTGCAACAGGCCTAACTGCTTTTTAAAAAAGCTTTTAATAGGGAAATGTGTATAAAAACTTCTCCAGGAAAATAAAAAAATATCCCACTATACTTAGTTATTGGCAAAGGATTAATTCCTGGCGATAAATTCTAACAAATTGGGTCAGATTTGCAAAATACTAAAATATAGGACCACGTGCAACAATAGGCAAACATTTATGCATCTACATTGTATGTGTAATTATCAAGACTGAACACATCAAGAAAGTTGGTATCTGCACATACAAACTGTCATTTAAATGACTGGCAACTTGCAGGTGCAGATACTGACTGATCATGCTAATAGGTATATGTGCATGCAAATTAGACTTGTAATCATGTGCTCATTTTGACCATGGCCTGAAACTTCCTGTTTTGTCCATCCAATTAATAACCTAAATGCCTAGAATTTTTAACTTCTATTATAAACAAATATTACAAATTTAGGAAACAAATAAGAAGTTAAATCCTTTTTACATTTCTGATATGCATTGATATGAATTGATATGCATATTATATTTCTATTTTCATGTGTCACCATTTTTGCTCCATCTTTCTTTTTCTGAAGTGGAGGCAGACTGCCATGTTCTATATTCTCAGCAGGAGGCACTGTTCTATTCACGGCTCTGCATTGACTTGCCGTGTGATCTCAAACAAATCATGTCATCTTTCTCTGCTTCTACTTTCCCACGCATGAAAGAGTTATAACAAAGTTGCTCTTGCTCATCTTTTACAGCACTTTTGAATCATTGTTATTCTAATACAGAACTAAACATAAGAATTGTGTGCTAGCTGCATCAAGCAGTGAAGTCCCATGGTGAATTCTGTCCCAAAATAGTAAGGGAACTCCTATTTTTAACTCTATGGAAATTACCCATACAAAATCTCCTACAATTCTAGTGTGAAATTCCCCTCCCAAAATGGCATTTGCCTGCAAGATTTTGCTGAAATACAGAGAAACAGAAAAGCATTTCAGATTCCAAACCATGTATAGATGGCTATGTATAGAGGTAAAAACAAAAAAAAATTAAAGGGATGAAATGTGTAAATCATGGTGTAGTCCAATGCTTTTAAGAATATGTTTAATCTAGCAAATACATATAGTATATGCTACAAAAACTGGTAATCCTATGCTTTCTGAGGTGGAATATCAAAAAGCCTAAGGAGGTCAATACACAACTCCCTAACATTCCTTTGAAATCCCAACCAGGGGTTGAACACAAGATAAACAACCTAGAAGCAGAAAACACCACCACTACAGCAAAAAATCCCTTGAAAGGAGAAACAAGTTAGAGCTGTACAACAGTCCCATACTGGGTTAAATCCTTTTGCTGTCCTCCAATGTATATTTCATCCCTTTAAAATGTTACAGCATTTAATTGCAAAGAGTACTAGCAAATGCACTAGTGTACCGTACAGTGCTTTCTGGCCCTTGAGCATTTTTCATTTCTTATTAGAGTCTTAATACTTTCCAAATTATTTCTAATCTGAGATTTTTCAGTCCATCAATCTTTACTGAATTTTGATTACATAACTGTGCAGTGACATTTCTGGGAGTGGATGTAATTCCTGTAATCTGCAAGTTGTTTCAGGTACATATTGGAAGGCCATCTGTGCATCTCAATAAAATTGCGCTCTTCCACTAAACAGAAAAGACAAACAATTTAATGGAAAGCATTACATATGTGGTTTTGTGTGGGTATGCACAGGCATGTGCGTGTGCATACAAACACACAAATAAAAACAAAACAACTGAAAGATATAATGAAAACTGGTTTAAAAGTTTGGGATACATAAGCACATAATAAAAAGTAAACTAAAATTTAAGGCTGAAACTGTCCATTGTGCCTAGGTTTTATTGCAACATACATTTAATATTAAAAAACCCCAAACGATTTAGTTTAACAATTAATCGTGCTACATTTACCAAAGTTAATTTTTAAGAGTTTAAACAGGGGAAGAGCTATGTGCCAATATATGCTGCTTTATCTCAATCTTCTAGCCTTTTCTGATCAAATTGCTGCAGTGGTAACTCAGTCAGTTTTCTACAGATAGGAACAAAGGTACAAACAGCAATGTCCTGAGGGGTTCTGCACTCCTACAGCCCCCATTAATACTGAACACCAAGCAGCTGGCTTCTATGTTTCTCATAAGGCAAAATGGACAGATGCATCTCTAGAGATCTGGCTTTAACAGATGGTTTCTGCTAAAATCAGTCCCTTTTTTTAAAGGCACAACTATTTCTCTTTATCCCTTTCTACTTCCATTTTCCCAAATAACTTACAGGTTTCCTTTGATTTGTGCAGGTTCTATATATGCAAATTGGCTCTTATGTGATGACCCTTTTTATACCCCAAATTCATTATATGCGAAGTATTTCACTCTTATGTGATCAGCTCCGGGGCTCCACTTGTCCCCACTCACCGAAGCCCCTGGGCTGTGGCACGTGGTGGTGCAGGCAGGTGATGTTGGCTGCTCCCAGGGCTGCTGCAGCAGGGGCTGGGGTGAGTGGGGAGAAGCAGAGGCATGGGGCACGGCGAGGTAAATCTGTAGAGGAAGGGAAGGGGGCAGGGGCGTGGTGCAGCCCAGCGACTGCAAGCAGGTGGTGTTGGCCACTGCAGAAGGGGCAGCACCAGGCTTGTCATGGTGCTCGGGGCAGGCGGCAACCTGCTCTTGTCCTCTTGCAAGCTGGGGCCGGTGGCTGCTGCAGGCTGAGGCCGGCAGTGGCACCAAGCTCTTCCAGGTGCTCGGGACTGGCGGCAGCCTACTATTGTCCTGCTGCAGGCTGTGGCTGGCGGTGGCACCGGGCTCCTCCCAGTGCTTAGCGGCAATGCTGGGAGGGCAGGTTGGGGGTGTGGCCTCTTAGCAGTGCTCAGGGTGGGCAGCAGCCCCACTCACCCCACTGCTCCACTTCTCTCCAGTCACTGTAGCTCCCCCTACTGCAGCCCCGGGAGTGGTCAACACCAGCTGCTTGCAGCCATTGAACTGTACCGTCCCTCTCTCCCCACCCCTTCCCTAGCCGCAGCCTCACTCCCTCTCCCACTGTTGTTAGAACATATTCCTATTTGTTACATTATATACTGGGGTCCCTTTATGCAACTTCAATTTATGCACAGTCTTGCGGGAACGCATCTACCGCATAACTCAACGGAAACCTGTATTTGGCTACTATTGGCCCTTGGAAGTATCTTGTTATTTTGATTAGCAATGTATAAAATGAGACTCAACCATTTATCCCCAAAAGTCTTATTTACCCTCCTAGGCATTCAAGAGTAACACTACTTAGCATTTTATCTTCAGTCCTAAAATAACAGAAAAAATATATTTTTTTGAAGGTAGCAATTGATAAATTACCTGAAAGATCTTGGAATTCAGGCTTTTGACTGAAGATGAGGTAGTTAGTGGCAATGAAATGAAGTAGCCAAGTTGAAAGGCAGTCAGAGTTGTGAAACTACAAGCAAAAAAAGAAACAGAACACTGCAACACTCTTTGTGACTATATAAAAATATTAGTACCATTGCATACTCTGTGGGTACATCTACATGAGATGTTAACTGCACAGTAGCATAATTTACTGCAAAGTAAGCACGTGTGTCTACACGTGTACATGCTTACTATGCAGTAAACCTCGCTAATTGCAAGTAAATTTGCTACCTGCAAATTCCTTGCTCAGCTCACAGAGCTGAGCAAGGAAACAAGCTCCCCAGCCTGTTCCCCACCCAGCTCTGCCCTCGCAGAACTGAGTGGGGAACAGGTTTCCCAGCCTCTGTCCCATATGCAGAGTGGGAGCCAACTATAGACCACCCAACTAGAGGGAAGAACTTGACCAGGAATTCTCAGGTCAGCTTGCAGAGGCAGTTAGGTCAAAGGATGTGGTCATCACAGGGGACCTAAACTATCCGGACATCTGCTGGGAAGAGCAGGTCTGACTGCTCACGTAGGTTCCTAGCCATGTTACAGGACCTCCATCTAACCCAGGAGGTGCACAGTCACGCCAGGGGAAATGCCTTGTTAGACCCGGTCCTGGCCATGGGAGACAACCTGGTGAGGGGACTGTGAGTGCTTGATCACCTGGGCGACACTGATCATTGCCTGCTGGAATTCACCATCCAGCACAGGGCGGCAAAGGCCTGCAGCAAGGCAGTAACCCTGGACTTCAGGAGGCCGGATTTCAATGAGGTAAGGAGATTAGTCGGGGAGAGACAGGTCCCGGAGGGGAGTTGGGAGTCCAAGAAGAGTGGTTGCTCCTTAAGGAGACGATCCTCCAAGCTCAAAGGGTGGCAATCCCAACAAGGGTCAAAGGGAACAAGAGTGGCCTTGGCTAACAAAAAGCATCCAGGAACATCTCAAGGCTAAAAAGGAGGCGTACACCCAATGGAAGGGAGGGGCCATCACCAGGGAGGACTATACAGCCTTTGCTTGGGTTTGTAGGGGGCTGTTAGGAAGGGTAAGGCGAAGATGGAACTGGGACTAGCAACCCGAATCAAGGACAACAAGAAGTCCTTTTTACCTCCTATATATTTAAAAAAGAAGGTTCCGGGTAATGTAGGGCCTCTGCAAGACACACCAGAAGTCAAAGCTAACTTATTTAACAACTTCTTTGCCTCCATTTTTCTGAGCAGGGACCAGGTCATCCCCCGCATCATGATCCCTGATGGTCCCAGGGGAGGCGTAGCCAGGCCCAGGGTCGGAGTGGACCTAGTCAGGGACCTCCTGGTGGGACTGGACACGTCTAAATCAGCAGGTCCTGACAATCTCCACCCCAGAGTGCTGAGAGAATTAGCAGAGATCATTGCAGGTCCCCCGGCACAGCTTTGCGAGCACTTGTGGTGCTCTGGCGAGGTGCCAGGACTGGAAGAGGGCCAATGTGGTCCCCATTTTCAAAAAAGGGAGGAGGGAGGACCCAGGAAACTATAGGCCTTTTAGTCTTACCTTGGTCCTGGGGAAGCTCTTCAAGAAAATTATCCAGGAGCACATCTGCGAGAGGCCAGGAGGGGAGTGTATGCTTAGGGGCAACCAACTTGGGTTCATCAGAGGCACGTCCTGTCAGACCAACCTGGTGGCCTTCTATGATCAG
>NW_005841936.1:2007020-2022538 GCF_000455745.1 Alligator sinensis
GAAGGCCTTCGACACTATCTCTCACCCCATTCTCATTAAAAAATTAGGCAACTGTGGCATCGATGCCTACACAGTCAGGTGGGTTGCCAATTGGCTGGAGGGCTGTACCCAGAGTGGTGGTGGATGGGTCTTTTTTGACCTGGAAGGATGTGAGTAGTGAGGTTCTGCAGGGCTCGGTCCTCGGGCCCGCACTGTTCAACATCTTCATCAGCGACTTGGATGAGGGGGTGAATAGCACCTTGTTCAAACTCGCAGATGACACTAAGATGTGGGGGGAGGTGGGCACGCTAGAGGGGAGGGACAAGCTGCAATCAGATCTGGACAGGTTACAGAGGTGGGCAGATAAGAATAGGATGGGTTTCAAAACTGACAAGTGCAAGGTGCTGCACCTAGGGAGGAAGAACTCCCCTCTCACCAGCAGAGGCAGAAAAGGATCTTGGACTCAAAGATGAACATGGACTGCCAATGTGGGGACGCGGTCAGGAAGGCTAACCGCACCTTGTCATGCACTAGCAGGTGCATCACAAGCAGGTCCAAGGAGGTGATCCTCCCCCTCTATGTGACCTTGGTCAGGCCCCAGTTGGAGTACTGTGTCCAGTTCCGGGCGCCGCACTTCAGGAGGGATGTGGACAACATCGAGAGGGTCCAGAGGAGGGCCACTCGCATGATCAGGGGGCAGCAGGGCAGGTCCTATGAGGATAGGCTACCGGATCTGAACCTGTTCAGCCTTCACAAGAGGAGGCTGAGAGGGGATCTGGTGCCCGTCTAATAAACTGGCCAAGGGAGACCAGCAGGCAATGGGAGAGTCCTTGTTCCCCCGAGCACTACTGGGAGTAACAAGGAACAATGGCCATAAGCTGACAGAGAGCAGATTCAGGCTGGATATCAGGAGGCACTACTTCACAGGGCAGCTAGGATCTGGAACCAGCTTCCAAGGGAAGTGGTCCTCGCTCCTACCCTGGAGGTCTTTAAGAGGAGGCTAGACAGACACCTTGCTGGGGTCATCTGACCCCAACATTCTTTCCTGCCTATGGCAGGGGGTCGGACTTGATGATCTGCTCAGGTACCTTCCGACCCTACTAACTATGAAACTATATATAAACAAATAAGCAGTCCAGGAAGCACATAACATGGATGGAAACCATGTTTCCCTGTGCCATGTAAGCACCTTCCTGTAGGACTAGTAAGGTCATGGCAACTAACGTACCCTCTTCTAGGCTCAATCAATCTTGACTTTTTTTTGCATCGTCATACAGTATCAACTGGAAGGATAGAGAGTGTACTCTCACCTGGGTAGCCTAAGCTGGAAGGCAGGAAATATGGGTTTGAATCTACTCCTGCAGAGGAAGATACTAACCTGAGGGCACCTATAAACGTGCTGGATGTCTGCTCCAATGCATGCTAATTAGCATGCATCAGAACAGACTCAATGAATTGAGTCTGCTGGAACCTGCTAATCAGCACACTCCAGCAGACTCCAAGTTGCATGTATTCAGCATCCCCATGCTTCAAAACGGAGGTGGGGGCAGTCTAAGTTTGGCTGCACTTTGTCTATTCCTGTGCTATCAGGAATCTCTGATTAACAGACACTGTCCTACCCTATAAAAAAATCATCACAATATTTTTAAAAATACATTACTCCTTATACATTATAACAGCAGCACACTCTCATTAAATATTCTATATTCATATACAGACAATATGTACCTTGGCTTTTCTGAGCAAGCCAACAACACTCAGACTTGTAGATGCCAATTCCCTAGTAGGCATACTCTGCAGTTGCGTGATGATATACAGCTCACAAATATGCTGGAGTCGTGATACCTGGTACATCTCAGCACAAATCAAGAGAGACATGGCTTGCAAAATGCTGGCTGAAAAAAAAAAAAGATAAGTTTTGTTTCATGAAGGCTGTATGGTAGGCTCAAAGCCATTTTTACCCTTGAATTTGCTTTGGAATTTATACAAAAATCAAAATGTTCCTCACAATTTTTTCATGTCTGTTTTGAATGACATCTGCACTCTAACATTAAAAATATTGAATTTCAAAAAGTAAACCTATCTAACTACATTTTAGAAGGTAAAAAGTAATTAATCATAATTCAAGATTCCTTATATTGTAAATCCTATGTCAAATATTGGAGATCCTAGGCCAATTACGCAAGTGAGCAATCTTCAGTAGTCAGATTCTAGTCTTCCATATAATCGTACTTTACTATGTAGATGTATTGTTTTTAAAAAATTGTGAAAAGTATAGTACTTTTTGAAAAGGCCTAACAAAAGGTCTGTTTATTTTTTTCAAACAATGAAATACGGCAGAAGAATACCACTTAAGCAGGTGCAGAAGAAAATGAAAAAGCAAAGTTCTAAAAAGAAAAAAAAAAGTAGTGCAGTGGCATAGAGTAACTTAAAGAACAGACTTTCATTCATTTCAACTCAAATAGAGCCACCAGTAATATTTAAATAGTAATATTCAATTTTCTAATTTAACTTTTATTAAATAACATGATAGCTAGTAAGGCTAAGATAACGTTAACCAAAACCTATTCTTGTTATCAAATATAAAAATATATTATATTGTTCTAAGTAAAAGTTAGCAATTTTTTCCCCTTGCAAACAATTTTTTCCCGTCAAACAAAAGCATAAAAATAGTAACAGGATATGCCCGCCTGGCCTCAAACATCCGGTCACGTGCCACTTGGGCCTGGATGTTCGGTGGTGTTCGTCCTTCCATCCCTGATGTTCCATCAAGTAGATATTATCCTCCAGTGCAGTCTTTCCCAATCTCGCCTGCCACGACTTTGAATCTTGATCTAGTGGAGGGTCCAACCAGTGGGGAGTCCCTCGACGGTGGGATGTCTGTCTGTAGTTCTTCTGCGAGGCTCCTCCTCCCCTCTATCTCGCCCTTACACCCAGCCTTGGAGGGTCACGTATGTCCTCTTGGCCAGATTCCCGACCGTTGGGCCACTGACTATGTTTGTTATGACAGGCCCCTCAGCCTACGTGTTACCAGCCTGCAATATCGTATCAGTGCCCCGAGGCCACTTTCTTTTCCCTGAGGCTGCCAGCCACCTAGAGGCTTAAACACCTATCCGGCTCCCCAAGCCTTATACTTCAACCCCTCCAACCGTGGGAAATGAAAAATACAAACAACAACAACAAAAAGTCACAGAAATACTCTAAAGAGGCCCCACCGCCCCTCTTCCCTGGCTCCCTGGGCCTTATGACTAAGGCCCGCCTTTATATCCTAGTGGACCGAGTTTGGCCGTGGATGTGGCCGTAATAGCTTGTGGGCTTCCCCACTCTCCTTCTCCCTCGTCACCCAGGCTTTTGTTTCGTTGGACCCGCTGTGCTCCTCCGGCGGGCGTTTTCCCTAACTTGTTGCCCCAGAGGGCCATGCTTCACAGCCCTTCCTGCTGCTCTTTACTCCTGGCTCCCTCTTGGTGTGCCTCATCGGTTCTCCCAGGGCCCTCAACGGTCTCACCTGGTCGGATGTCTGGGGCTGTGTTGGGCTCTCCCGCTTCTCTCTGTCGGCTGTTGGCACTGGGATCTTCTTGATCACCTCTGACCTTCTGTCCAGGTGCCCAGCCTCGAGGAGCCGCCTCTGACTCGCAGCTCCCTTCTCAGCGGCCAGCAGCGTCTGTCTTGCTGTGGGCTCCGCAGCTTCCTCTCCTGCTGGGAGAAGCACCTTCCAGCTCCTTTCTCCTCTGCAAGAGCTTGGGGAAAGCTTCTCCTTCCGGTGCCCTCGCCAGCGTTGATCTCCTCCCAGGGCTCCTGCCAGCAGCCTGCTTTATTTCTGATGGCCGGCAATTGCGGCTGGCATCAGCCGCGACTAATAAAGGCACGACTAATGAGCCGCGCGGGTCCCTCCTCTGTTTCTGGCTCCGCTGCGTGTCCTGCTGTAAGTATTTTTCTTTTTTTCCATTCCTCTCTGGGGTTTCCTGACCCCTGGGTTCCCCCCTGGCTTTTTGGGGACCTCCCTTCTGTTCCTCCCTGTGACACAGGACATTGCCAGTGCCCCTGTCTTCCAGCTTTGCCTGTGGCAACTTAGGTGTTTTTGATATTTTCAGGCATGGTACCTAGTAGTTATGGATGAGGCTTGCTCATACAGTTTTAAGAATAGGTCAGACAAATAATCCTATAGTATGGCTTAGATAGGGATGACCCTGCCTTGAGCAAGGGGTTTGACAAGATGACCTTCTAAACCTACTTGTCTATGATTCTGTGACTGCTCCTCAAGGTTGACCTTTAATAGGGTTCCTGACAATTAAGACTATAATCATAGCATAACCTTTACAGAAACATCAAAATTATTATTACAGAATATCATCATAGTTGAAGAAAAAGCTGCTTTCCCAAAATGTAGAATTGAGGGGCAGAGGGGGAGGTATGGGGTGGGAGGGAAAGGTAGTGGCTCTTGCTTTTGTTCTACCTGTCCTAATAAATAGCAATGACTAAGAAACTGTTCAAAATTTAAAATGTTATCTACTGTTAAATTACATATGACAAACAATGTGAAAAAGAAACAAAACTTCAAAATAATAACCTAGACTAGTATTTTGATCTAGAAACTAGACTCAAGGAAATGAAATTTCCCAGAAATGACATTTCAAATTTAATTTTTAGTGTATTACTGCATAAGCAGAAGATAAAAATGAAAATTTAGTTAGGTACATATTTATATTTTATGTACATTTTTATTTTATGCTGGCTCTTTTACAACAGGTTTCATGGGAATTATGCCAAAAAATGATGCATTAGCACATGTTAAGAAAAAAAAAAAAGTTTTCTATCATAAGATTTTTTTTTTTCCATTGTGTTCCACAGAGTTACATCTAGGAGTGTTTCTAAGGCTAAGTACAGACAGTCAAAAAGCCTGACGCTGAATCAATTCAGTCTTTGCAGGTTACTCTAAGCTGCAGAGCTTAAACAGAAACAAACGGACACACATTTACTTTTGATTAAAAAAATGCAGTCACATGCCTACAGTGGCTTAGGCCAGAAGCCGGGGGTGGGGGGCGGGGTTAAAGCACAGCTGTCTGGCATGTAGCTAGCATGGGCTGTGTGTTTACTTCCTCTTCCTGCTGTCCCCTGAGGTCTCTGGGATTTGTAGTCTAGACTCACAGTAGCAGGACTCTTCCTGCTTCCAGGCACAAGCAGGGGCTGCTCCCAGGTGCTTCTGGGACTTGTAGTCCAGAGTCACAGCCAACAATAAGTTTGTGGGGGGAAAGGGGTGTTTAACCCTCCCCTGGCCCTAGACCCCAACTGGGGTTTGCCAGGGGGAGGGGGGGAGCAGTTCCTGCCTCTCCCCCCCACACTCTATACTGCTTCTCTGCTGGAGCAGACAGCACAGCTCAACCCAGGGCTGGAAAGCATGTTGGGACTGTCTGTGATTTAACTTGAACCAAGAAGGAGTCTAGGACAGAAGTTTCATAAACCAGTTTGATCCAAATCAGTTAAGTCTGATACGACATTTAATCAGATTTATCTTAAACCAGTTTCAGCCATTTTGAAACTGGTTTATGTGCACTGGACTTCTATTCTGTTATCGGTTTAAAACAGTTTCTGATCACTTAAACCGGCTTATGTATAACCTCTATCCCTAGCCTAAGAAATACATTCGGGCTATGCAAATCCTTAATCCAAAATCCTTCTACCAATAAGATTATTTTTAATGAGTCTACAGTATCTCAGAGTACATAACTCTTCCAAATTTACAACACTGCCATTTTGACACAAAGACGTAAGAGGATGACACCAACAAGAAAAAGAGCCAGTGGACATGGTTCACTTAATTTTTTATCTTGAAAATATATCCCCTGAAAATTAATTTACAAGTAAATGTTACACATGAATATTGTTTACCCTTAGTTGGAAAAAAACACCCAGATGTTAATTACTACGTAAGAAGTGAATTCTTCATTAAGGAGTTTATTGAATCAAAGAAATTTTTTAAATGATGTTTTATTTCCCTCTGCTCCCTGATTCTGGCGACAATCTGCTAGAAACCTGCAAGGGTTTGAGGATACTAGTATATTTTTATATTTACTTACCTGGACAACAGGAGTCGGTATACAGATACTCCAGAAAGGAGAGGAAAGTATCTTTGGAAACCCCATAAACTGGAACCAGAACACTATTTGCTTCTATATAATTACCATTAAACATAGCTGCCATCACCTCACAGCGAGCCACTAGGACTGCTCTGTGAGCTGGAACAGTAGCACCTATAGAATTTAAAACAAAAAATTAATTTAAAATTCTCTCTCATTTTGTGAACATAAATAGCATGCCCAGTCATATTTGTCTTAAAAATAAATATAGTTCCTGGCATCATAATCTTAAAATCTAAATACATTTAAGGATCAAAATCACCCAATGAATAATGACTCCTGCAACACTGATCATTTTTCAAGCTGAAGAAGTGCTTACCACCTCAGATCAGATCCTCAGAGGGATAAAATGACACCACTCCACTGACATCAATGGAGCAATTACGATTTACAACATCTGGATCATGGTGTTTCTGTATGTGAATACTGACTCAATCAACAAATCTTTATTGGTGTGAGTAAGTTTTATTCATAAGCAGACTCTCGGACTTCAGGAGCAATTGTGGTCTGACAAAGATTTGAAAAATCATGTTCAAAACCACAGTGAAACAGATCATCCAAGGTGAAACACTGCCGAGGTGGTAAAGTTACCACTGATATAAAAGTAGCCCACTTACAGTATTTAAAAGTATAAATTGTTTTTTTAATTCTATTTATGGGCACAAACCCCAAAGTTTTAGGCATGCAATGCACGGCATTGCTATGATTAGGTGCCTTTCTGAATCTAGGCCTAGGACCCAAACCCTGCAAAAAAGAATGGAACTAGTAATGCACATACACTCATGTGTTAGGATCAAGACCAAAAGTCTTAACTTTTCTAATTATTCTGAATGATAAAGCAATCATAAGTATCATTGGTAATTTAAAAAGAAACTTACATTAAAGAAAATAAGTAGCTACCAGTATCTTTTATCCTTACAACCACCATTTTGGGAACGGGTGGCCATGGCTTTTAGTAAATGTCAATATATTCATAAGTGATATTTTGTTTGAAATATGCAGTGGGTGTTATTGTTTCACCAACTTCCCACAAAGACAGCTCCAAGAGTGGAAATTAAATCTGAACTGTTTATATCACCCAGTTTTGCATTAATATTTTGTCCTCATTTTCAAAGGTCCTTTTGTTTTTACTTCATATTAAAGGCAATATCTAGAAAGACTCCACTTGTCCTCTGTACCCATTTTTGAGGGATTAATTCTTCACATTTGGCTCTGAGTACTTCAAGCTGAACACAAAATAATTAAAGCATTGTCTAGACTTGGAAGATACTTTTTTCGCATGTGGGATGGAAGCAGACAAGTCAGAAAACTGTTAGTATTCAAATAAGTATTTTATCCGATGCTGACTTACAGCAGCATGGACTAACCTATTATTTTTTCCATGGAACTATTTTAAATATAGTTAGTTCTCAAAAAATGATCAAAGCACTCCACTACACTCTTGCACACACACATTCTTCAAAGGCACTGAAAAGATAAATCCAGTGTTTCGGTTCTTTCCTGGGCTGTTGCCAACAAGTACTTACAAATCACCATAAAGGGCTTTATATAATTGCACAATCAATCCTTGTCTGTTAACAATTAACATCCTTTTCAATTAACTACTTAAATATAAGCTTAAATAGCCTCTTGTATTACTGGTATATTAAATTGTACAGGGCTATTTCAGTTGTATGAAGGGACTGAAAAATTGGCTGAATCTCCCCAGTGTAGCATTTCCTCAGCAAGAACAGGACTTCATCAAGTGGAAAACTGGTAATTGGGGAGCTAGTTTGTACCTCAAGCAATCAATTCAGCAACCATAATTTACATTTAAAATATTTTAAAGTTCTAGCTAGTAATAGGGCTAAGAATGTAGTATGGAGCCTCTCTTCACAGGTATTTTTATAAATTTACACCTTTTTATCTTCAAGACTTAGCTTAGCCCCTAAATAAATTCTTTGCTAGAAGCCAGTTAAACCTCTAAGTATATCAACATAAAAAACACAACACAGCCCTCTGTTCACCAATGAATTATGATCTACCATATAGTATTTTCTATGAAGTACAATGGATGGTGTTTTTTAGGAGGAATGAAGGTTTTGTGTTGTAGTGTAATTGTGAGGAATGCAGTGTGTATACTGTATTTTGTGGAGGCATATGGGACTTAGAGGGAGCAAAATCTACCTGTAAGAGTAGTAACTGTAATGTGTGGGAACTAAGGTATGTTAAAAAAAAAGAATAGATAAGCAGACACTATTTTAATGTATGCGTGTGCAATGTCATTCTCTCTATAACAGAGCTGTTTTCTTGCAGAATTGTGGGTGTATCTCTCTATGTTTTTAAGCTCTACAGAGAAAAGAAACAGAAAAGATACCCAGTCATGTCTGCACCACCTTCCATCCAAATCAGAAGTCTCTGAAAGCATAAGTTCATGGCAAAGGATGAACCCTCTCTCTGCAATTCAATTTAGTTATGTACTTAATTGTCAAAATTCTTATTATTTTAACTACTGAATTATTGTTTCTTTTACAATTTGTTTTTTTCTAAAAACATATGCAACATTTTAATCATTTTAAGGTGGCGTAAGTTATAAAAAATATAAGTGAAGACCATAACAATGAGTGGCCAGCTCTGAAATGTTAGGTTAAATTGCTTGCGTGACATTACGTAAGATAGGGGGGCGGAAATCAAGAAAAACTAGGATGTCACTGTAGAAAACCAATTCCAAGACCATCATGTAGAGCAAAGAATGTGATCATGTAATTCAATACAGTATCATTCATCTGCATTCACAGTAATTTACAACAAGGAAATCACAGGAATAACCTTGTTTTGCAGAAAAAGTAGACAAGAATATGTCTGATCTGATATTTCTAGGAAGCAGAACAACTAAGTGGATGAGACTTAGTTCTGCCATAGTACAGACCAGGTTCTCCATTTACGATTTTCAGAAATAATCATGTGAAATCTCTTAAATCCTCTAGAAATAATGTCATTTACAAAATAAAGGCTGGAACTTAATAAGTGCAATGAAGCCCCTGGAATTTGAAAAGATAGGTGATTTTAAAGAAGAGAAATATGGTAAATATAATCTGTCTGCACTTCATCAAAATATTTGATATGGTGTGCTACATCAGAAATAATAAATTAAGGTGGAAAAGATAAGGAACAGTAAAAGAATTGTGATATAAATTAAGGGAGAACAACAGATTGTTCTGAAAGAGGCTCTATGAAGATGGAGGGAGACTACTAATGGCCTTTCTCCAAGGTCTGGGGTCTGATGCTTCTACGTAAGAATTTCATTAATGATCAGGACACAAATTGTAAGAAGTATGCTAATAATATCTGCAAAAGACATAAATTTTGGAGGCTTTCTCAGATTGAAAGAAGATTAGGCAGGAAGAATTTGAGCACTGGAGTAAATGTTGACATTTAATAGCAGAAAGTTTGAGGTTATCTTCTTAGAAACTAATAAGGATTTCTGCTGTAAACTACAGTCATCAGTTGCAAGCACAGAAGAGAAGAAAGACATATATATGCCAATCATAGCTGCTTCACATTATATGTAAGATACAGACCAAAGGAAAAGGGGTAAACTCTACCTTGTATTTTGAAGAGGACATCTGCTAAAACAGGTGTATTAAAGAAAAGCCTGAGAGAAGTGTTACATATCTGTAATGGTCTTTTTGTCTGATAAATTCTACAATCTTTTGAATTATTTACCTGTAAAATGAAGAAAAGATATTGACATGTATAAATGTTGCACACAGATTATTTTTATCATGGCACTAAATAATAGATTCACATCTTTCCTACTAAAAGCCTTTTTTCACCTCCAATGACAACTCAATTTATTCTCCAGGTCTCTGAAGTTTATAACCCTGATGTTATCTTTGATATTTATTTTTTGGTTTCTTCTACTGTAATACTTCTAAAATCTTCCCTTTCCTCTAAACACACACTACTAAACTTGATTCATGACAGAGTTCTCTTCCACTGAATTCTTCCCATCCAACTGCCCTGCCTCTCCTCTCTACAACATTAAAAATGATAATACTCCTTTTTGCCAATTTGATTATATCATCTTCCATACAAATCTCTTCCTGTGTAAAGTTTGAACCCCTCATGCTCACTTTTGAAGGTTCTCTCTCCTTTTCACCCTCCTGTAACTCATGTTATGTCCAACTATCAAGCTGCTATCAGACCACTCCTCACCATCTTGTATCTTCCTCCCAATGAAAAGAAGCTAAATGTTATATTTTTTAAATCTTACGGTTCTTAAGTGAATCTCATTAATTTTTGGCTTGACTTGTGATCCTGGAAAATTTGGGAGTGATAGTAATGCAATTGGGAGAGCAGAAACTTTTAAAAGCTAAGAGCAAAATGTCTATTAATCCCTTAGGCTCCTGGCAAACATTTACTGCAGGACTAGCACAAATGTAATGCATCAAATGGTAACACACCAGATGTCCATGCAACTTGTCACATGATAAAAAGGGAGAACCTGCCTCAGAGAAGTTGCTCATTGAATGTGAAACTTCTTTGTGGCCAATATATATTGCAAATTAAATTCAAAATCTGGCATGTTACTTAGATCCTCTACTATTCCACAGTGCGCTGTTCTTTCTCCACCCACTGTAAAAGACGGAGGGAGAGCAGCTTGCTCCCTGACAAGGTAATTAGCAAGCTATCAGAGAGGCTTGCATGCAGGGAGTGTGGGGACACTGGACAGCAACAGGGACAGGGCAGCTGTGGTGGCAGCAGAGGCTGAATGGTGGGGCAGAAACCCCCCGCTCAGCCCTTGCTGCCACCAGCATCTTGCTGATCATGTGTTGCCCACACTCCAAATTACCTAGGGTCTGCCACTTGCCCCATCCCACTGATCAGCTCACTGCCAGAACCAGGCAGAGGGCAGTTCAGTCCCAGACCAGGGAGTGGGGGGAGGAGGTAAGGTGCTTTCTTCCCCAAATTCAGAGGCTGCCCCCTACACAATCCTGTCAATCTGTCCCAGTTGCAGGACAGAAGGGCACACAAGCACCCTGGAACTAGAAAGCTGCTCCCTGGTCCCAGAGTTTCCCACATGACCTTTAAAGTGTCCAGCATACAAGAAACCCAGGACCCAGGAAGCAGATCCCCAATCTCAGATCACCAGCTGTGTGCCTGGGTCTTGGGTTGCACAGGCATGCTCTGTAAACTTCCCAGGATGTGAGCAGCCTGAGAAAGGGAAGCCACTTCCTAGGTCCCAGACTGTTCATGCATCAAGCACTTTAATGCATGCAGAGGCAGCCCTGGGACCAGGATGCTTTTTGTCCCCAGGCCTGCCCATGTGCTCCTTTAAGTGCCCTCCACAGGTGCAAATGTTCAAAATAGCCCTAGTAAGGAAGTAAGGGTGACAGAGCTCCCTACACTTGGGGCAGACCACAATCAGTCCCTGTGGCTGTAGGGGGACTTCCAGGCAACCCTCTCACCTGCCTGGCAGCAAAGGTAAGAGGCCTGACTACAACCTGGAAAATGTAAAGGGCTGCTGGTGCTTGAACAAAATCCAGTGAACTCTGTTGCAAAGGCAAAAAAATCTGACTGTGTCATAGAATCAAAGAAAATTAGGGTTGAAGGACCTCAGGAGATCATCTAGTTTACCCCCCCTGCTCAAAGCAGTACCATCCCCAACTAGATCACCCCAGCCAAGGCTTTTTCTAGCCAGGTCTTAAATACTTCCAGGGATGGAGATTCCACAACCTCTCTAGGTAACCTATTCCAGTGTTTTACTATCCTCCTAGTGAGAATGTTTTTCCTAGTATCTAGCTTCAACTTCCCTTGCTACAACTTAAGACCATTGCTGCTTCTTCAGTCATCAGCCAGCGCTGAGAACAGTCTAGCTCTATCCACTTTGGAACCCACCTTCAAGTAGTTGAAGGCTGCTATTAAATCCCCTCTCAGTCTTCTCTTCTCTAGACTAAATAAGCCCAATTCCCTCAGCCTCTCCTCATAAGCCACATGCCCCAGCCCCCAACCAGTTTTGTTGCCCTCAACTGGTTTCTCTCTAATTTTTTCAACATCCTTTCTGTAGTGGGGGGCCCAAAACTGGACGCAATACTACAGATGTGGCCTCACCACTGCTGAATAGAGGGGAATAATCACTTCCCTTGATCTGCTGGCAACACTCCTACTAATGCAGCCAAATATGCCATCAGCCTTCTTTGCAACAAGGACACACTGTTGGCTCATATTCAGCTTATTGTCCACTGTCACCCCCAGGTCCTTTTCTGCAGAGCTGCTGCTTAACCAATCCGTCCCTAGCCTGTCTGGTGCATGGGATTGTTCTGTCCTAATTGCAGGACTATGCACTTGTCCTTATTGAACTTAATGAGATTTCTTTTGGTCCAATCCTCCAATTTGTCAAGGTCTCTCTGAATTCTAACCCTCCCTTCCCATGAAATCAAAGTTTTCCCTATTGCTATTACATCCCTATGACTATTACATGTGGAGCACATAACTGTTAGTACTGTTAAAAAGTTGAACTGCGTCTATTATTTCACATCTATTTATAGCAAATAAAAACATACCCATTGATTAGAGAATACAAAAATAGGTAAACCAGAATCCTTCCGGAACAACAATTAATAAGACAAATCAACAATGACAAGTTATTTTCCTGAGCCCCACTATATCTAATACTATAATGATTACAAAGGAAAAAAAAATGCAATTCACCCGTCCTGGAGTTTTCAGAATACATTTAACTTTCTCAAGCACCTGCTCAACTTCTCCAGAGTCCTTTAATTTCTTTTTTATCTCTTCTTCCAACAGTTCCCATTGGAAAGCACCTATGACAAAACCAAAAAATACTTTATAGCATAGAATAGTGCTCTGGCCCTTATTATCGTGTATACACAAACGTACAAAAGCTTTTGCAGACAGATAAAAGATAATGTCTGTACCCAACAGTAGGTTTTATAAAAATTATTGTTTCAGCATTTTTGTTCACTAGATTTTTTTCAGCAAGTTTCTGCCTGAAAACGTGCAAGGAACGATTCTCAATTGTCAAACTTGTATGCTGAGGTTTATTTTCAGTGGAAGTCTACAAGGTCAGAAGAGCGTATCTTGGTTCAGATTTTCAAAGCTACATGAGATTTAGTCTTGTAAATTTCATGGGAAAATGTGACTAAATTCCCTAGACAGCTTTGAAAATTATCTGTACTTAAATATACTCAAGGCCATTTACATCTTTTATCAGAAACGGCTGTGTGAAAACAGGCTCTTAAGCTTAGGCACTTAAGTATATTCAGCTCTTGTAATATACCAGATCTTTAATATATCGGTTATTTATCCTTTTTGATTCTTCTATATTACTCAAGCATAAAGGATCAGCCATTCAAAGGAACTTATGCATTAAGGCAAAAGTTGGGGGAAAAACCCACTTCCCCCAAAAATGAGTTACTAAGATATTCCTTATCAGTATTTTTCCTGATGTTTTAGGTCATCCATACATTCTCTATTGTTTATAGGCTAGTGGTGGCTTGCAAAGAATTGGCTGATTGATTGCACAGTACTGCCTTCCCCTTTCTTCTTACTTCTAACAACTATATTACATTAGAAGGCACTAAAAACATATTGAAGTTTTTAATACCATCTTAATACCAAACAATGTCAGTACTTATAGTAGTGTTGCTTGTTGGTCGCTTGAAGGGAGGTAGTCTGCACAACAGTGAAAAGGAGACAACTTTTATATTAAAATCTGGTGAACGCTACAGAGAAGTATGAAAACTTCAGAACTAATCTAACTAAAGTTTCAGAATGCTAAACACTCAGATAAGCAAGTAACTAAAAATATAAAAAAGGAAGTTGTTTTTTTGCTGTCCTATTCTCTCTCACCTAATAGCCAATGCTAAAAAGAAAGTTAAATTTTCTTCAAAAGCTTTCTGAATTATTGCCATCTGCTGTGGAAGGTATTTGTGCTTCATAGACCTTCCTTCAAAAACAAGTTTATTCTTTTGATTCTGCATTGAAGTCAAACTTGTTTTTGATATTTCAATTTGCTACCAAGAAAATAACAGTGTATTCCAAATATTTATCAAAGTTTCCTGCAAGATCAAGTAGAAGAAGAAGGACAGAAAGAAAGAAAGACATTTCTGCAACACAAATATGTGGTAAGTATAAAAAAGGTCAGGTTAAAATAAAAATCACAGATGAAATGTTTCTTAGTGAAAATTTGATAAAGGTCAAGAAAATATGTTAAAGTATCTATTAATTCATTTATCTTTAATCAAAATTTAGAGAGTAACACTGGAAAAAAAATTAAATGCTCATCATTTTCCTATATAATCCCTGTTAATCTGAGAGAAAAAATCCTTTCCATTGACAGCAGAATGTAAAGTTAGGCATTTTACAGATACCCTACTTTCAGAAAGTGAACTATGTGATTCCTCTTAGCCTACTGGTATTAACCTCCTAGGAATAATAGTGATCTAGTAAAAAAAAGGAGTCAAATTAGTATCTAATTATGTGAGCAGGTGTTTTGCTAAGTAGGTTTTCCCACTTGCCAGACAGAGAAAAAGCATAATGTGGTTAGAGTCCAAAAAAATGACTAAAATTAGCACCCTATTACACCTTCAAGGGATATGGCCTTCTGTATGTCTCCATGGTTATAATCATTTATGCTAATTTTTCTGAGGAAAATAAGCTTTTAGTACCTTTTACTCTTTTAAGCACTGTAGGGCCACTTTTGTGGGAAACTGAGCTAGATTTCCTCAGGTTTACATATCAGAAAAGAATATCTTAAATGCAGACCTGAATCCCAGCAAGCAGTTGCGTGGTGATGAAGTTTCCACACCGGCATTCACCTGGTTGTGGAACAAGCTTAAATTCCAATTGCCGAGTATTCATTATTGATGATGCTAAAGCCAACAAGAACTCTGCTTGTGACACAGGTACAAAGCTGAGCGTGCAAGGCTGGCAGTTAGGAAACGCACCTTTGAACATTCTGAACAAAGCAGATTTGATCTGGATGTCACTGAGAAACAACATGAAACCTCATAATGCCACTCTTACTGACGCCCATGTCTTAGAAGAACACAAAGCAAAGTTCAAATTTACATGGCTGGCAGCTCTGTTGTAGGAACTCAGTTGGGGAAAGTTGGGGAAGCAAAGTACAACGTAGTCCAAAGCCATGGAACTAGAGATTAGTATTACTCTCTTTGGGTGCGTCTACATATCGCCATATGGTGACATTGCTATGCTTTAGTACTTCCTTTTGGAAGTACAGTATAACCTCATAAATCTGGCATGCTTGGGACTGAGCGCCTGCCGGATATTTGAAAATGCTGGATTTTTGAAACCCAAGTGGCGGCTGGTCATGGACCGGTAATGGTGGGGAGGAGGGAAGTGGCAGCTGGTCTTGGAGCAGCGGTGGCCGGTCCCGGAACA
>NW_005841936.1:2022575-2032615 GCF_000455745.1 Alligator sinensis
AGCCACTGCGTGCAAGGTTCTCCCTGCATGTCCAGGGAGGGAGCAGGGGAGAGCAGCGGCCGGTCCCAGAGCAGTGCCGGGTTTCTGAGATCCGGAATTATGAGGTTATACTGTACTAAAGCACAGAGCAATATGGATGGTTACTGCGCCATCTGCATGGCACATGGTTAGATTTTGCTGCTACATTGCCATGGTGGCATGCTATAACTGGGGAGCGTGCTGCTATGGCTGGCAATCGCCTGTAGAACCACGTCGCCATAAGGCAACATGTAGACGCGTCTTTGTTCTGCTGCATTAATCGGCCTGAAAGGAGCATGCCTATTTATAAATTGAAAAGGGAAACTTAAATGATATATAAATTGAAAAGGATAAAAATAAACTTAACACTATCTGAAGTCTTCATTGTTACCAAGAAAGGTAGATCAAAATATAAAGCCTTATCTTCCAAAAGACAGATATCCCCAATACTGCTTTCCCACACTGGAGGAAAGAAACCTTTTAGGATTCTAAAAGAACAAAGAAGCCTTTGTGTGTTGTTTGGTTTATGACAAAATTAACTGTCAGAAAATTTCCAAAGGGATGTGCCATCTTATAGTGGAGGTTCATGGGATATCAGGGGTCAGAGTTGCTAATCAAGCCCTTAGATATTTTCATTTACTAGTGGACTGAAATGCCTTCCATACTTTGGTAAAGTAACCAAAATTGACTTTGTTTAAAACCGAAATCTAAATACCCACAAGAGTATACTAGATAAAAGGTATTGATTGAGCCATCATATTTAGTTTTTTAGTAACCAAATGAACAGAAAAGCATTGCCTTCCTTTCCTTTTTTTGTGTCCTTTGACAAGGTGTTTAGCAGAATTCGTGGGTTTGTTGGAATCTGACAAGCCACACATGAGCACTTCTGCTATAGCCTTGAACTTGCAATCTCTAGGTTGTCAACCCTGGTAGTGCCTGTGCCACCCTAGGCCCCCAGTAAGCATTACCTGGCATTTTGATGTTTGTTTCTCTGCATGAATTATAAAAGCCACCAGTATTCATGACTACGAAAACTTTTTAACTGAAAAATTCTTAAGACTCTCTTTCTTTTTTACCTATAATATTTATGACATCATGTTGAGTAGGACATCTTTGAAAATCATTAGCTTGCTCATTCTGAACTCACTCATCAAAATAAGTATTTTAATTATAATTGCATGATTTTAAAGACAATTATTAGATTGAAAAGTTATACAGATATTTAAAATGTCTTAGACTGAGAATGGTAAAAGAGTGAAAATTAATGTTTATAAAGTCGAGGATATAACTTCTTTCTTAAGATTAGTTTTTCATTACTGAATGGTTCCCAGTGTTAGCAAGGAGAAATTTTCTTTACAGGAAAAAGGAAAGAAAAAAAGAATGGCAGTATATTCTGGCTTTATTAAAAAATCATCTCTTCTGGAGGCCTGCTCTAGTCCTAAATGACTTTAGTGGGTACAGACTCCAGCCCAAAGTGTCACCAAATATTTTTACTTGGTAATCATGTATACTTGTTTATAAGAGAACAGCAACTGAAATGCTTTAGGGCTGTTGGTTGCAGCTGTATCGGTCTAAGGACATAGGCACACCAGGCTTCTGTTCTACTCAGAACACACAATTCACCCGTAGAATCTTTCTAAGCCTGAAGGGTGTTTGTGCTCATAAGCTTACAAAAGAACAATTTTTCCAACTATTTAGTTGGTCTAATAAAAGATATCACATCTACCCAAAGAACCTTGCCTGCCTAGCAACTGAAATAACATTTTTGAAGAAACAAGAGGAAGAGCCTATGCTTGAATATTTTGTCTGAATAAGCTTCAAACACCAGTAATTTGTTTATGTGAACATTCACAGCTAAAGTTGAAGGACATAATGTCTGAAGAAGAAAGGGAGATTCAAAGATAGCAGAAAGCTTCACATTGTTATAATCCTGAGGCCACTAGGAACAAAGCCAATCCCAGGGGTAAATCAGGATACTCTAATGCAGAGCCAAGCCCAAGAGGCAGAAACACAGGCCAGGAACTGATGCAGTACAGGATATCCTGAGTTTAACCTCTGTCTACCAGTTAAGCCTATACCAGAACTGGTGGGTGGGGGCCTATGCCAACATTATAAACAGAATCTACTAATGCTAAAGCCAAAAAGAAGCACATAGTACTTTATAATCTGGCCTTTTGTTCTTAATATACGCCTTAAAAATGTTCTAAATAAAAAGACACAGCTCTCATGTGAACTAAATTCACGTCACATTTAGGATTGAGAAAGGCCTTGATTAACTGGAGAAACAGCCTGAAATTAACTGAATGAAGTTCAGTAAGGACAAGTGCAAAGTCTTGCACTTGGGATGGAACAACTGCATGCACAAATACAGAATGGGGAAGAGCTGCCTAGGCTGCATTATAACCACCCTTCAGGTATTTGAAGACTGAAGGTTTGGAGTACTGTTACAGTCAACATGGTCCAGGAAATGTGAGAGTTTTGGGGCCGGGGGGAAGTGGGGGATGATATTTTTATAGGACAAACTGGGTGCTGGTGCACATGTTCATTAATGTGCTTTTGCTACTGCATATTGTTTAATACTTCTAGAGTGAGGTACTAGATAAAGGTGCATTACACTACCCTAATGTGCAGTAGCAAAAGCAAACGCTTTTTTAGTGACACAACGCACAGTAACCTATTCTACTGTGCATTAGCATATTAGCACATATTTTACATGACGCTTTAATGCGAATTGGCTACTGCACAATAAAGCACACATGTAAATGTGCCCACTGTGCATCTTTTATTAGTCTAATAAAAGATACCATGAACAAGCTTGCTTCTCACATATTTCCTACAGCACATGGCTACAACACTCCACCTCTACTCTGGGATCTGATAACCGTCTTCAAATACCTGAAGACTGCTATAAAGAGGAATTATAACCCTGAAGGGCTTATAAAGAGGAAAGAAATAGACTATTTTTTGTGGCTACAGGAATAGGACAAGGGGCAATGGTCCCAAATTGTAGCAACAGAAATTGAGGTTGAGTATTAGGAAGAATTTTTTCACTAGGAAGGTGGTTAAGCATGGGGAATTATAGAATCTTTATCCTCAGAAGATTTTAAGAGCCGTTTTGACAAACTCTTGGTTGACGGGGTTTAGATGGGAATGATTGTGCCTTGAGCGTAGGGTTTGACTAGATCAGCTCTTGAGGCCCCTTCCAGACCTCTCTTTCTAGGGTTCTAATTTATATACCAACTTGCATCTCTGCAATCCCATTAAGACTGCAACCTGTAAGTTAGGGCAGAATTTGCTTCACATAATTATACACTACTTATCCAGCTTGGCACATACACATTAAGGCAAAAGTAACACAGAACACCAGAATCATCCAGTAAACTGTATTTAGTATTAGTCGCAACTAAACTATTGTGAACAGTATTGTTCGGTGCTTGTCCACGTGGTATTCTCTTTGACTTAAGCCAACATGATTTGTTCTTTACTTTAATATGTACTTTTCATAGGCACAAATGGAAATCATGCACTCAACTGTTTTTAATGTTTTTTAAAGTCCCTCCTTACAGTCTGTTATCCTTCAAATTAGCTAAACTCACAGCAATATCAGAGGCTTCAAAGTTAAGTATGAGATTTCTTGTTCCCCATGCAGAATGTTTTCCTTCTGCATCCACTGCATAAAAATAAGCAAGCAGTAACAAACAGTAAGGTGCATTTTCATTAGGAAATCAGTATGCACACCAGTTTCTGTATACTAGAAATGTGTAACTTAGCCAATAAAATGATTTAAAAAACATTTTAAAACATAAGCAACACATTAATACAAATGAATAGATTGTAAAATAGATATTTAAATTAAGGGAAAGTTACTTACCGTTAATTCTGTGTACAGTGAATTTTTTTACAGGGAAAAAAGGTTCCAAAAGAAAAATTACCTGACACGAACAGTATAAATGCATTTTTATTTTTGCATTTTTTTAAACTACCTACCAACACTCACCTTCTCCCTTTCCTCCTTATGCTACTCCTCTCTCCCTCTTTCCCACCTCACAATCTCCCTTTCCCTTCATCTTCAGTTCCTCAATCCTCTGCCTGCTTCAGAGAATAATTCCAGCACCAGCCCTGAGGTGCTGAACAACTGGGCATTTAAGAGGAGATGCCATCATCAGCTGAATGGTTGAGAGACAGTGGCAGAGATTCATAGAGAAACAGCTTACTCAAGTGCTGCTTCTCCTATGAAGCCTTGCTCCAGCCACTTAGCTAAGATACACAGGACCAGAGTGGTTTCCCTCTCGAATGCCTGGTAATGGGGTAAGCTGCTCAGGGCATCAGGGCCAGTATTATCATCATCTTCTGAAATCCTGGAGCAGTGTTAGAGGAAAAGTCTAGAGTGAGGCAAAGAAGAGGTAAAAAGAAAGAGGAGGAGGAAAGGAATGAAGACTTTTCAAAAAATTATTAAAAAGATATTCATAGTTATAGGTTTCCTATAGGGATGTTACCTAATAAGTTTGCCTCTGGCATAATGATTTATTTGAAGAAGATTTACACACATTATTTGTGTTTGGGGGGGACATTCACAATAATGAATGTTGAACTGTCACAATAATGACAGTTACATAGGGCTTTACCCCAAACCAGTAATGGCCACTCAAATCTTCATTTAAAATGATTAGAGAAGTAAAGTAGTAAGCTGGTGGGAACATACACAAAAATAGAGGGGCACACTAACTTGCCAGGTAGCAGCACCTTATCTGGACTCTGATCAAGAGAATCTGACCCCTATACCACCAAAAATCAGAGATACTTCACAGTTCCTCAGGATTACAGCACTATTATTAGGAGCTCAACTCTCTCTCCCTCCTCCGATGTAAACGTACAAGACAGGCAAATTTTGGCATGAACTTTTACCAAAAAAAATTCAGTTTATGAGTAATATGGTATACAATCTGAAGGTGTTTATAGCCAGAGTATAGCTTACATTCCCATGACTTTACAGCACACTGTTTACCAATGCTTCACACTGATTTCTCAAGTGAGATTATAATCAAATCTTGACAATGCTAAAATAGATTTTTTCTGTTCTTCTCCAAAGATTATGGACCACTCTTCCAGGAGAGCAGCCCTTTCAATATTTTAAACAACTATCACTCTGGAGATAAACTCAAATTCCTTCCACAGACATGTGTAACAATATATTTACGCTTTTCTAATTACAATTAAAATGATGATGTATTACTTAAAAGTTCTGCTAATTCTTACTACAAAAGTATGTTCATGGCATACATCTTAGTGGTAACTATATTAGTGGTAACATCAGATGTGCACAGGAACACAGGACTGGAAGGGATTTTCTAGGTCATCAAATCCAGTCCCGTGTTATAGCAGGGACTTCAACATCTGCAATCCCCTTCACAAATTTATCAAGCTCCATTTTAAGACATATATTTTATTTGTACCAGCATGACTAGAAGGTTTTGAAAGCCTCACTGCCCTAATGGTTAAAATCTTCTAATTTCCAGCCTAAATAGATTAATAGCCAGTTTTTAGCTCTATTTTTTGCAAAAACTGTCCCTTAGCTTTTCTTCCTCCCAGGTGGATACCTCTACTGTATTTATATATAGCAATCATATCCCTCTAGGCCTTTGTTTTTCTTAACTAAACAAACAAGCTCTTCCAGTCTCCTCTCATGTGACAGGCTCTCCGCTACCCTGGTCATCTTTAACCTTCTTCTGCATCTACTCCAGGTCAGAATTAATCAAAAAAGGGAAAGCAGGCTGGTCACTTGACAGCAGGGACCTGCAGAAGACAGGCAATAATCCCACAACCAAGATAAAGGGTACACACTGGCTATTTCCTCCCCCCCACCTTTTTTTTTTAAAGAAATAAAAGTTCCATGTTCCAAGCCAAATCAAGTCCAAATCCGTGAGTCAGTCCAGAACCATAAGTGGCCCTACAACTGACAAACATCATCCGCCCCCACCAGGGGCTTCAGATATTTCCAAAGTCTTTTTGCAGGCATCCTACGTGCAGGCCCAAGCCCAAAGGCTTGGGGTTCAGATGCCCCTAAAATTTGCCTGCCCTCAGCTACATGGCACCAGGAACAAGCTAGGGTGGAGCCTCCAATTTCCATAAAGTGGGCTTTAAGCCCTAACACCTTGGTGGATACTAAACTACGCCAGAAGAACAGTTAACCTTGGGACTGCTTAAGGAAAACTGCCTTCTTGGACCCAGATACATGGCGTTTCCCTGCTATTTCCACTGCCTATACTGATATTGTACTGCAAGGGTATCCAACTCAAACAGGCCCCACAGGCCAGACTGGGCCCATAAACCATCCCCACACACTGGATCCAGCGTGCAGGGCTGGTATGATGCAGGCACTGCATGCAGCATGCATGCCAGACAGGCTCTGAGTGCAGCATGTGCCCCAGACTGCATGAGACCAACTGTGCACACTACATGCAGCACACGAGGCTGGGGATGGCGTGTGCTGCATGCAGCATGCAGGGCCAGTCTGAGTTCCCCAGGCAGCACTGCTGGCCAGATGCTAGCAAGCCATGTCTTTGACCCCCTGGCTGTACTGGTACAACTTTTAAAACATGATCAGTAAGGTCTTTTGGTATTAAAACAAAACGATTATCCCATGACATAACATTTTTTAACATTATTCAGGGTCTTTCATCTGAGGATCACCAACTGCTTTAAAAAGGTAGAGAAATACCATTAGCACCATTTTAAACAGACAGAAAATTAAGATCAGGGTATGGTTAAGTGACTTGCAAAGGTCACACAATGAGTCCATTGTTCTCATAAACCATGTAATTCTGCTCCTCTCTTCACTATCAGGAAATGAGAGCCCCTCGCATTCTTACTCAAAGAACATATATTCACATCACTATTTTTAGGATAGGTAACATTAGGTTTGACATTTCTGTTAGATCCAAAATTATTTTACTGAAATACTGGCTTTTGCAGGGGTAAAACTGAATGGAATACCAGCCACAAGTTATTTATTCATAGAAACATATCCTCTTATTGACTTTTGCAGGAAAAATACTTCCCTCACTTTAGAAGCCTTGTTTCAAGGAAGTCAGTAACTGTCATTATTTTGCTAAGAGCAATAATTGCAACAAAATTAAAAGGTCCATTTCCATGTACAAACTGTTACTAATAATAACAGATAGTCTGTTTTAACTAAATTGATTTAACCCCAACAGAATTAGATTTTGATTGGATAATATACCCACTCTATACAATAGTGCGCTTTTTAAAAGACATAAGCAGCTGCAACCATTCTGACAGGATACCTGAATAAATGAAGTGCAGAATGTCTGACAAACAAGAACAGAAGAAGGAGTCTTTAACAATGACTCTTACTGGTGGGTTGCATGGTGAGCCTCTGCTAGAAACTGGAAAAACAGCTTCACTGTTTACTGCAAAGAGAGTCTGCGCAGTCCTTATGACAGAGGAATCCTGAATATCAGCCGGACTCTTCACATTGAAAAGCAACATGAAGACATGGCTTACAGAGCATAAAATAATCTTGTGCGCTTCTCCTACATTCCTTAAATCTTCTGAGCAAAATATTACATCCACACACTGGCAGCAGAACAGCAGGTTATGCAAGTCAGAGTCATAATGCGAGGCTTCACCTTTCAAGATTGGCATTTTTTCTAAAGAAAATATTAAAAATAATGATGAATGAGTTGTTTTATGACTCTACTTCCATATTAACTACAACACAAAACAAAAGCATCTTTATTCTCAGAAACTAGATCAAATAAAGATATAAGTATTTTCTTGATTAACTTCAATAAAATGTTGTCTTAAAAATATACTCTATAATAAACTAATAGGACTGGACAGATCCAGTTTTATCCACCTTGAATGAGGTTAGTAGAATATGTTAACAATGACATATATTAATAATAATTTAGTAAAATTAGTTCTTCCATTTTAAAAGTCTTGAAAAGGAATGCAAAGATTCATAGTGTATATAAATTTGATCTCTGTCTGGGTTTCTCATATGGATTTACATTAAAAAAGACACTTCCTGAAAACTGTATAAACAAGTATTTGCTTTACCCATATTATGGTTTAGTAGAATTATCTTCCTAAATTCCGAGCTTTACCAGTTCAAATTCTTTGGATGCCTATTAGTGAAAGAGAGTCTCAATGTCATACACTCAGCCAGATTTGACAGGGAAAATAGATCTAAAAAGACTTGAGGCCCTAGAGAGAGGTGGTTAGCTGCGTAGTCTGATGTTATGGCTCCTTATAAACTAACACATTCAGAAAGGCCTGAGCTTTTGTAAGCTACAGCTTGCTGCTTCAGAATCTATGAAGGAGGCTGTAGCCTATGAAAGCTCATGCCTTTAAATGAATTAGTCTGTAAGTCACACAGCCCTGCCTTCTGCCTACTGATAAAAAAAAAAATGTTTCAGTGCAAAATTACTGCATTTACTTACATAACATACACAGTCCTTTCCCAAAAAAATAGCCCTCCAAAATTGGAGTGCAGTCTTAAGAGGCTGATTTCTGGACTGGACTGGAAGCATGGAGACACTGGAATGGCTGCTAGGAGCTGTGCCTCTTTTCTGGCAAGGAGAACCTGCAGCAGAGGTGAAGTCTGAAGCCAAAAGCTGCTACCAATTCAGCAGCAGTGGTATAGGATTAAAACTCTAGCTTTTGCCTGAGCAGCAACTAGGGGAAGGAAAGTGGGCTGAAGAGCAGACACTGCCTCTGTTCCATAAACTCTCTCTCTTCCCAAAATAAGGTGTGTGTCTTATTTGGGGGCATATGTTATGCAAGAAAATATAGGTATTGATGCTGCAACTTCCCTGAATTAACTGGACTAAATCCTCCCTCACTCCCACCCATGCAACCAGTCTGACTTTTAGACATAGCTAATTTCCAGTGTAAATACCCTGTTTTTCATATCAGAACTAGTAGAATCATAGAAACCATAGAAATTAAGGGCTTGAAGGGACCTCAAAAGATCATCAAGTCCAACCCCCCTGCTCTGGGCAGGAATACTGCTGAGTAACAATTAGGACATTTCAGGAAACCTATTTGTAAGAATATGTATTGCAAGAAAGTGATCATTTCTTATTGTTATCATAATTTAAGGAGTGCTTCATATTTAGGAGATAACAATGGGTCTCAAGTCCATAGGAATTTTACCACTGTTTTTAACTGAAGGCAAGATTGGGCCCCGTATTCTTTGCTAATCTATTCGAAACTTCTCAGTTTAATAAAACAAATTATATGTAAATCAAAGAATTAAAACAACGCAACTTCAAATGAAAATTATTATAGTTAAAGGTATAATTAAGTTATCAAATGTTGAACACAAGAATATGAAAGATCATATTAAACTAAACTATATTGAACTATATTAAAGCATAGACTAAAAATACCTTTTAGCCTTTTATTTTTTCCTTTTATGTTCCTTTACTCTCTCCATGAATTTCTTGTCCTCCGTCTCATTTTAACTGGGCCCTTGTCTTCAGAATATATACTGCACAGTAATTAGCTATTAAGTTTCAAAATTGAACTGAGAGAGAGAATGTAGGGATCTCACAAAATTTAATGACAAGTTCTTGCTCTAAAATATTTTGGTGCAAAATATTTCCAAAAAAATAGTTTTTTGGAGCCTATACTTAGGCTTTCATTTTTAAAAGCCTTTGCACATGCTGGCAGGAATAAATAATATGCAAGTCAATCTAAAACAAAGAACTGCATATTCACAGTTGGGTTATTGGGAACAACCAAATAAAATACCCATACCTAGAATGCAAGGATGTGTTTAAAAGTGGCGGGGGGAGGATGGGAGGGAAGTATGCTTATGTATGTAGTTGTTGTATGGTTTCTGTACTCTACCTCAGGACTGTACATGCCCCAGGAGCTTCATCAGGGCAAGCCATGCCCCCCCCACCAGATTATGCACACCCTGGATGCCCCCCTCCATTGCTGCGCTGTGTGCCTGCAACCCCCACCCCTACCGCTGCACTGCATGCCTGTAA
>NW_005841936.1:2032625-2046177 GCF_000455745.1 Alligator sinensis
CAGTACATCCTTGCAGACACTCCCCTGCTGCAAGGCACACCCCCACCACTATACTGAGCACCTGTTCCCCCCCACTGCACCATTTGCCTTTGCTCCCCCCACCAGCCGTGCTCACTGCCAACTGCAAAGCATTCCTCAGATTTACCCTCAGCTGCTTGTGCTACCCCATCCCACGGGTGGAAGACAGGAAGCGGCAGCTGGACAAGGAAGGGGGAGCCTGGAAATTCCAGCTGCTGTGGCAACTAGAGTGATGGGGGGACAATGGCTAAGCAGGAGCCTAGGAGGCACAATTTAATCCATCACAGACCACATGAGGCCAATGGGCTGCCAGCAGGACAGCCCCACTCTAACCGGCTGAGATAATCTAATCTCAGTTAATATTACATAATTACATGTTTTGGTTTTCTTTTGTAGAGACTGTAAAGACTCAAACTCTACTGATAATTTTTTAACTGGATTCTCTACTCACTTCCATGTGTACAATCTTAAATCTTCTGCATAAAACATATTAAAATTGTAATTTATGATCCCTCATAACATTATCTACATTTTTACCAAACCATTCCGAAATTAATTTAAATCTTCCCAAAATTATTATACAATCTATTTTGCTTAAAATCTCAGATGACAGCAGGTGCTAATAGTGATAATGTACTAAAGGCTTATAATTAGTCAATCTGATCAGTATTGTTGGTGAAAACAATTAACACAATGAACAGTAATGTACAGCTTGGACACTGTTAAGCACCTGGCTGTTCAAGATGAGGTGGTTTAACTCCATGGCACTTGTGGGGTTTTTTTCTTCTCTTCATTTTTTCAGATGTCTTCTGATTCAAGCACTGGATCATAAAATACTCCAACTAAAACATGAAATGTATTTTTAAAATCTACAAATAAATGTATTTAAGAATAAGTTAAATGCTATATTTACTCACTGCTCTCAGTCTATATGCACAACTGCCACTGATGCCAATGTCAACAGTTGTGCATGTTGATTTCATTCTGAAATTTGAATAATCAGTACGTTATAATAAACAACAATAGACTGGATGATGGTTAATTTTCCTTTCATTCAGTCAAGTCAGAAATCATTGACTTGTTACCAATTAATGTACCAGTCAGAACAGCTATTGCAATAGGATTTCAAGGAAGAGCAGAAACTGATGGATAATAATCAGGATGCAAGTCACCAAAATGCAAGCTAACACTATACATATTATGTTGCCAAGAACTAGCCAATAGCATTGAAAAATATGACTTGTATAAGCTGCTTTATTATATAAATAAAGTAAAAAAAAAGTTATGTAAATGATGTATGAGCATGATTTGCTTTTTCAGAAATAAAAGACAAAACATACTATCACCCTAAAAAGAAATGGTCCATGGAGTGAAAGTATCAGTTTTGCAAGAGGCTGAAAATAGCGTAAGACGGATAAAGAAATACAAGTAAAGAACTGAAGTACAGTTGGTAAAGGTGAAGCTTCAGTACTACCAAATGCATATAGCAATATCTGTAGCTATCACCTTAAATCTTATATGGATGTTACTCATGGTTATTAAGATTTCATTTCCTAAGGGAACAAGCCTTTGTCAAGTATTTAAGAATCCTTATTTCTTTGTCTGAGTTGGAACCAATGATACAGATAAAGACAGACTAGAGGTTATGCAAACCAGGTTCAAGTTACTAGAAAGTGAAAGCAGAGCCTCAAAAATTCTCAGAAACAGAAACTCTACCATGCTTA
Organism: Alligator sinensis; assembly: GCF_000455745.1. Lineage (NCBI taxonomy): Eukaryota > Metazoa > Chordata > Crocodylia > Alligatoridae > Alligator > Alligator sinensis. The sequence continues at coordinate 2,034,368 of NW_005841936.1, forward strand.
GGGCCAAGTTTAGAAAGCAGAATAATGTAGTTGGCAATCAAGTAATACTGCTGTGACAAAACAATTCTGAGTCTAACGTTCCCACAATCACTAAAGGCATCACACTCATCCTTAAACAGTAAATGGAACAATCCATCACTTTTGAATAGCCCCCTCATGAAAATATACGGCATGGCCGTAAAGGGTTCTGGAGACAAAAATAAACATGGAAACAGGTAGTGTCCTTCTTTAGATTGTACATTAGAAGGAAATGGAAACACATCTGAAATGCTTTCAGCACTTGTAGGAGGTTCTCTAAACTAGAAATATACAAATGCAGATGGAAATATAATGTAGGGCAATTTTTCAGTCAATCCCAACTGTAGTGAAGTCATGGTGTCAAAAACATGAACAGCATTGCAATAAATACTAATGCAAAAATGGCTTTAGAGCAAATACTGAATTATTTCAAAGTAAATGAGGAGTACTGAAAAAGGAAGTGCAGGTATTGGCATCAATGTGGCTCAATCCCAGCTCAAAAAACTGGGAACAATGAACTAGTCTATGAGACATGCTGAGATTTGACATGTTCTCAAAATTATCTAATGATAATGCTGGGAACATGTCAAATCTTCAGCATGCCTCATAGACTCATTGGCAGAAAGCAGCTGGCCACTTCCTGGGAAGTGAGACCTCTTCTACTTCCAGTCCAAATGACTGGAAATCTATCTAAACCCATAACCATACAGAAGTTTGGCGCGCATGGACCGGTGGAAAAAATGGCAGAACCCAGTCAAAGAAACACCTGGTTCACTGTGCACTCAAGTCTAATCAATTTAGTTTAGACCAGTGTAATGAACTATTGATTCAAGTTAGATCGTTCTCCTCTGCGATCCCAGCCTCCTTTGCAACCCTCTGAAACTCCCTGCTCACACGGAGGCATGCTTGCCTGTGCTCAGTAGCCAATCAGGGGTGGCCCAGGTGCTTAGCTGTGCATGGAAGTCTCCAGGAGCCCACAGGGCATGCTTGGAAGAGAGCAGGAATACCCCCAACTTGCAAGTCTTGGCCAACGTAGGCAGCCTGTGCATGTCCCCCACCAAAGGATAAATACGTACATTATTCGCTACCAATCTATCCTAGGCAACTTAAAGAAAACCACGTTACTTAGATACATTCTGCCTTGGACTCTTTGAACAGCTGTACTTAACCAAGAAGGAGTTTTACATCAGGGCACAGTTTACACAGCAAGCACGAAGTAAATACCTTCGGTTAGAACTCAAAGAGAAACCCTGAGGTAAAATGTTTATAAAGTTAATATATTCACAATGTTTCCTTATATGTTGTTTCAGAAGAAGTGAAAGGCACGTGCCAAAAAAGTTCCTTATTTTTTACACTAAGAATTCAAATCTTGTTGATTCTGGAGGGCTTTGTGATCTGTAGAATAGGGGTGCGCCGATAAAGATTTTTTGGACCAATATTGGTGGCTGATTATTAATAAGCTATATTGGCCAATACCGATCCGATTGCCGATATGCAGCCCAGCAGCTTGGAGAGCATCATCCAGCTTGTAAGTCTGTTGGGGGGAAGGGGCATATCGAGGCCCCCATGGTAAGGGAGGGGATGGGGCAGGGGCTGCCCAGCCAGGGTGGGGCACAGGGAGGAGGGGACAGCTCAAGCTTCTGCACATATCTCTGAGGGAGGCATGGGCAACACGTGCCCCCCCGGATCTGTGCACGGGGTGAGAGCAGGCTGCCACTGCAGGCTGGGGGCAGTGCCGTGCTCTTCCCAGTGCGGGGTTGGGCCAGGGCTTCACTTGGGGCAGGTGGCACTGAGAGGGGGGCTCTGGGGTGGACTACATCCACCCCAAAACTCACCATAACCCCCCGAACCCCTCTTTCAGCATCACCACCACCCGCTCTGAGCATAGCCATGGCCCAGTCCCCACACTGGGAAGAGCCCGGTACTGCCCCTGGCTTCAGACGGGCTGCCACTGCAGCCTTCGCCCCATGCACAGATCCAGAGGGCATGTGCCCCCCATGCCTCGCTCCAGAGTGTGTGCAGCAGCGGGAGCTGCCCCTACCTCCCCACACCCCTCAGACAAGCTGCTCAGGGTTCTGTCCTGTGCCCCACCCGGCTGGGAAGCACCTGGCCCTTTCCCAGCCCCACTCCCTCCCTCACCATGGGGGCCTTGATATGCCCCCCCACCCCAACAGACTTACCAGATGGACCCTGCTCTCCAAGCTGCTGGACTGGCTGCATGCATGCTGCAGCTGCACCCATGCACACAGCATTTATCGGCTACATCAGACAAAAGAAGCCAATTGCTGGTAATGTCAATTTTCCTTTTATCAGTTCTCATATGATATGGACCAATGTATTGGTGCACGTCTACTGTAGAACTGATATTCTACCAGAAAAGAATGATATCAAAACAGAAACAACTGATATATGAGCAACTGCGAGCATAAATTCTTCAAACAAAAACAGAGTTTTAAATAGCTTAAGTCCTACTTAACTACAGGGACTAATGAACATTCAGTCAAAAGGCTGTCTTTGTTAAATTAAAAAAAACAATATAATTAAGATGTAAGAACTCAAAACAGACATCTTGAGGTACTTAAGAAGTCCTAGTTAAGAGGGAAGAACATGCGACATGTTTGATGTTCCTAAAATAAAAACAAAAACCCAAAAAAACCCAACCCAGAAGAAAAGAAATTACTTAGGGAAACAAACAAACTTTAGTCTCTTCCCCATATCATAAAAAAGAAGTGACATTAATTTAAAAAAAATCTCAAATTACCAATATGGGCTATTTTTAAGGAAAACAAATGCTTAAATGACGTGTTCAAAAACAGGTCAACTTCACAGCAATTCTCAAGTTTTTTATTTGTATTATACATGCAATTGCTCAGTTTGTATTTGCAAACATACATTTTTGTAACATTAGTTCTAAAAATCCAAACTTTAAGGGTTTGACCTTCTATTCACTGAAGTTAGTAGAAAATTTGTCCTTGTTTTTAATAGGAAAATAGGTCCTTTTTTAAGCATTTTATTCAATTAATTTCCTGCACGAAGGCAAAATGTCATTACCAGAAAAGAAGACTAGCCTGATAATCCACTTAAATAAGTTTTGAGAGATAATTTATGTAATTGTGATAATATTAACATCTAAAGCATGATCCATATACATTTTTGTACCAGAATGTTAGTTCTGGCTGATCTTCTACCCAACATTAGAATGCAACTAATTTTGTAGAAGCATTTAAAAAGTATGTCTAGACCAGAATACAAGAGGGGTTGTACTAATTTAACTGTACTGGTATAAGTCCTTGCTCTAAATAACGTAAGTTTAACTTGTCATGCAAATGTTCATCGTTCCATAGTTTACTTTCTTCAACCCATTTCTGCATTTTCCAGTAATTTAATCCTGGAGATCAACGTATGGTAATTTCAACTGATTAGATAGAGTGCTTGAGATTCTAAACTGTCTAATGATTGAAAACAAGATAACTGTAGGAATGCATAAAACTTCAAATACCTTAGCATGTCCACTTTCAAGTGGAAAACAACTGATTGATTGAGCAAGTCATACTAAATCCTACTAAAAATCTTGAGCAATTTGAAGCATTTTATAAATAATCTGGTGTCTAGTCAATTTTAACTAGAAATATCTCTGTTCATTGAGTTGGCACAACATTTCCAAAAATAGTTTCTACAGGGTAAACTCTAGCGCTACTAATATTGCTATCCCTAGTGAAGATGCACTACCAGTGGAAAATTTTAGAGAAAAATGTGTAGTGTAGAGGAATGGTCAAATCATTGTTTCATTTATCTACTCTCTCATGTATGTTCTTTGCAGTGTTATAAGTTAGAGCCAAGATTTGGACTTTAAAAGAAACATCGGGAATATCTGCCCTATGCTGTATTTACAAGAGCACAATTTTCTACTTACCACTCCTCCAAAATATTTTCCTATATAGAAGTCATTGAGAGTGTGCAGTTCAAGGTAAGTAGCTCCTAGATCTTTAGCAAGTTGAATCCCTTCAGAAGTAGTAACACAACTCCGCCTGTCTGAAGTGCACAGTGGGCAAGTGCAAGGCACTTCTGAGAAAACATTTACGCAAGATACTTTTAATTAAATACTCCAAGGTAAACTGGTTTCTAAGAACTACTAAAGATAAACATTATACAGTAAGCAACAGAACAGCAAGCTGAAACCTAACAAATTCACGTGTGCAATGAAGGGCACCTATTAATGCAGCAGCATACACATTTATTTAAATCATTTCAGAATATTGCCTATTAGATAAATGCAGTTTGTTACACTAAAACAAAAATATAAGTTAAAAGAATATTAAGACTGGAATGTAAAGCTCTGAAGAGTTTGGAACTACAAGAATAAAGCTGCATAGATAAAAACAACTTTAATTCTCTCCCCATACGCATGTGTATTATGGTAGTCCCCATGCAGATGTTTTTACCCCCTTACACTTTGACCATGAGAAAGGAAGACCACACAGCAGAGAAAGAGGTGAATTACCACTGCAGCCCTAGTTCTCTTTATGTAAGTGTAGCACAAGTCATAATTTGGCTCTGTGTGAGTCTACATTTAGAATCTTGCATTTAATCTTTACCCCAAATCTTGTATTTTCCTAGGTTTGTCAGTTAACTGAGAAAGGAGCAACAATTGTCATAAAGGACATGATGGCCTGGATTAGCATGACAATGGAAAGCATGGTTTATTTATCATGGCATTATTTAGAAATCCAGATACTCTGTGGTTTGGTTAATCCAAAACAGCACGATACAAAGTAGGCTGACATTTTATTGTTTTGCACCATTCCTTATTTAGGCCCTAATCTTTTATTGAGATTTGTATGAGCAGATTGTTTTGCTTCTATGCTTTGCAATGTTAGTTAAATATAAAAGAAAATTGGTGCAAGATTTAATAAAGTAACAGGTTTGCTGGTTCACTGAAGAAATAAAGACATCTAAGTAGCCCTTGGTAATCTTAGGGTAACATTTTTATATGAAGTACATTTTTATGTATACTAACATTTGTATTCAGTTTACAGAATAAAATTATTTGCCTGATTGTTCAAACAATATTGACATGGGATAGAAAGTGGCTAAGATGCACCCAGAGAAAGGTAGTATTTTTCATAAATTATGTCCCTTATTCTTGGTAATGAAAAGTACTTGCAGAAAGTTCAGAAACACTTACTTTAATCTGACCCTTTAACTTCAAAAATAACTTTTGACTCTGACATACAGGCTAAGTACAGACATTCAAAAAGCCCAAGGCAGAACTGATCTGTTACGCAATGGCCATGTCTACAAGAGACGCTAGCTGTGCAGTAGCTTGCTACTACTGCACAGTAATATCGCATGGCACGAAGTGTAACAATGCTACTGCACAGTAGTAGTGAGCTACTGTGCAGTCAGCATCACCTGAAAGCCGTTTGGCGACACTACTGCTTAGTAACTCTGGTTACTGCGCAGTCATTTAGTACTTGTGTGTGCAAGTACTAAATGACTGCACAGTAACAACTGCACAGTCAGTGTCTTGTGTAGACGCAGTCAGTTTTCTAGAAGCAGCGTAGTTTTGATCTGTAACAAACAGAACACACATTGGCCCTTTGGTGGTGGAGGGCAAATCTTAGACAGAGGGTTCCACCATTTTTAAGCTGGTTCCGAACTTCTGTTCTATTATGGGTATAGACTGGTTTTATGCACCAAGATTTTCTTCTGTTACTAATATAGACAGGTTTCCGATCACTTACACCTGTAAAGGTGTAATGTCTGTATCTGACCAGAGTCAAAAGCTGCTTATTCTATTTACTTCTGAAAGCATCCATAAGTAGAACAGGTGCAGATTTCTTTAAAAGTTAAACCCCTACCTTATTGGACTACATGAAAACTGGCAAAATCAGGCTGCACAATGCTTGGAAATATGAAATAAGGAATGAACACACTAAACTGTCTTTTTAGGTTAAGTAAACAAAAAGGCAAAAGGCTTTTTTGACAAATTTCCCTTGCGTAAAAAGTACCAAAAGAAACAATATGTCTTCCCTACAGCAGGGTGCATTTTTCCTGGAGATCTCCCAGCTGACTAGTAGCCACACTTAATTTTACTTAGTGTAAGAATTCTGATGACAGGACCCACGACAGCAAGACTATAATTTTCATTTCTTAAAAAAAAAAAAAATCTGCTTTTTAGATACACAAACTGTTAATTTTTTTAATGAAATGTTCTGGTACTAGATCTGGTCTTTTTAATATTAGTTTTTATTTTGATTTGTATTATTACACAGGAAGTTTGAAACCCAGAAACTGCAACTGTTATTACATAGCTAATTCAATCTGATCTGTGGGAGCTACACATGACCTTGAGTACAGACTTCATCTCTTGCTACTTTGTCGTCAGAGGGATCAGCCCCTTTGTCCTTATGTCACCCAGTCTAATACACTGCAACTCTCTGTCCCTAGGTGATATTTAAGAGCTAATGTACGGACCTGGCCTGTAATTTAAAAGCAGACTACAGATTCGTGCCTACAGATTCAAAGGTCAAAATCCCCACAGATGATGACCAATCCAGGAGCGCATTACACAAAAAAATCAAAGCAGATTATTAATTCCCACTGTTGCTGCTGACTGATCTACTGAATGGCAAACTGTTTCACTGTGTCCGACTTAACATCTACCTTCAAAGTAATACTTCAACTTCTGATGATATAAGAATGAGTACCTACCATTTTTTCTTGCACCAACAGCAGAAATTATGACTGGAATTGAACAGTGGTTTAATGCTTTCTTTATCATTGGGACATAAATATCCTTTATTCCTTGAAATGAAGACTTGTCATTCACAGAGTATTTAATCACAATGATATCAGCTCCACTGATAAGATTCCGAGATGTGTACCAATCACTGTCAAATATATCCTAAAAAGAAAAAAAAAATATGGGTCAAGAATCCACTCTCCTAGAGATAAAAATAAAGGTACACTATGCAAATATTATTTCATATTACAGTTATGTTTTAGCTGATAATATTACTTTTGATTGTAGAGATGCAGCTAAAAGAAGAGGGGTTTGCTTTATCATTTCTCCATATAATTTTATTTGGATTTAGGCAACATAGTCAACAACCAAAAAAAGGTCAAAAATCAAACCAAGCCTAGTGAACTTACACTGTTAAGGCACCATTAAGGCCTGTAGCCAACATCAGAATCTGTCTCTTAACTCTACAGCCCAAATGACCATGTGCCCACCTACACCTAGTTTCACTGGGAAGCAGCTTGTTTGATACAAATCCAGAGCCAGACTCAAACACATGCCTCTAGGGACAAAGCAAGATGCTTTAGCCTCTTTCACATGACATCCTTGTATTTACCTTATTTTCTCATATACAGCACCCCACCAAATACAATATATATCCTGTTAGTGATAGGCAGCTTGAAAAAAATCTTATGGGTAACTGATCCGGAACACCAAGTCTGGAGTTGCACACCAGGCCTGGGACCATGTGCTGGGTCCAAGCCTACATATTAGCCTGATTAATAGTGCTGGCTCTGAAGCCAAGTGTTGGGTACAGCTGCAGACTGACCTGCATGCCGGCCTGGTGCCAGGTCTAAGGCTACACACTGGGTCTGATCCCATGAACTTGCTTGATTTGGCATGCTGGGTCTGGAGCTATTATGCCCGGTCTGCCTGTGCAGCAAGCTCACATGCTTGCCTGATCTGGCAAACCAGATCTAAGGCTGTGCTGGATCAGACCCTGTGGACTAGCCACATCATCCAGCTAGGGGGCTCCCCAGGGGTCCAAAGATTTGACACCGTTAATTGCTGTAGCTCCCAGGGCAACTCTGGGAGCCATAGCAATTAATGTTGGCACCTGTCCCATTCCACCAAATCTCCAGACTCCTGAGGATGCACGTACTTTATGCGAAAAAGGGTATTTATTGATTAGATTTCTATTCCAATCTTCCCAACAAAGGTTCATGGCATCTGACAGAAGACAGCAAAAATAACTTATAAAACAGATGAACAAGAGAACTGAAGAGGAGAAACAAAATAACATAAAAGCCAATAGAAGTTATTAAAATAAATTATAAAGCAACACCCCTCCCTCCAAACAATATCCCATGTTAGTGTTGCCTTCTATATACCTATAAGACATTCCAACCCAAAATAGGAAGGTCTTCCAGGGATTCTGGAAGATGTTCAGGCTCAGACTCTGGTAGGCATCATGGGGGAGAGAACTGAGGAAAAACTACCAAGGATACCCTTGCATGTATTTTTGCCAAGCAAACTTGGCACACTGCTGGAACCTGCAGGAGGTTGCTCCTGGCTAATTTTAGGGATCACAGTGTAACGTAAGAGAGAAAGCAGTCCCTTAGGCCCAGGCCATTTAGTACCTCATAGCTCAAAACCACTACCTTCTTCACTGCTGTTGCAGTGTGCAGTCAGCATTATGAATTTATGGAATCCTAAGAATGGAAAATGAAACTCTTGCTCGTGTCTAAGAATAAGCTTTTCATGGAAAACTGCAATTTCCTCCTTAAACCATTTGATCTCAAAATGTTATTAAAATAAAATAGCTTCAATGGTGGAAGTTTCCAGTCTTTACTGTAACCCTGTTAAGTACTGTAGAACCTTTTTGTATGGGTTTACAAAGCCATTTGTTGTGTATATATGGAATTTTCAAAGTAAATTTTAAAAATTATGAAAGTCAGATTTTTTCATTCATCTATATGAATCCCATTAAAATACTGCACAAAAGATTCAGTAACAAAATACATTACTGATTGAATTGTTATTCAGTTTATAGACTTTATATACTCTCTCTCTCTCTGATTTTGGCTACTGTCAGTAATTATGTATATTTATTTATTATCAACTAACAAAGATTTATCTCTAACACTCCTTTGAGATTCTGCTTCACTACATTTTTGTTCCGTTTACAAGAACAAAAAGCTTCCACTCAGTTCCTACATACATTATATAAATGGTTTTATAACCTCTGCTTTATTTAGCAGTTTGAGCAAAAGTGTCATGGAAAGCCAGGGCTTTGCTAACAGTATTACCTAAAAATATTAGTTTAACTTGATTACATTGCCAAAACACAACAAAGCAGGTTCTCTTACCCAAAGCCCTATTTTTGGAGACTACAAGCTACTAGCTACAAAAGTGGAACTGAGTACTAAAGCTCAACAAACCAAATGTAAATTCTGTAAAATCTGTTATGTTGAAGAAAGCCTCCTCTGTTAGGGTTTATGTACATGAGAATGAGGACACTCAGGAAAGCTCAGACAAATTAACTAAAGGTGTAAAGTTAATACACGTAAATTAAAATACATGAGATCCCTGTATTGGCTAGATAGCTAGAGTAAACTAAAGCCATTTGAATATGAATCATAACATCCACACAGGGGTCTAAGCACTTTTACTTCACAAATTTAGTTAACTCATTTACGTTTTTAAAGCGCCCCATGCAGACAAGTCAGAGGCTACGTCTAAGCTAAGAATAGCTGTAAACAATTGTGGGTGCAAAGCTTCGCTTTGTATAGCCATTGTATGCACTTTGTAAAACCATTCTCTTTACATAAAACCAGCTATAGTGGTAAAAGCAGTTTTACTTGCATGGTATCTGTACCAGGGCACAACTATGTCAATCGGGAATCACATACTTCTTCACTTCCCTGACCTCCATAACTATGCTAGCAGAAATCTATATCCCAGGGGAGCAGAGAGCAGTTGAGCCACTGCAATCTAAAACATCACTTGCAGCTTTTCTCTTAAAAGAACAGGCTGATCAAAAATTTTGTTCAGAAGCTGTTCAAGATTTCTGTCCCCTCTTGCCTTTAGTGTCCTACACAGCCAGGATCTGCTTTTGCAGTGCTACTTTTGAGTGACATTCTGTTCCCCATTACTACCTTGCACATTTCTTCCATACTCTATAAGAAGGCAAGAATTGTTTAGGGTGGGGTCTTTTATTGGACAAACTACGTATTTGGGATAGACTAAGACAAGCTTTTGAATGCAAGACATTCTTCATCAGAAAGAAGCAGCTTACATTTGAAAGCTTGTCTAAGGGTGCAGACAGTGCAGCTCCCCACTGTAACTCATAACGCTTTGCAGGAAGCATTCTGTTACAACAATCCTGCGGACCAAACAGAAGTTCACTTCTGGTTCCAGGGGGAAGGGAATCTAGGTGCTGGCTCCCAGCCTGCAGCAGGTTTCCCCCAGCAACGGCCCCCCTTCCCTGACAGGCTGCAGTTTTAAGAATAGGAAGGGGGAAGGGAGTAGAGGGAGCTTGTTCTAGGGGTTCCCTGGCCACCACTGGAGGGTTGCCCCACCCTCCAGTAGGGGCTGAAAAAAATCCCAAACCAAACTCCCTCTGCTGCTCCCTTTCCCCACTCCCATTCTGAAAACAGCTCAGAGGCTGGCAGGCAGACATAAATTACAAAAGACACTATGTTTTGAAACGTCTTAATCTGAACCCTCACACAATGAGGGTTCAGATTCTCACCTGATCAGCCTTTTTTAAGCAGTCTGCAGCCATGCACTTGTGTTTGGTCATGGCTATAGACTGCTTTGGCCAGATCGGGTGAAAAGTGTCACTTATGTCTGTGCCCATGTCTATTCCAACTACAGAATGGCTGCGTCTACATGAGACGCTGACTGCACAGTTGTTACTTACTGCGCAGTAACTGGAGTTACTGTGCATTAGCGTCCCCACATGGCTTTTTGGTGACACTGACTGCACAGTAGCTTTGTGTCACAGTTCATGCCGCATGACACTACTGAGCAGTAGTAACAAGCTACTGCGCAGTCAGTCAGCATCTCATGTAGACATGGCCATTTGGTCCATTAAAAGATATCACCCTAAGAAATCGTTGCCTCTGTGATAATTCCTGGACCATCACAACTACAACATCACTCTTACGCTTTCATACTCTACTGCAGGGCTGGCCAACCTGCAGCACAGGCAGCCTTTCTGTGTAACACGCTACAGATCAGGGAGTGGAGAGACAGCACAGCGACCAGAAAGCAGAGCAGTATTTTTGGCAGGGAGCACAGGTATAGGCCAGAAAGCTGCAGCAAGCACAAAACCCCCAACTACATTTCCACATGTCTAAACTCAACAACAACAAGATTAGCTAAAACCAAGTTTATCATTAAGTCGCACAAACTCACAAAGACCATACTGAATTAGGATAAGATCAGTTTTCTCTAATCAAATATTTGCTGTAGTCTGCCAGGCCTGGTTAAGAACTCTGTGATGACTAAGGTTAAAACTAAACTTGTAATCCTGTTTTCAGGTAAAAATAGATGTAACAGACATCACCTTATATGCGGCATGAGTAAGGTGTAATTGGGAATGTAAAGGTATAGTTTTGAGCCAGCGGATACAGGGGAATAATCATTAAGTATCCTTAGACATTAGATTAAGTGAATGAAACTAAAGGTAAGGGTATATAAAAGTAGTTGGACACACTTTCAAGACTCCTGAGATGATATGCTATCCCACAGGCCGAGCTGCCTGATCAGCACTCTTAGAACAGAACAACCACTTAGCAAAGTACCTTATTTACTCAAATCCAAGATAACATTTTTTCCGCACTCCACATGCAGAAAAAAAGCCTCAGTTTGGATTCAAGTACTGGTCTGGGACAGGCAGTGGGTTTGGGTCTGACCATGACCAAGGCTTGAGTTCAGAGTTGCAGCCACTCTCTGCCCCAGGGCTGGAGCTGTTACTGCCACCGCTGCTGCTGCCTGGCCAGGACCTTGGTGGCTTGTGTGGCAGGGAAAGGGGAGGGGGCAT
>NW_005841936.1:2046187-2051005 GCF_000455745.1 Alligator sinensis
AGACTGCATGATGCAGGGAGAGGGGGAAGCGTGGGGGACAGCATGCGGTCTGCAGCCTGAAAGAACTGCAGGGAAGACTACGCAGCAGCAGACAAGCTGCTACGGCTGCAGCTGCAGCCCTCACCCAGACCAGAGGCTGGGACTAGAGCTGTTTCTGCCTGCCCCATGCTAGGGTCAGAGCCAGAGCCCCCACATAATTATGTTAAGCAGCAGCATGCCAAGTGGCAGAGGAGCAGGCAGGAAGGGCAAGTGGCAGAGCTCAGTGGGCACTAGGGAGGGGAGGTAATGGAGGAGATCAAGGCACCTGCTTCCCTACCAATGCTTTCCCTGCTACTTGCTCCCCCTATTACTGCCTACCCTGCTACAGTGGTGGGGGGAAGGGTTTAACACAACCCTCCAATAATTAGATTCTATACATAGATAATTATAAGAAATTTATAATTATTTGTGTATAGAATCTAATTTTGGGGGGTTATCTTAAACTTGAAATTGTGTTGGATGTGGGTGAATAGGGTAACTCATTGCATGCTTATACACTGTGTCTTTCTTTTAATAAGCGTTCTACTTCATACAAGGGAACCCTGTATGCCTCAACCCTTACCATACCTTAAGCATAATTGTTCAGGAAACACAGGGTAGGGAGCAGAAAGCAGAGCAGCAAATAGGGCAAGGGAAGGGGATAGGAGTGGCAGCTGGGGAGGGTGCAGTGCTTATTTTCCTGCCAAAAAAGTTGGCTCCCACTGCTCTACTGGATGACATTTTATAGATCCCTGTTTAGTGCTTAATTCCCCCATATTCCTTATGGGCTCCATCCTGCCTACTCACTTCTGCATTGCCAAGCCAAAGATGTGCTCCTGATATGTAGCTAAGTAGTCAAATAAGCCTATTCATATCTTGATGAATATCTGGAAGAAATACACCATTACAACACTGTTTTAAGCCAAGTCTGTCAGGGAGACCTTCACTAGGCTGCAGCAGAATCAAGCTGCTATTCCAAAAGCCAAAGGACAAGGCACTTGCCAGTGCTCCATGCGCTAAACTTATTGTTTCCTACCACCCCATTCCTCTAGAGAGGCATCTTTTGCAGGAGAACCACAAATGCAACTATTATTACTGTGCCATCTACAACAAACCCAAAGCAGCCACTGTTCTAATGGACATCCTGGAGGAATTCTCCAAGCACCTGTTCAACAATGAAACCACATGCACCTTCTCAGAGATGAGAGGAGCAACCAGAGCCATGGCCCAGTAAGTGTTGCTTGAAGTGTTTGTTCTTGTTTTGAGAGGAACTTTGGTGTAGAGAGAGACAGGTTCCTGGGTTGATGGTCAATGAATGTAAACTTAGGGAGGACTGGGGGTTCTTCAGGGTATATCTGGCTTCAGCTGAGGACAGTTTGTAAAGGGGTTTACAAAGTGATGCTCTCTCCCTTCTTCTCGCACCACACATTTTCTCAGATGTTTGCTGAGTAGGGAAAATACTGTAAATGTACAAAACAAACACTAAATACCACATGGTATTGCTTTACTGATTTTAACTACATTTCTTTTGCCACACCCTTCTCAGAACATTGCACAGTATCAGAGATTTTCTTCCTAATCTATTGTCAACATTTGTAAAATCATTTGCTTGTGGATTAAAGTTTAAAGAAACTAAAATAAAAATAAAGGTGGACTTTGCTTGGGAACTATATGGCTCCTCTAATGGGTAATGTTTATCAGTGTTAAGTCACCAGAAATGTATTCTGTACACACAACTCTTCTTCCACAGAAGCTGTCCTGGTGGGAAACAGGAACAATTTTGTTTTGTTTTTGAGGTTTATTTGTTTTGCAAAAGCCCTACTGATTGTTCTCGCAGAAATTAATCACTGAAGGTCCTTGATGATAAAGTCAAGAAGTAACTGTTCAGAATCACAGTGAAGTTCAAGAAGTCACAAGTCCTGCTGAGGCCCACCACTCTATGCAGGTTTCTGACCTATACCCCAAAATGGTCTTTTTCAGCCTTGTTCCAGTCATAAAAGGAATATGAGCTAATTCTTCTGAAATGTTCGCTCACTAATGCTGTTAAGAGCCAAATTAAAAAAAATTGATAGGCGTCTAAACCAAACTTAGGTGAAATTTAGGCGATGATCTAGATTTAGGTTCAGATCAACCCCATTCTACTGTCTACAAATCAATCAACTGCCTAGAGATTCAATCTGCATCTTCATTCTGGTCTGAAAAGATACCTCTACACCTAGACAGAAGTATCCATGCACTTTCAGAAAAAATTCACATCAGCAATCCTGCCCAAAGAGACAGCTTCAACAGGAAGAGCACTCACTCTGATTAGAGAATTGTATTGCAGCTTGCCTAGTGGTTACAGCACTCTCCTGGGAAGTGGAAGCTGTGGGTTCCAGCCCCCTCAAAATGAGGAAGCTTTGCACCCTCCCATTTCCAACTAACAATCTATTATGCAGAAAGCAGCCACCAGCACTACCACTGACACTGGCTGTGTTTGAGAGCAACCCTAACGTCCTGCATCTTGTACTGAACAGTCAGTATGCATTAGGTGTCTGTTCAGGAAGGCACCTTACTTCTGGACCCTGAGTTTATGGAAGTGCCTAAGACTTTGTGCAGCCCTGAGTCATGCATCTGAGCCCGAGACAAGCAGGAGTTTTCACATTCCTATTTCCAGCATTTCCTATTAACTAATTCTTGATATCTCCCTGCTTAGCATACTGGCTACCTGGTTTAACTCCTGCATCTAATTTCCTAGGGGGTATCTAGATGCCTAAGCCTGTTAGTTTGGCTCACCTTACTGGGGCAAGGTATGCAATTCTCAGGTGTTGCAGTACCTAAATTGAGGTGCTTATAAGAACAATTTGGATCTGTCCCAAATCACCTGTGACAAGCAGGAGCACCTCTATAATTTCCATAGGCCTATAGCCACAGAAGAGGCATAGTCATCAAATAAAAGTCTAAGTAACAGTCCAAAGAGCAAGCTAAAGAAGCCAAAACAGTCTCTTCCACAGCAAGCACCAGCCTTTTGTAGAGAGAACCCAATTATACAACTACCCACTCCAAGTAAGCAAAAAAATACCCATATATTAAAAACTCTTTATCTGCTCCAGCTGGGAAAGCTTGGAGATAGAAGAGTATAGCACTTCAGGAAACATGCAGGAGGTGTCAAAACAATATAAGCTGCTGCTACTGATATTTAGTTTCTGCAAACCTACAGCCTCCAGAATTGAAAATTTTGCGCTCTCTTCAGCAGCCCAAAAGTTGAAATACTGATAAAGGTCAATCAAACATATGAAATTTGTGAACACTCTCCAGGACCATACAACTTTGCCCTACCTTTACCAATCCTCCTTCCAGTTTCTTCTACTGATATCCTCCAGTCTCATTATACATCCATTCTCCAACCTTTATTCATATTGAATGGCATTTACGGTGAGGTGTGGTTCCACAGACCAACACATACAAATACTATGCAAGGTGAAACTTTCAAAACTGGGCCCTCAATTCTAGTTGACCAAGTCATCACACACACAGAACACAATGGCTACCACTGGAGAGCAAGGCATCTGATCGCGGAGTTCTTCCACACAGAATTTCTACAGAGAAATTTTGGGTGTGCAAGGATTTCAAGACGAGGCTCTAAGTAATATTATGAAACTGAATCTAAGTATATCTGACTAAACAACAATCCTAAAGAACAGTGCTCTGAAATAATCACAAACATTAAATCTGGTGAGAACCCATCAGTCCTCCATTAAACTCACAAGGTCAGTAACAAGTCAATTTTTGCTCAGGATTCAATAAATTTACTTCCAAACAGAAGTGCTGAATTAATGGAACAGTATCAAAAACTGTTTCTCTCTCTTTTTCTGGCTCAGGAATTGCTTTTCAACATTTGATAATTCAACACATTTAAACAGGAACCAACAAAAAAAAAGAAATTAATTCATACACCATAACTCCAAATTGCCCCATTACAAAATGTCTCAGTAATTTTCAAAGCTGGACTATTTCTGGGAAACAGATTCCCTCTTTAAGTTATCAAAATGTTTTCATATATGCTTTGCTTTACTGCTGTAGCGGTAGGGAAACACTTGGAGAGAGAGTTTGGTTTTCAAGCCACACAAAAGGTTTCTTGTTTTCTTTTGGATTCTTTTCAATGCAGTTTTTACCAAACAAGCGAGTTGAAAATATTGCCTCCTCATATAGGTCAGTGGGCAGTGGCTTTGCTAAGGGGCTTTTCATCTTGTTGGTTATGGGAGCATATCCTTAGGTGATTATATGTTTAATATTGTAAATCCACTTCTAATGGTTTATTGTTTCCAATTGTGAAATTGGCAGACTCAATAAAAACTGCATTGAATTAGGAGCAGCTCCATTTTTTTTAAATTAAGCTTATAAATTTCACCCTAGTTTCTTACCCAAAGGGGACAGTCATGCACCACCAGCCTGACATTTCCAAACACGCGGGCTTGATACTCAGTGAAAACAGGATTTCCAACGTGACTGGCAGAGTTCAGCAACAAACTGCTTTCAGTCTCTGAAATGAGAGCGCTTCTCCCCAGATAGGTCCAAATCAGACTGGGCTGCTGATTCTCCTCTGAAAAGGCCTCCCTTTCATTGCCAAAGGCTACAATGTGAACGGACCTAAAACAATAAGGAGAAAGAGATAAACATCTGCTGTTAGCAAAGGAGGGAAGAAAAAAAAGATCCTTTCAAATCAGAACAAGGCTACTAAACGCTTCTCTAGCCTCTTCTTTCAGCCGTTCCTAAAAACCCAGCCATCAACCACATACATGATGTCAAATCCGAGAGCAA
>NW_005841936.1:2051015-2051480 GCF_000455745.1 Alligator sinensis
AAAAGCCCTGCCGGCATCATAGAGCCCCAACTCCTCTGGCCTTTTATTCCTCCATTTCCACAGGCAGCTTCACGGATGTCACCTCAGGCAGTCGTGCCGCGGGGTGCAGTGCCTCCCGGGGGCCTTCAGTGCTCCGGCCCCTGCAAGTCAGTGTGTGTAACCGCATGTGACAGCGACAGCAGCAGCAGCCCCTGCTCCCGGATCATCTGCTGCTGCTGGACGGGACTGCAGCATCAAGCGCGGCAGCCGCGGGCTCAGCCATTGCCTCCTCCTGACGTCAGTAAACCCTACCTAAGAGCGTAATACACGCAATGAGGAGCCTGCACATTTCTGCAGCGCCGACACCGCGCGGCCAAGGCAGCAGCTGACTGCACTGAGGGAGGCTGCCCGGTGCACTGCTGATGCTGTGCAGAAGGGGGAAAAAAAGCTACATAAATACATGAGCTCACTGCCAGCCAATCTGCG
>NW_005841936.1:2051493-2071279 GCF_000455745.1 Alligator sinensis
GGCCAGTCAGCAGTGGTGAACTGGCTAGAGAGGACCTCAGCAACGCGGGGGGGGCACAAAGGCGGCGTTGCCGGGTGGGCGGTAATTATCCCCTCTGAATGGTCGTTTCAGCCCTTGTACAATGCACGATCAGTAATAGTATACGTGCTCCAAGTGGACGATCGGGGGTTTTTTGAGGCAGGACTCGTGGTAGAGGTGATAATCTTCTATTAGACCAGCTAGATTTTTGGGGGAAAAAAAACTGCAAAAAACATTTGCAAAAATCTAGTTGGTCTAATAAAACATACCACCTCTACCATGAGGCCAGGTTCCTTGTTGCCTCTAGACCAATACAGCTACAACCTGGCTACCCAATAATTTTCGGAGCAGGTAACTGATATGGCCTATGTACAACACAAGGCACTCAGGGAGTCTTTCAGGTTTGCTGGGGTTTTTCATTATTTATTTAAATTTTCCATATTCCAAGCCAAATTAGCCAAAACAAATTCCAAATCCGAGGGCCAGTCCAGAACCGTAAGTGGCCCTACTACAGGCAAACATCCTCCACCCCCATCTGGGGCTTCTGATGTTCCCAAAACCTTAGGCGGGCATCCTATGTGCAGGCCCAAGCCCAGCAGCTTGGGGTTCGGATGCCCCCAAGTTCTGCTTCCCCCAGCCATTCGGCCCCAAGGAGCAAGCTAGGGAGGGTTTGCTGTCTGTACTTTTTATGACTGCTTGCCTTGAAATACAGAAATGCTTCAGCTTGGATGACCCAGTTCTCACTCACTCACTGGAGATACAGTGAGCAATAGAAAGTAAATAAGACTTATTTGCAGACTTGTTTCCATTTTTTTCAGTGTACAATAGTTTTTCAGCAAAGATAGTAATTTAGAGCTTCCAATAAGATAATTTCATATTTAAGACCTGGCACTGCTGGAGAAAGGCAGTCCAGATGAGAAGAGCCTTCACAGGAGACCAGTTGCAGCCTTTTGCTTGTGTAACAGCTTGTTTTTCGACTCCAGGCTGATTGCACTTAGATATCCTCTAGAGCAGTGTTTCTCAACCTTTTTGTACCAGGCCCATTTGTAATCATCCTGACCCAGTGCCCCTCACTCCTGACACGCTGCACCCAGGCCCTCAGTGTGTGGGACAGGGGGGGCCCCCATGTAGCCTGGAACTCGGCCAGCCTGCAGGGGAAAAGCCAGTTTCCCACGTTTTTCTCCTTTTTAAAGGAGAATCCATTTTTTAAAGTTTGTTGATCCATTTTTTAGGTTTGTTTGTGACCCCTTTGTGTATTCTTGCGACCCACGGTTTGAGAAATGGTACTCTAAAGCAGAGTATTTTTTCTGTAATCTGAAATCAGGTAAAAGAAAAGAGATGGCTTTTTCTGAGAAGTACCTTGAATCTGTCACAACCCCAGGGTGTGATTTTGTGTGCGCACGCTTCGGCACTGCTAAATTATTTCCCGCCACAAGGAGCTTTCTTTGCAGGGTGCATTTCTCAGTTGCAAAGAGAAATGCACGGTGCAAAGGAGTTCCCGCCACCCGCATGCAAATTTGTGTCCCGCTATTGGCCAGTTCTAAATTATTCCTACGTGGCGGCTAGCGATTGGCTTGCTAGCCGTATAAGAGGCTTGAGCGGTTTCTGCCCAAGTTGGAGGACTCCACAACTATCAGGAGGAGGATAACTTCACGTCTAGTGAAGATCTCTAAGCATTGCAGAGCCTATCGGACCCAGCGTGTACCTTGAGAAGGCTACAGGGGTCTGATCAACCTCTGGCCTCTCCCCGTCGCCAAACGATCCCTCGACGAACCCCTTCCCTGTGCACAAGTTCCACGGAGCCTAGCAAACTTCGTGTGAGTGTATCCAGAGCTCTTTCTCCGAGTTGTTTTCTTCGGTTGACACGACGGGCTCGCGTGTTTAGAGCCTTCAACCGGATTGGGCTAGAGGTTCGCGTGGAAGGAACTCTTGTCCGCGTCTCTTCTTTTCTGCCTGTAACTGCAACTCAAGCAAGTTTTCCTGCCTGCACCGCGACCATTTACGGTGTAAGTAAAATAATCTTTAATCAACTGCTAAGCGTCCGTGCCTAATTCTAGTCCGCCAGCCTGCATTCCCCGACCCGCGTGCCAGGGCTGCTGGCCACAGCCCACCGCGCGCCCCCGAGGGCCTCGGACTGCTCCCGGCCCACACAGAATCTAAAAAGGTTGAGAACCACCGGTATGAATTAATTAACAAGGAACTCTAGGGATGAGTAACTCTGAAACTATCTCAGTTGTATGAAAAGACCAGAACACAGAAGGGTTACTGGGCCTGAGACTGGTATATCTTGTAAATTAAACAGACCCCCAAGACGGGTGTGTAGTGACAGAAGTTATAATTTAGACAGGCTCCAAAACAGGAGACTGAGGGAGTTGGAAAATGGGAGATGGTCTCTCAGGGTGCAGACAGACATTAAACGGGCCCCAATCTAACTCGTGGCACTTTATATAAAGCACCATGAGTCAGAGCACCCCCCAACCCAACGACGTTTGCCTGTTGGATCAGGAGAGGGGGGCTGGAGCCAGCCTGGCACTGGCCCAGGCTCAAGCAGCCTTCCAGGAGGCTGCCAAACCACCCTTCTCCCCAGCCTTGGCGCCTCCCCCAGGGCTGTCAACAAGGGAGCTTCCAGCTGCTGAATGGCAGGGAACAGGTCCCCCTTGCTTCTTGGCCCCCACAGCTATCCCAACTGGGGTACTGGGGGGAGCCGGGTCAGGCCCACAAAGCAAGGGGGCTCTATTGCTCCACACTCCTCCCGTGGCTCTGGCCATTTGGCAGCTGGTTGCTCTGTGCTGGCTGCTGGATGGCTAGAGCTGAGAGGGAGGAGATGGAGCCCCCTTCCCTGGAGGGCTTGGCCCCAGCCATGAGGCAGGGTTGCCCTGTTCCCCATTCCCTCCCCCCAGCTCTGGCCATTCAACAGCCAGCAGCTCCCTCTCCTCCCCGGATAGCCCAGGTGCGGGACTGAGCACCAGCCCAGCCCTGCCCCCCACATGAAAAATTAACCCTGGAGGGAACACAAATTCCCTCAGGCACTCTGTTTTTGAGCTCCTTAATGTAATACATGATTTAACCAGGGTTAATTTTTTGTGCAATCGACCATTTAAAAAGTGCTCTGCAGCCATGCATGTGTGTTAAAGTCACAGCTGTGGAGCACTTTCAAGGACCAGATCACTTGAAAAATGTCATT
This sequence comes from Alligator sinensis, assembly GCF_000455745.1. Lineage (NCBI taxonomy): Eukaryota > Metazoa > Chordata > Crocodylia > Alligatoridae > Alligator > Alligator sinensis. The sequence goes on from NW_005841936.1 coordinate 2,054,696, forward strand.
TCTGTCTGCACTTTTCAGGTAGCAGCTAGTGAGCCAGTTGTTAGAGCCAGACAGGGGATCTGTAGAACTTGCTTAATAAAACTTGCTTTTTAGCTTTTCTCATTCATGTATGTCTGCATTTATTGAAGCTGGTGGTCACTACATGGTAACAGAAGTGGCAAATGAGAAAGAACTTTAAAGAGTTGAGATTCAAACTGAAAAAAAGTTGAATACTGAAAATAAGTGAAGCAACGTAGCCGCGTGAAAGGACAAGGGCCACCATAAATGATCTACCCACACATTAAGTAAAAGGACAGCTAGTTATGGAAGTTTTGCAACATCCACCTGCTCTTCTGATATTGGGCAATATTAGCAGAGAACTGGAGCACGTTCAGTACTACCTAGCAGCCACAGGGCCTGAAGAGAAAAAAAGACACAGTGAATTCATCTATCTTGCATGCTGTGGAGAAGGAAGACCTGGTAACACTTTTGCCTTCAAAAAAGATATGAAATTAAGTAAAATCCTGTCCAAAATTGGGGAATATTGCATGCCAAAAAAGAATGAGACTCTGGAAAGACACAGATGTTTAATGTGCAAATAAACCACAGGAGAAAGGATAGACCAGCATGTTACTGATCTAAAGAGCCTGAGTAAGAACTGTGCTTTTGGGAACTTGACAGAATCTCTTATTAGAGACAGGATTATTTGTAGCATCACAAACACTACATTATAAAAAAGGCTATTGTATTAGGGAGATTTGTCACTAGAAAAGACTATCCAAATGTGCAAGAGAGCAGAAACTGTGAAGGCCCAGGCTGCAGAGCTGTGTGCACCAAAAAGGGTTGTTCAGGCACTAGGCCTCAAAAATATAGCCAAAAAATGCCACCTCACAGGGAAAGGATTTTTCATTGGCAAGGATTATGCTAAGAGAGAGAGAGCTTATAAGCAGACATATACTAAGCGTAGAAGGCAACGTTCCTGCAAACGTTGTGCTGAATTTAGAAAGCTGTTTTAACTGTAACAAGAGGAACTACTTTGCCTGATGCAATCCCCAAACACACAGCCTCAAGTACGCAGTGGAGAATACACTGGAAGAATTTTATATAGACATGATGAATCAAGCAAAATCAATGAGAGGCAGTGGCCAGTGGAAGTAACGATGGTTTAATTTAAATTGGACGCTGAGATCAGGTTAAGATTTCACCAGAGAATGGATACAGAAAGCAAGTCCAAAAATGAATCCAGCAAAGATTAAAATAACTGGTTATTCAGGAACAAATATACCAGTGAAAAGGAGATGCATCGCTAGCATCTGATATAAAAATAGAGTATACAAATGCCCATTTGTTGTGGTATTTAGGGAGGTGACACTAATTTTGGGACTGGCAGTTTGTAAGAAGCTGAATCTAGTTAACTGTGTGCTTGCAGTGCAAGAAGACAACATTCATGCCTCCTGATGATCCAACTGTTGGTTGTCATGGCCCAGATCTGGATCATTTTCTTTGGAAGAAACCAATTGTTCTACAACTCTATCCTTACAGGAAGAAATGTATTTACAGACACAAATACAAATCCTGTCATGCAGAAAGAGGAAATCTGCTTCAGCAATCTGTAGTTGATGAACTTTGTGTTATGCACTGAGGGGGATCCAGCAGAGGTGCAATGGCACAACCACACTCCCATTTCCGAGCACACATCAGGCGCAGCACGCAAGGGCTTAATTCCCAAAATAAGGGAAGAATCCCCCATCCCTTCTCCATGCTCAGAGCCACATCCCCTCCACTCTCAATCCCCTTCCCTTCCAATCCTCATCTGTCGCCTGCTGCTGTCCTTGGGGGAGAGAAGCTCCTGCCCTACTCCAGCTGGGATTTGTAGGGCCTGGGTTCAGCCCATGATAGCAGTGGCAAGTAAACGGGCTCCCCCTTCCCATACCTGCTCCCAGGCTGGCAGGGAACACCACCCAGAGGAAGCAGGCAGGGAGGGAGTGTCCTGCACTTGCCTGCTGCTGCTGTTCCAGGCTGAGCCCAGCCCCCCACACAGCCCAGTTGGCTCTCCTCACCCCCAGGACAACGGGGACACCAGGAACAGAAGGCAGGGAGGGGAAGGGACACGCTTCTGAGCACAAAGGAGAAGAGGAGGGAATTCTTACTTTCTTCAGGACTTAAAAAAGTTCCTGGCTGCTGCTCCCCTGGTGGGGTTTTATTGAAGTGGGGGATGGGGGAAGGAGGCTGGGAGCAGGGAGTGAAGCCACTCCTGGACTCCTTTTGTAAAATCCTGGATCCCTTTCTGCTATGTGCAAAAACAGAGTGCCAAAAGTGCAAGTCTATCAGATCCCAGTATAAGGACTCAAATCAAGATTTGGAAAAAAAGTTTCCTGCTAAAAACAAATCAAAAACTGGATCTGATACTTCGTTGAGAAGAAAGTAAAACCTCTTAAAGACTCAGAGACCAGTTAAAAGAGCAGCAGAAAAGGGAAAATAGGAAAGTGAGTGGTAAAAACTCACTCCATAGCAAAGTACTAGTTACCTCCCCTCCCTGTAGATGCATGCTAATGATTTTAGTGTTAATTAATGTTGTAGTGTAACCCTACTTCATATTTTTCTATGTATGTGGATATATAAAGTGTGCGTGCGTTTAATCATGTGCTGTGCTCTGTTCCACTGTGACTTTGCATACCTTTGCTAGGTCTGGCACAGTCAAAAAGTTCCCTGACAGTTGTGGGGGTGAAACAGAAGGGATGGCGATGGGAGTGGTAGGGCCCCTGCAGGACCAAGGAAGAAAAGCTTCAGGGCTGTGACTGGAGAACCCAGGGAGACTCCCAACCAGCATCATCCTTTATGGTTGTCCTCGCTGCAGCTGGTTAATCCTCACTAGTAAATAACAGCTGAAGTCATCTCACCAGTGATTCTCAGAGCTGAAATCCCAGAGGGAGCACACACACCACTGACCTTCTGCAGCAGACCCCCCACAGTACCCCTGGAAGCAGCAAGCTGCAAGTGACAGCAGTGATTTTTGTCTCTAGTGGGTTATGGAATAGAGAAAATCCCACACAATTTACTGATTCGTTTTGATGCACTGGCTGGGGGAGTAGTTAGCTGATTGCACGATTTCACAATGATTACACACTTAATTTATACAACACAATTTTATTTTAAAACTCTTTGCTACGTATATAACACTGCTTAGCTTTAAGAAACACCACAAACATTAAAAACACAATAATTACATATATCAGAAACAATGCTCCGAATGCACTTCCTTCCCAAACAATGCTATAAGAATTAGTGTTACAAAAACAACTACAATTACAACTAAAAGTTAAATTTGAATCAATACTATTATTTTTCATAATATACTTACAATCCTAGAATTCCGAGAAGCCAAATACCAAAATATGGTTTCATTCCTCAGTAGTACGGTTCAATGGGCTTGCCTCAGTAGTACGGTTCAATAGGCTGGCCTCAGCAATACGATTCAATGAGCTGGGCTCAGCAGTGATAGGACTACGTCCCCTTCCTTCAGTCCCTTTCAGGTGCTCCGCGGCTTCAGCGTGAACTAAGAGATTCGTGTTCACGGAGAGGTTGGATTAGGTGATCAATCTAATCCGAGTTTACACTTGCGATTCTTCCTTTGTTGTTCTGCAAGTGAAGTCACCTCCAAATTGGGACAGTAAATTACAGGTTTTTATTGAGTGAGCTGCCGTCAGTGGGGCTCCTCCTACTCAACTTATCATAACCCCAAATTTGGGCTCAGATCTTACTCAACAGAAATTACCTTTGTTGAGCATTTTAAAATTATTCTTGGGGAGACTTCCATATCACTGTAAATACTCTTTTCTTTTTACCATTAAGGCTTTAAGTGAAGTCAAGACATTTTGCACGTAGCCTCAAAACAATGAGCTAGATAAGGAGATAAATCCTATCTTCTTCCTGAAACTGGCTAATGGGCAACCTTTACAAACATTCAAACTATTTCATTCAATATGACAATTTTGTGACCCCAATCAGCAATCCCTATAGGTAGCAGAGCAGCTCTCCCCAGGCAGCAGCAGCAGCAGCCACTCTGTATAGCAGTGATTTCAAACATAGGTGACTGGTAGGCAGGGCACATGCCTTCCCTGACAGGGCCATCCCTGCTGGCGGTGGCTTCTGTGGGTGCTAGCCAGCTCCATCCCCGCTGGCAGCTTCTGCGGTTGCTCGCCAGCCCCATCCCTGGTGCTGCCGACTTCTGTGGGTGCCCCCCCAGACTCAAGAGGCACCAGTCACCCATGGTCTCAAACAGCGTGACATGATGACCCCAAGAGGCAGAAGAGACCCAGCAACACACCATAGCAGCAACTCTGAGCAGCAATCACAGCACAGTAATGGCAATCCTGAGCAGCGCTCTCTAAGCGGCAGTGGCATCTCCAAGCAGCAACCCCAAGAGGCAAGAGGCAGCGAGCTTAAGAGATCGTTTTGGCTGGAATGATCTAGTTGGGGATGGTCCTGCTTTAAGCAAGGGGGTGGACTAGGTGACCTCCTGAGGTCCCTTGCAACCCTAATTTTCTATGATTCTATGAGATGCGACAGGTGGTGACAAAATCGTCCCTGATGACCTGGAAAGGAACCTCTCTTGGGCCCAGCAAGACCGAGCAAGGTTGCGACTCCCGGGACGGGGTGGGGAAGTTAACACTCAAAACTGTGGCCCAACAGGCCAGAGAGTTGATATTTTAACGTACATATTTATTTGTTGAATACTTTAAAGTGCTTAATATATGCAATCTTTTGGGGTGTTCGGCATTTCAGGCATTTGCTGTTTTGGGGTTATAATAGTTGGAGATTTTAATAGTTGAAAGCAGGATCAAATAAGGATTTTTTTCACATTTAATAAACAATTCTATTTGTCCAAATTGCTTGTGACGGGAAATTGTTCTTTTAGGATTCACAGTAGGGTAGGTTTTCCCAGGTGGCTGGGTGGGGACTCAAGCTGAAACCCCCCAAATTTGAACTAGGCCCTTAAGACTGCCACCAGAGCCTGACAAAAAGGGTTACCATAGTTATTTGTAAAAGAGAGTCGGGAAATGGAAGATAGTTCCTTAGGGAGCAGCTACCTATGTCAGTTAGAGCCAGACCAGAGGTTTGCAAAGCTTGCTTGCTGTCCCACATATAAAACTTGCTTTTTAATTCTTCTTTAAACACAGGCATACGTGAATGTTAACCTGGTGATCACTATAGGGCAACTTACCGGAAGTCTAACTTGGAATGGGCTACATAGATATCTTCCTCCTCATAGAAAAGGTGAGGCTCAGAGAATAGGAAAGAGCTGGAATGGGAGAGCCAGAGGAAACTTTTGTCTAAGCAACCCCATGTGCAGCGGTAATAACCAGGGATCCTGGTTTTCTCTGATTTAAGAAAATCCCCAATTTTCAGTTAAAAAAAGTCATTCCAAATCTACATTTTTCCATGATTTAAATTAAACACTGCAAATATATAGATTTATATATAGTGGTGTTTCATTTTAGTCATGGAAAAAATATAGATTTGGGGTGACTTATTTTTTAACTGAAAATTAGGGATTTTTTTTAATTGGAGAAAATCAGGATCCCTGGTAATAACAAGCAAAAGTTAATATGTAACATTATGTTTTCCATGACAGCTATTACTCAGTGGAGCACCCTTTTCATGACTTCTGTAGTACCAGCACAGCTGGGGAACTCCCTTATGGCACCACTCCAATGAAACAACGCTGCCAAGATCTGGGGCAAGCTGCCAAGAAGATATGCTTCTGTGAAGACCTAATCCATCTACACAGATGGCCCTGAAAGTCTTTGGGAATACATTGACTGGAAACAGCGCAGTAGTTTCTTCTGGGAATAGTAAATCCAATACTCATTGAAACAGCATCACTGGAAATCTGTAATGGCATTTGCTGTATTTCTCTCTCCAATCCTCTCCATCAGCTTTCTACAAGGAGGGGATATCCAGCTAATTTTCATGAAGCTCACTGGAATTTTTGTTTTGTAAACAGCACTGCTGTCTCTTAGCTGTTTAGGTTTTTACAAACATTTGCTTATGATCCCTTAATTTTCTTAGCCGTTGAAATAAATTAAATAGTTATACTTTATTAATATAACAGACTTATCTGCATACATTTTAAATCAGGGATATCAAACATCCCGCCTGTAGGTTGCTGGACTGACCCTACACACTGGCCCCAGCCCCAGCATGCAAGCTGGACCCAGCACTACATGCAGCACTGAGGCTGCATGTGGCACCCTGGACCAAACACGAGCTGCCTGCAGAGCCAGATCCAGCCCACACACCCAATGCTGGCTCCATGGGCTTCATGCACAGAGAGTCCCCAGGCAATATGTGGCACACAGGCTGGACCCAGCACCCTGAGCACTGCACAGGGGGGCTGATCTTGGTCCACCCATCAGACTAGCTAAGCAACTTTTATCTGGCCCATGGGGCTGGGTGACTTTGACACCCCATTTTAAAGAAACTCTCGTTTAAGGTGACATTCACCTTCTTCAGACAAAACCTGAGTTACTGAGCTTTGTTTGCTGAATTTGACCGTAGTTGAATGCAGGGGACACAGCACAGTATCCATGCTGCCTGTCTTTGAGCTAAGGGTACTAACTTTTGTTCATAAGCAGAAGTTTCAGCCTGTATATCTGCACCAGGAAAGCCAAAGCAGTCTCTTTCACTCCCACTTATTCAGGAATGGTAAGAAGCTTAACTCCATGATGCACTCAGCAAACCACTAGTGGTTTACTTCTAAATTTCTGCCAGGCTATCTAAATACTTCTCATGCACTGAGCCTTCAGCATAGTAAGAGAGTTAGCTGTTCCCCAGTCAGAAGTCTGAACCTGCTTTGTCATCAGATTCTGTCAAAGACTGACCTTTGCTCATTTTACAGATACCATCCAGCTGCCTGTAGGATGATAAATTATCTTCTCGTCCTAGAATGCATATGACCTTTTCTTATTAACATGGAAATGCAGGACAGCCCACAACACTGCTCAAGGCTTCCAATTAAAAAAAAAAAAAAAAAAAAAAAAAAAAAAATCACCCCCACACACACACACCACAATACCATGCCATACACATAAACAATAATCTGAACTTTGTAAAACACAAAAGCTGAATTTAATCTTTGCTGGCCATTTATTATATCTGAATTTTCCTTATTTCTCCAAAGGTTATCCCAGATACTTTTTAACAGCCTTTCTCCTTTTGCTGTTTGGTGCCTCTCCCCTCCCCCCCTATTGTGGGGCCTAAATGTGTTGTACTCTGCTGTGTGTAGGCTAGGCAGATGCTATAGTACCCCTTGGGGTTAAAAATGTCCTGTAGTGGGCTGGTGGTCCTAAGGAATAACTCCACATAGAGAAAGACCCAGCCATAGAATTGCACAAGCACTGTAAAGAACTTTTTAAAGGGAAAACAAGCTTGTTGGTACTGACTGACTGAATAGTCAAACAAGTCCAGAATGATTTGTAAAGATTCTGAATTATGAATAAAGGTATTTTCATTATTGGAAGCTCAGAGTAGAAATAATAGAAATGTGCTATATTCCTTGAAGTAATCTGATAGCCGCTCATTTCAGTCCCTGAAACTTGATTATAAGCACCATACACAGAAGACTTAATTTTACATAACTAAATGTACTCTCCTATTGATGGCAAATTAGTAACTATTATAGGAAGCGAGACATGTTACATAACTATAAACTAGAGATGAAAAATGACTAGCTGTAGTACATACCTCAGTTAATGTAGGATTATTCTCTACAGAGTTGTTCGTATTATATTGTAGAGAATAATCCTCTTGTCTGTACGAAACTATTGTTTTCTATATTGTCATGGAGAGGATGTGATGCATTACATTTTACTAAAATAACATTTTCAAAGTTATTGCATCTACCAATATATACATTACACTGATTTTAGGAAAATATGCATGATAAATATATACTAACTTTTAAATGGAAAACTCCAACCTACCATCACCAACCTGTAAGTACAGAAAGCACAGTAAGTCCTTTATTCCTTAAAGTATTAAAATGTTAATGCTAAAAACACAGAACCTTTATATAAAATTTAAAGCTTTAACCCATTATATTCTAATAGCATTCAGAGCAGCTTCCTGGTAGGTTTCATACTATTTAAATAGAAGTCCAGTAGCACAAATAAAAATAAATTTTAATTTTCAAAAGTTTTATGATGTGATTAGAAAGGAAACTGTCATTTTATCTTCATAGATACATTCTGGACTTTAATTATTCTGCATTGCTGAGACTGTGTGCTAAGTAGTACATCTCAAATCAAGAAATTACAATAGATTACCTGCTCCATGGTAACCATCTTAAGCTGAAAAAACAATTTTTTTGGCATCTTTACAGCTGATGCAACCATGTCATGCTATTCAGTCTAGCACTGGAAGTGAAAACAACAAACCAGCTTATTTAACTGAAAGAACAGAACTATAAAATGGATCACTCTGCTACTATTTTGCAGCTATATAAATTGAGTTTCCCAAAAAGAGTGAATAGTGCAACCAGCAGGCATTTATCATTACCTCTGCCAGAACTGTAAATTTGAGCCAGATTTTAGCAAGAAGAAAACAATAGCATATTTGATATCACAGACATTTTAGATATAGAACACCATCAAATTGTCTGCATGTTTCTAATGATTCTTACGGAAATCTGACAGACAAATGAGACTTTCTTAATAGTGACAAAGAAGAAAAACAGTTTTCCATGAAAATGAAGGAAGACTAGCTGAGTCAAGATTGTGGGCTTCAGTTTAATGGAGGTACTGGTCCTACCAGTGACCTCCCATATCTCACTTTAAGAACACTTCATTTTAAAAGCAAAGAGGGAACCTACTGCACTTTGGTTAGTGTGCGATTGTGAACTCAAAACAGCTGACAGTTCAACTGGTTAATAAGTGATTAAGTGCTTGAATTTAAACTGCTGACAGTTGTATTGGTTAGGCTTTCCAGCATTCTTTAGCAATGAGATCCCCCAGCAACAGCCCTAAATTTGGGTGGACAATTGATTTATATTGTTCCAAGACAGGTAAAGGCTTTCCCAAATGTTTTAGAAAAAAGGCAGGAATGAGGAAAACATTGCAGATGACAGCAGTATTTATTATCATCAGTGAAAATATTTTTGTTCCTTAAAGGAATTGCAGAAGGCTTACTTGTATTGAGTTTCTCACCAAGAATGCTCTTCAGCCACAGGATGCATCATTATACAAGGGATGAGCAGTGACAAACTTTGTGCCAATATTTTAAATGCTGCAGCACTAAAAACACTGCAATGTATTCAAACAAAGGGCTGAAACAACCACATATGCTTCAAGCTGTGCAAATCAGGAACTGCTCTTCATCTTGGAGAAGCTGTGTCAGTGTAAAACTAATCAAAACCGAGTCAGATCTGGTGTTTCTCTCACTTCTGATTAATAAAGAACAGAGTGCGTTAGTATACAAGGCCACAAAGCATAATTCTCTTAGTGAGGGGTTTTAGAGAGCAACCACAGCAAAAGAGATAGGCGATTTTGTTATCCAGAGATGGGTAAAGTGGCACTGGGTACTACCACCTAAGGGCTAAATTATAAGATAATCAGCTCTTGTGCTTCCATGTAAAGTACCTTCATCCTGAAAAGCTGTAATGATTGCCCGCAGAGCACAGTTCAAACACAGCCACCACTAAGGTGAAAGACATCAGCCATCCAACAACCCCTGGGTTTCTATGTGCCATAAGCAGGACAGGGAACTACGAAAGGAGAATCAGCCTCCAAATTTCTCAAGGGCAGCCCCTGCAAAGCCGGCTATACTCGTCAGCCTCCCTGCCAGCAGCTCAGCCTATGGCCCCTACAGCACGCCCATCTCCAAAAGCAACAAGCAGCATACACACGCCACGCGGGAAAACCGCCCGCCTAAACCTCCAAGTCCCTTGTGCGCAGGCGCCGGCGCACACGCGCCCACCACCTGCCTTTTCCCTCGCTTATTGGCGGAAGGCAGTCACGTGGTTACACTGCGCAGGCGTAGGAGCAGCTTGCTTTACTGGCCGCCGGTTCCTCGTCTCGACAGGGCCGGGGCCGCTGTGCGGCGGGCGGGCGGGCCCCGCGGGGCGGCGCCGGTACTGGCGGACCGTGGGGCTGACCGAGGGTATCGTCTCCGAGCTGGACACGGACCACCGCTTCGTGCACCGGAGCACCATCCCCACCATGCATTTCCAGCCCAGCCTGCCCAGGTGCGGCCATCGTTGCCCGGGCCTGCCCCGGCCCCATTCAGCCTCGCGGGGGCAGGGGCGGCTATGCTGCAGTGTTGCTAGCTGTGCCATAATGATCCTATCTGTACAATAATTTAACCCTTGTACTATCAATAACAGTACAAGTGTTCAAAATGTACGATAATTTTCAGGCAGGTCATTAATGCAGCACATGCAGGTCACTCCCAGGGAGTCTTAACAGACCTGTGGGTTTGCTGCCAGCACTTCCTGATGGCTGCTTGCCTCCAAGTAAAGAAATGCTTCAACTTTGACCTGGGTCTCACTCACTGGCAGTTTACAGTGAACAATATAAAGTAAATAAGACTTATTTGCATAGTTTTTCAAGCAAATATGATAGTTCTGAGCTTCCAATACAATAATTTCATATCTAAGATTTGGCAATGCAGCTGTGCTGGGGGACTTGGTAGTAGTGGGGGAGGGTGGTCACTGCTTCCCCCACCACCAAATTTCCCAGCCCATGGGGAGTGCTGCAGGTGGGCCAGATGCAATGGCTCTGCACAACACGTTTGGCCCAAGTGCAGCCTGGAAATTGAGCACCCCTGGTGTGGTTGGTGCCACAGGGCCCAAGACCTGTTAACAAACAAACTAGGCTCACCTGGTTTTGGATCTGTGTACATGGGAAGGGCTGTTTTGCATGCTCCTTTGTGGTCTCTGCTGCAGCTCCGTCCAGTGGGTGCAAATCGGGCCAGGTGTGAGCTGGTGTTTCCCTGCCGCTGAAACTGCTGTTGAAAAATCAAATTTGCAAAAAAAAAAAAACAAACCATCCCCAAAAAACAAAACAGTGGAAGATGTCAGGATTTGTTCTGAAACCCCGAAATGACAGCATCAGCATTGTCCTTGCCCCAAGCAATGCCCTAGTCCAGTGATTCTCAACCAGGGTGCCACCCTTCTCCTGACTAGTAATGTACCCTGCAAGGGATGGGCACAGCGAGCCCATAGCCAGCACCCTGGTTCTTGGAGGCATGGTGGTAGTTACAGGGGGCCCTGCCACACATTCACATTCAAGCTGGATAGAAACCACTTGTAGAGTTGTTTGTAGCTGATTGGCCCTTTTTGTAGCTGGATAGATGTTTTGATGGTGAAGTGGTTTACTTTGCATGTGTGGCCCTGGTCTAATTTATTGTGGGATTCACTAGTTAACTGTGGTAATTACTTTGTATGCGAGTCTGGTCTTACTTTGCACATCTGGCCATTCTAAATTTATTGCACAATTCAGCAGTTAATTGCATGGTGATTGCTTTGTACATGAGGCTGGTCTTTCAACCTGTGGCTATTCTGAATTTCTTGCATGCTTAACCAGCTAATTGCATAAGAATTACTTTGCGCATTTAGCCAGTCTTACTCTGCATATGTGGCTAGTCTAAATTCATTGCATGATTTACCAGTTAATTGCGTAATATATATAATGTGTGGCAGGGGCAAAAGTCTCAACTTAAACAACTTTTCCCCCCTTAGCCTTCATAATTAAGAATGTTTTTGCAAACAGGAACTGTGTGTAACCACTTGAGAGATGCCTGTCCTGAATAGCAGGTATTCTACCTTACTTTGAGAACAGACCAAGTTCTGAGTTATAGGTACTGCCTCATTTATCTTAGTAGGGAATTGTCAAGGTTGCTGTAGGGTGCCATGCAATATTAGCACAGTTAGATGTGCAAATATGAGTCACGTGATAAACAGGGATTTCCAATAGAAGTCCATAGTGTTAAAAACATTCTTCCTTTTTGTGGGCTTTTGAGAACAAAACAGAACTGCTCTTGTATTTTCCTGTAGTTAAAAAAGCAAGTGAAAACCTAGTGCTTTTTTCCCCAGAGGCACCTGTTGTCTAAAAAGTTTGAGAACCACTGCCTAGCCCGATAAGCAGGAGAAAGTGTAGGTCTCCCTGGCCTCATAGAGATGCCGTCCACAAGTCAGAGCTTTATTAGAAACTGCTAAAATCTTAGGTCCCTGATGAATTTGTCTGTGAGCAATGTTTCAGTTACTCTTTATGTCAACCCATAATCAGTAACTTAAGGGCTCCTCATACCCAGTTTAGTTATTTGTGCTCAGGGTGGATAAAATAAAAATCAACAATTTAAAAATAAAAAAAAAAAGATTTTTTTTAAATGTAATCGTTTATTTATTTTTTTGTTAAGATGTTTTAAAAAACTTATATAAAGATAGTCTTAATTTAAGATGTGTTAAACCTCAAAGATATCATCATGAAATAGGGATTATAACTTCTAATTATATACTGTTTGAGACAATATATTCATGTAACCTTTCTAGAAGATTTCTAAATAGGTCACAGCAGGCCATGGACCCTATAAGGGCCCAGCCTTATAGGGTTCCCAGAGACACCTCTATAGAGTAGTAAAGATTAAAAAAAAACACTCTGCCCAATGGGACTCAGTGCTCAGTCTAGAACAGGAGTGACCAACCAAAGCTTGTCACCATGTGCTTGTGCGAAGAGCTACATGTGGCTCCAGAGCCAGAGGTTGGCCACCCCTGGTCTAGAAGATCCCATGAAGCATCTCTGTGATGTCTAGTTTCAGTTCTCGAACTGTGGATTTGTAGCTCCAGAGATCATAAGCAGACATGAATTCCGCGTGCTCCTGGAGGCTGGGGGGGCATGGCGGCCACTTGAAGGTCACTGCCAAATTCCGGGGGTCGCCAGTGTAGGCAGACAAGGTTGTTTGGGTAAATGTGATATCTTTTATTAGACCAACAAAATAGTTGAAAAAATTGTTCTTTGCAAGCTTTTAAGCACAAACACCCTTCTTCAGGCATAAGGGAGAGTTTGTTGTCTCCAGAGATAACATCCTTGTTAACAGCAGTATGTGGAGATGAAAGATAAGAGACCTGAGCGATTACTTACCTATCAGCCCTCTTGTCTCTGCAAGTTTGTGTACGCACAGTCAAGCCCTTGCCTTTCTCTAGAAGTCCAAAATGTAAAGAAGATAAATGAATAAAGGATATCAAACAACAAGAATCCGCTTTTGTAGAAAATAATGACTTAATTGAGGCTTCCTGACCAGTGATTTAAATCAAATTGATTTAAGTCACATCCAACCTGTTTGTGCTAGTTGCTTAATTATTTCCCCAATTAAAAAAACCCAGCTATTGACCAGTAATGTACCTTGCAAGGAATAGGCACAGTAGGATCATAGCCAGTGCCCTGGTTCTTGGAGATGTGATGGTAACAGGCTCAGCTTAAAACACATTTCCACTTTGCCCTTCATAATTAGAAATAACATTTTTGAAAAACAGGAACTGTGTGTAACCACTTGAGAGATGCCTGCATGAATAGCAGGTATTCTACCTTCCTTTGAAGAGACTGAATTATAGAAACTGCCTCATTTAGTGGGGATGTGAACTGTGAAATGTTCAGCTTTGAGGGGCACTTGCTAACAACTACCTTACAAAGAAATTTGTGTGTAGACTAGAGGCTGTCCCTTAGTAGTAGCACATAATGGTTGCTGAACTGCTGTTGGATTTGACATTTGTATATGGACATATGAGTGTAAGCATAGGCTTAGTACTCCAGGATAGATCCTAACCTGTGTGAAACATGAAATGAAAGTATAGAGTGATTGGGACTGAGCCTGCTGTAATAGGAGAGATTGGTGACCAGTCCAGATGTGTCTTGTATAGGTGACTCCCTCACTTAATACAAGGTGAAGGGGTGATGTTGTTGCATGATGGTGTGGCCAAACTGTTGGAGTGGCTGCATGAATAGTATGCTTGAAGACCTTGACTATTTTAATCTGGTGCTGGAAATACTAGCAGCATTCTTGACCTTTTATGATCACTTTGGATCCACTGAGCCAGTGCAAACATCTGTGGCAAAAACCCCCAGAGATGCATTGCACATTTTCTTTGCAGAAACACTCCATGAATTGCCCACAAGCCCCAGCAGGATATGCCCAATAATATTTAAAGTTTCAAGGTCTCAAACAGGTGCCAATCATGAAATCACATCAATATAATGGCTAAGTTACTCCATTTCTTGGAGGCAGATTAATGCGTGTTTCAGAAAATTATTCCTAGAAATCAGGGATTGTACCTAGGTAATTAAAAAAAAAAAATCAACTAGGTAGTTCATACTTAACAAAATGAAATCGGTGTAATCAAATACCAATGTCATGGTTTGTGTAACAGTTTTTAAATTGTAATGCCTTTATCAAGAATAGAGGGTTCCTGTTTAAAATATTTTAGCTTTGGCTTTTTATGTAAGTACTTTTTCAGGACCACAAGGAGAAACATAGTAAAATAATTCTCTCTGCATAAATCTATAGTCACAGAATGAAATTATAGTTTTAGCAATTAAAAATATTTTTTGTATTTGCATAAATGGTTAGAAAAATCCAACTCCTGAATTTATACCTTAAATAGACTGCTGCTTCCTCTTTCTTACCCTGCAGTTAAGCATCTTTGCCTTCATCATTCCTCTTTCCTTGCTATTCCCTTGCTCCTGAAGGCCACCACCTCTCATAGCAGAAGCTTTTATTAGTCAGATAGCATAATCCAAGGGTGTTCAACCTTTGGTCCACTGGCCAGATGTGGCACACGGGTTGGAAACTGGCATTGGGAAAGCAATGGTCACCCTCCCCCTGCCAGATTCCCAAGCCCTGCACCACTAATCACAGCTGGGCCATGCTCCTCCACACACCCCACCTCCACCTTGCTTACATCTAGATTGGGGCCAAGCCATGCCATAACCCTGTCCCTGCACAGGGCTGTGTTGGGGCCAGATTACATTCCTTCTCTACCCTCCCATCCCCATGCCCCCACTCCCCACAGGGCTGAGTCATAGCCCCTCTCCTAACCACCCCCGCTGCCCTCAGGGCTAGCCGTATCCCCTTCCCCTCCAGAGCCAGGTTGCAGCTGGGCAGCCCGCTGCACCCCTCCCTAAACCTGGATGGTGTCCTCTGTTGTTTCCTCTGTTACTGATATATTTACTTTATTTTGATTTTACTGTTAAATTGCTTTTTATTTATAATTCTGTTCTTCTAGGTTGCCTGTTCCAAGATTGGAGGATTCTGTCAGGAGATACCTGGCTGCTCAGAAGCCCCTACTGGATGACAAACAGTACAGGTATGAGAAATGATGTAATAAAAATGTTTAAAAAGAGGGCATTGTGCACTTTCATACTTACAGGTACCGGATCAGATTTGTTCAGTTGTCAAGTCAGAAG
Organism: Alligator sinensis; assembly: GCF_000455745.1. NCBI lineage: Eukaryota > Metazoa > Chordata > Crocodylia > Alligatoridae > Alligator > Alligator sinensis. The sequence continues at coordinate 2,070,130 of NW_005841936.1, forward strand.
CTGTTTCTTAATGTCAGTTCTGTAAAATTAATCCAAGGCCTTAAAACTTAAGCTACACTTTTAGAAATGTAGGATAGGAAAGGGCGTCTGGGGCTACTAAGTCTGGTGCCTGTGTTTACAAATAACTGTCTGGAGAAAAATTCCTTGCTGACACCAAATCTGACTGTCAGTTTGACCCTGACTAAAGTATGATCAAGACCAGCCTGCCAGTGACCAACACACCTCAGCCAAACTTCCACTTCTAGATGTGACCAGAGACCAGTGCTTCAGAGGAATTTGGGAAAGCCTCTTAGGAGCCACATGTTTTTCTCATGGGGGGGGAAAAAGTTCCTTCTGGCTCTTGCAGGTGACTAGCAGAAGCCCTGAAGCATGGGATTACTGGATACTTCTAAAACAGAGATGTAGTATTTGTCTTGGAAATACCAAATGCTCAAATCCACATATCATATGCGCTGATGTAGCCCTTACATTAACATATCAGGCTCCATCTTGAACAAGTAGGCATTTCCTGGTTCCACAAATTGGAATAATTCTTTAGATTATTCCACAACTTTATGGTTAGAAAATACCTTCTAATTTCGAGTCTAAATTTGTTATAGCCAATTTGTACCTATATGATATTGTACCAATATTGTTCTTTTTCTCTCTCCCTGATACTCATTTCATAAATGTATTTATAAGGAGTAGTCATATCCTTTCTTAACCTATGAATTGCTAAACTACATAAACCAAGTTATTTTAATTTGCCCTCCATTCCTCTGACCATCCTAAGTAGCCCTTCCTTGTACCCATTTCATTTGAAATTCATCTTTTTAAATATAGATAATCAGAACTGCATATTGCAGCCCAGGAAGGCAGGCTCCATCAAAAGAAAAAAAAAAGTGGCCAGCATGATATTCTTTTTTCCTCGTCTGGAGCCTGGCTGTCTGCATGAGCTGCATGGGGACCTGGTCCTTTCCTCTGCAGCTGTAGTGCCCTCTGGGACTGCCTGAGCTGGGTGCCTGCGCTGGTGCCACCTGATGGGGGCCACCGCTGTCGCGGAGGGAAGTACCAGTCCCCCCCACCAACCCCCCTGCAGCCCAGGGGCTGCTCCACCCACCAGCAGCTCACCCTCCCCTCCCCCGGAGAGGCAGGGAAGAAACGGGGATAC
>NW_005841936.1:2071298-2071964 GCF_000455745.1 Alligator sinensis
CTTCACCCTAAATTGAAGCAGTGTTTTTAAAAATCCACTGCTTCAATTTAGGGCCCCCATTTCATCTACACATACCCTATGACAGATCCCAGATGAATAACAGTAACTTCTCTCTGATAGCTCCCCTCCTGATAAAATCTGTTTTATTCTCCCTTTTTGGGGTGGGTTATCAGAATGAGTAAGATGTATCATTATGACTCCATCGGCATGAGTTCAAGTCTGCAAGCGTCTCAGGACTTTTATAGAAAAGGCCTTTCACACTACCTAGCTGTAAATGGGTACATTGTTTGGTTAAGGGAAATCCAAGGTAACTTCCTAGTCACATCACTGTCTTGTGTGCCATTGACTACAAAAACTGTCATCCTTACCTGTACTATCCCTAAGCACCATTTAACTCAGGGGTGGGCATGGGAAGCTCAGGCACGCGAGACCCCAGGCAAGGAAGAAGCCTGGAGCAGGGGAGAAGCGGCCCCTTCCCACCCACACCCGGTGCCCCGTGCTGCAGCCACTTGTAGCCTGCGTGGGGCTGCCTGTGCCCACTCCGGACAGCCCCACCTGGGCTGCGAGCGCCTGCAATGTAGGGCACTGGCCATGGGCCAGTCGAAGGGCCATTTTTCCCCATGCTCAGCGCCAGCTTCTTCCCTCATGGCACGGAGGGGGGCGGGG
>NW_005841936.1:2072141-2088721 GCF_000455745.1 Alligator sinensis
CGCCCCCCTGCCTGTACCATGGGGCTGGGGGGCATTGGGTGTGAGCGGGCGGGGAGCCAGTGGGAGCACAGGGCCTGCACCAGTGTCCCGGGACCAATGCCGGTGGGGCCCAGAAAAGGGCAGCAGGAGCGTGGGGTCCCAGCTGGCAGGGGCTCTATGGTGCCGGGCCAGCTCCCCACTCCCTGCTGATGCAGCCCAGCCCAGCTCCACGGACCCCTGCCAGCCTGTGCCCTACTTTGGGCCCCACCAGTGCTGGCCCTGAGACATTGGTCCCAAGATATTGGGACATTGGTCCCAAGATGGTGACCAGGGGGTGGGGCACCTGTCAAGGGGCGGGGCTACCCATGCAGCCTTCAACAGCCTGCCCAAATTGGGTAAGCGGCCCTCCACTCAAAATAATTGCCCACCCCTGATTTAACTCCAGAGGACCTTTGACCTTGAGGCTCCCTTTCAGCCAGTTTCTTATCCTTACAATTATAGTATTAATCCCCATTCGTTTAATTTTAACTGGTAATTTCCCACAGGGCACAGAATCAGATGATATGCTTAATCTAGATGGATTTGTCCACTGGATTGCATTTATCCAAGAGGTCAGTTACCCTGTCAAAAAAGGATATTAGACTTGCATGGCATGCTTTGCCATGGATAGAACTATGTTGCATTTTGCCTGTTTTTCCCCCCTTTAATATTCTTGATTATTCCTAACTTCAGTATCTGCACTGAGATCTTGCATAATTCAGAAATCAAACTAACTGGCGTGTAATTGCATCTGTCACTTTCTTTTGTTACTGAATACTGGCAGTGTGTTTACTGTTTTCCAAGCATAGGGTACTATCTCCAAATTAATAGATTCACTGAAGACTCATGCAACAGGAGTTGCTATTTCAAGTATCGGTTCTTGAGATGTATATTTTTTGCCCCCTGAGTCCTCCAGTTTCATTGCAGAGAGATCTAAGGTTTTGTTCCATTAATTTCCATTATCATATCCTCATTTCCCCTTGGTACCTACCATTATCTTCATTTATAGTGCCATCTTAGAGAATAAAGCAAAGTACAGCAAAAGCTTTGTTATCCGGCACCCATATGGAATGGGGGGTTCTGGGTAACCAAATATGCTGGTTACCTTTGCCTGTTCTGGCCGCCACCTCTCCTGCTGTGTCCAGTGTGCTGCCACCCCTCCTGCTGCATCTGTGTGCCAGAGGGAATAGGAAGCGGGGCCCCACACAGGCTGCTATGCCCTGGGCTGTGGGGGCTTGGCAGCGCAGGCTGCTTTGCCCCAGGCTGTGGGGGCTTAGTGAAACTGGAAGTACCATGGTGGGCACTTCTGGTTTTGCTTTTACCTTACAAGCCAGCATGCCAGTTAATAGAGTATGCTGGTTTGTAAGGTGCTGGATAACATGGCTTTTACTGTATTTATTCGGTACCTGAGTGACACCTAGTTTACCCTTAGTCTTCATTTTCCCCGAAATTTATTGTGGTCCCACTTCCTCCATCTTCCCTCTCATTCTTTCTTATTTATGTAACTGAAGAACATTTTGATGTTCATCTTAACTTTGCTGGCAAAATCCAGCTCAAACCTTTGGCTACGTACATTTTATTTCTGTATTTTCTGACCTCTGAAAGATAGCTCTCATTGTTGATCAATCTCTTCTTTCATTTCTTATAGATTCTCAGCTTATTCTTAATATCCATTTTAAGTTGCATGTTCAAGCTTTTTTTGGTCATGACAAGTAATAAATTGTCTATCTGCTTAATCTGCCAAGAGTCTGTTGAGGTTTCACCAATACAGTTGAAGGTAAAATTGGCTCCCAATTGAAACTTGTATTCTTAGATTTCAAAAGGACTAGAGCTTTAGCTTGGAACCTCATAAATCTTGGAGCAGGACTTCTTAATCTGGTCTTAATATGATTTCCGCTAGCTTCACCGGAGCTTTTCTTGAACTTTTGCTTTGGTCTGTATGAGTGTTACCATAATTGTTACCTAATTTTATCAGCAAATTAAATGTAAAGTTCATGGGCCAGGAGAATTGAGTAGTCTAAGCTGACTTCAAGAAGGTGAAATTACCTGTTCCCTGTATAATTTGTGTATTGTTGTTGAACTTGTGATTGCTATTAGTAGTAGTAATTACTATTCATATATTTTACAAAGTAGTAGTCATTGTTATTTATTATTAGAGGTACGCTGATGCATGGTCTAATATCGGATCAGCACCAATATAAAGAAAATTGACTATATCAGAAATCGGCCTGTTGTGGCAGAAAATTTGGCCGATAAATGCCTGTGCGCGCAGCTGTAGCGCAGCATGCTGCAGCGAGGAGCACAGCCCAGCAGCTTAGAGAGCTGCAGCCAGCTGGTAAGTCTGTTGTGGTAGATGGGGAGGGGTAAGGGAAAGGGTCTGGAGGGGACAGATCAGTGCCCCCCACAGTGAGGGAGTGAGTAGGGCTGGGGGCTGGGGTAGGCGCTGCCCAGCTAGGGTGGAATGGGGTGCGGAATGGAGCCACGGCTCGTCCATGGGGTGTGGGAAAGGGGAGCAGCTCTCACCACTGCACGCAACCCAGGAGGGCACGGCGGGGGGCGGCGCATGTGCCCCAGATCAGCACGGGGCAGGGCAGGCTGCAGTTGTGGGGGATAGGGCTGGGCTGCTCTGCACTTGGGGCAGGCAGCAGCAGTGCTGGGAGGGAGTTGGGGGGTGGGGCTGCAGCGCAGCCCAGCCCTAACCCCACTGGCAACAGTCCGGCGCAGCCCCCAGCTCTGTTTGCAGCTGCAGCTTGCCCTGCCCTTCCCTGCTGAAATCCGGGGACACTTGCCCCCCCGAGTCCATGCCCTCCCAGGGTGCATGTCACAGGGGAGCTGCATGCCCTCCTTGGACGAGCCGCGGCTCCATCCTGCACCCCACCTTGCCCCGGCTGGGCAGCGCCTACCCTGGCCCCTGTCCTACTCCCTCCCTCACCGCGGGGGGCATTGATTTGCGCCTCCCCCACACACACACTCCTTTCCTCCCCCTTCTCCAGCCACCACAACAGACTTACCAACTGGATGCAGCTGTATCGGAAGTTGGATCAGTAATGGCCAATATGCCTGCTTAAAAATTGGCTATCAATATCAGCCCCCCAAATTTCCATTGGTGCACCCCTATTTATTATGTTTTATTTGTATTGTTGTAAAGGCTCCAACAGTAAGTCAGGGCCACGTACTTAGGAATATACAAACAAAAAAAACAATTCTCGTGAGAGTTCTCATTACAGATTGAACTATATGATAAAAGGCATAACACTTGAACGAAATATACAATTGCCAAAGTTATTTTTAATTACTATATATTATAATAAAAGACTTTTCAATGTTGTAGAAATACAGAAAGAATTGCCAAGGAGTTTCAAAAAGGAATAGGCAAGCAGTTACACCAAGATCTTGTTGACCTAGATAAAAAGAATAAGTATACGAGTTATATATCAGGTTTGTTTTTCCATTTTCTTACCATCCTCATAGTTCAGATATTTTGTTTTTAACAGAATCATGACTCCCTGTTGAAACTTGCTATTGAAATGCTTGGATTGCTTTTTCTGCTTCTGTTTAGCAGTTACTCTACTTTTCTATTAAGATGGTTAAATTTTTATTTGACTTTAATAGCAACATTTCAACTAATTTGTCTTGTTAATTTAAAATATTTTATTTGAGTTGGTACTTTTCTTTACAACTTAATGTTGGACTTTCTCTCTTTCAGAGATAAGGTCCTATAACACTCTAGCAGCCCCCTCTACTTAGATAACTAGTCCCTCACCCTGTTCCCTAATCTACTTTCTGAAAGTCTGGGTCCTCCGTCTTCCCAGGCTGTGTGTAAGGAAAGATACTGTATAACATGGGGTGTCTTTTGCTATGGCAGAGACCCTCTTTCTTACTTTCCTCAGAAAATATTGGTCTTCATTCCTAGTCCTCTACTGCCAAAGCTAGTATTTGATATAGATTGTTTGGGAAATAGATAAACACAAGCTTTGCATTCTAGCATAGGTATTTCTATGGCAACTGTTACCTTGGTATCTCAGAACCAGAGGATTGGGAGCTTTATAACTTGGGATGAATTCAATTCCTGGTGTCACTTCACAGATTTCAGGAGAGTTACCTAATATGTATTTACTTATTCCGTGTTTAGTACAATGACATGTCCTTCTAAAAGTTTAGATTTACAATGGAAATTGAAATTAAAAAGAAATGGGTTGCCTTTTAAAAAAAACTCCTTATGCTTGTATATTTTTAAGAGTACTCATTATTTTTTGCTTTGACTTTTTTTACTAATTTGAAACTGAAATAATTCAGTAAAGTGACTAGATGCTATATGTAAATATGTAAAATATATATATCAACATGCTAAAATTATATTGTTATGCATTGAGTTTTTACTTTTATGTTTTGTAGGTCCTTGGTTTGATATGTATCTATCTGCCAGAGAACCTGTTGTTTTAAACTTCAACCCTTTTATTTGTTTAACTCCTGATCCAAAAGAAGCATACAACAAACAGCTACTGAGAGCTACAAATTTGGTAGTATCATCCATAAAATTTCTCAACTCTCTAAGGAGTAACTGTTTACGGCCGGATATATATTATGTCAACCCCAAATGGAGCAAGAGTAGGCCCTTCAAACACTTCATTCGCTTTCTTCCATCTTCTGTGGCTTGGTATGGAGCACTTCTGGTAAATGCATATCCACTAGATATGTCACAGTACAAGTGTCTCTTCAACAGTTCCAGAATTCCTAAATTAAACAAAGATGAACTGTTTACAAATGAATGTGCAAGACATTTGTTGGTAATGAGAAATGGTCACTTTTATATTTTTGATGTTTTGGATCATCTTGGTAACATTCTGCATCCATCTGAAATTAAGGCTCATTTGCTTTATATTTTGCAAGATGCAGATCACTTGCCTGAATCTTCCCTTTGTTATTTAACCACCGAAGACAGAAATACTTGGGCAAAAGTAAGACAACAGCTTATCGAAGTGGGTAATGAAGAAAACTTAATGAAAATTGATAGTGCAGTCTTTTGCCTATGTTTAGATAATAGTTCCCCAAAGGATGATGATGAGCTTTCACATTGCATGCTTCATGGAAATGGTTTCAATCGCTGGTTTGACAAATCTTTTAGTTTGATTGTCACTTCTGATGGCACTGCAGGGATAAACTTTGAACATTCTTGGGGAGATGGAGTTGCAGTCCTTCGTTTTGCTAATGAAGTACATAGAAACAGTACAAGGCATCCAGCTGTTGTACCACAGTCTGCACTAAGTGCTGTAAAGTGTGAGAGACTGGAGTTTAAATTGAATGATTCAGTAAAATCTGCTATAAATACAGCACGTATGAAATTTGATAAAACAAAGCAGAAAATGTTTGTGAGACAGTTCAGATTCCAGAAGTTTGGAAAAGAATTTATAGTGAAGCAAAAGCTGAGTCCAGATGCTGTTTTTCAGCTTGCATGTCAGATAACTGCTTATCGACAGTATGGAAAAATGGTTTCTTGTTATGAAGCATGTAGCACGGCTGCTTTTAAACATGGCCGTACAGAAACAATTCGACCTACATCTGTACTGTCACAACAGTGTTCTCGTGCGTTTGTTGAAGAACGGAGCAAACGCGCTGTGGCAGAACTGAGAGACTTGATTGACAAATGTTCAAAGTACCACAGACGGCTACAGCTGGAAGCTGCATTAGGTTAGTTCCATACCCATATGATATATTACTTCTATCTAAGGTTTTGATATCCAAGGAACTTTCAGAATTGGTCCTTTTTTGTAGATATAAGTCACGATCCTGATCCCTGCTGTTACAAATGCAGCTACAAATGAATTTTTTAATGTGTGGTTCTGCTGTTTTCATTTCCTCATGACCTGTAGAGTGTCAGGAACCGTGGCATTTTTAAAGGTGAATTTTGCTTATTTTTAGCTTTAAAATATCAAGAATATCAATTCTGATTTGCTGTATGACTTACCAAGTATCATGGAAGACATTCAGTTTTAGAAGCTAAATGTGAACTGAAGGAACTAGATTTTTTGATTCGTTAATGAAGTTTCATTCAACTTAGTTTTACACTTAAGTTAAATAAATGTTAACAAAAACAGATTCTTTGAAATCTAACTGAAAGTACCCTCTATTCTCAGTTGTCCATCTTTCAGTCCCTTGTTCCACTTGCCATGTAATTTTTGGTGATAAATGCAATCTAAATTTTGAATGTACAAAGGGGCAAAAATCAAAGCCAACATTTTCCCCCAGCAACACAACATAACATTTTTGAACCGGAGAGAGAGGAAACGTTAAATTACTAAGAAGCAAGAAAGGTTCCAGCTCATTTTTCCCATGTCCCTCCTGCAGGACACTTTTAAGAGATCCTGTTCTCTGTGCTGTCCATTCACTGTTTAAGAACTATAGTTCTGTTTTCTTCACATGCTGTATAAAAAACTAGCGAAGAGTGGCAAAAAATAAGGGATGGGGGAAGAGGAAACATAGAATATATAGGAAGGAGATGACATTTACCAATAGATAAAAGGAAAAATCATAAAAATATGTAGAAGCAGAAGCAAAATACTGAGAGTTAAGCACTGTGGGTGCCTGTACACAAGTGCAGAGATTATTCCAATGCGCTGTAATTACCATGCTCCAACAGCCTCCTGCATCTCAAGTATCAGCATACCCGGGTTTAAAAATGGCTTGTCAAACAAGCCCTTGATGCCATTTTTAAGTGTGGGGACACTGATACACAAGATGCAGTGGCACTTCAAAGAGCCACTCTAATTAAAGCACTGCTCCCCTTCCCCCACCCCTGGAGCAAATAAAGAAGTGCCCTGAGGTATTTGGATATGAAATTCATGTAGGGAGAGCTGTTCCTTGTTTATTCTTCAAGTTAGAAATTCCTCAGGACATGTCCCCATCACATTTCTTTGTCAAGCATCATAGTTCTGTGTAGTGACTAATATACCCGGATTTCCACTGCAAGTCATTTTGTTTTCCTTTTGAACTAAATGTTTCTGAGCAATATCCCAGCAACCAAGAGAAGACAGAAATATATGGGGAAGTGCTTCATGTTCAGTTAGGGTTCTTATAAACAGAATATAATTTGGACTTTATATGTGATGTTTTTAACATTCCTTTTATTTTTAGAACTTTAAAAAATAATTACATGTTAGTAATGCTATGACAAAATAAGCCTGTGGAGTTTCTGGGGAAAATAAAAACATGAGTATTCAAAGGTAAGCTCCTAACTCCTTAAACAGCCTAGTTAGATGTTGTTACTGTATTTGGATTGCTGGGTACACAGTACCTTCTTTTGATGTCTGCAGAACTATCTGAACAAGGATGATGCTCGTTAGGTCATTATGAGTAAGAAACATATGACAGTGTCAATTTTGAATGTAACATTGTATGTCTCTCCTATTTTAACTAAGACAAAACAATAAATAGCTCATCAATTAAAATGAAATAAAATATTAGAGCATACTGATACTGTTTTAAACTATTTGAATCTAAAAGTTTAAAGGAAGGTTCTGTATGTTGTACTTGATTAATAACGTTATATGTTCTCTGTATTCATAATGCATTATGAACTTTTTTGGTTTTATAGGCAAAGGATTTGATCGCCACTTATTTGCACTGAAACATCTTGCAGCATCCAAAGGTGAACATATGCCTGAATTTTTTCTCGACTCAGCCTATCAGAGAATAAATCATAATATCCTTTCAACTAGTACATTACACAGTCCTGCAGTACATCTTGGTGGATTTGGGCCAGTGGTGCCAGATGGCTTTGGAATTGGGTATCATGTATTTGATACGTGGTTAGGATGTAACGTAACTAGCTATTTAGATAAACAACAACAAGAATTTCTGAGCTCCCTTGAGCATAGTTTAAATGATATTTTAGATGTGTTGGAGGGAAATCCTCTTGCGTAACATCATAAGTGATAAGCAGTATCAATACTTTTAAACTAAATTCTGATCAATAAAAATAATGGTGCAAAATTTTAAAGAATCTAATAATGAGCACAAACACTTGGAAATGTGGCAGATGAAGATGGTAATTATAAACAAAAATGTGAGCCATTTATATTTCAGTGGACTGACAAGATGTTCTCCATTCTTGGCATGTCTCTTATTTTGTTGTTTCTGGGATTTTGTTTTTCAATTTTATTAAGGCCTTTAAGAAGCATTTTTGCAGATTTTTTTCTGATTTCTTCCTGTTCTAGTGAAATCTATTAATTTATGGTTGTGTGGGTTTTTTTCATTCTCCTGTTTATATTTTACAGTTGTATTATTTTGGCATAGTGCTGTACTATGTCTTCATTGTTGTGCATGTTCAAATATGCTTGTTAAAATAAAAGTTTAACTCCTTCACTACAGGAAACATTTTGCTGACTATGCCTCAATTATTATAGAGGCCAAACATTTTATGGATTTGAATGCTGACATGATGCTTCTGTTACAAATTGTAGTTTTTATGGGCTAGTTGAATATTTCCTTTTAAAAGTAAATATATGTTTTGGTTAAATTACTAGGAAACATTAGTTACACCTGTTATCAGCCCCAAGAGGATTAATTCTGCTTGGTTTACTTATGCAAGTACTTGTGCACCCTGGCCTTTAAGACCTAGAATTGAACCCAAGGTTCTTGAGTGTTACCATTCCTTTGTGGTCAGCAAATAACTGAAAGCCAGTGTTATAGTAGACATTTCATCTCCTCCTAGTGCTGTTCTACATAGAGGATTACCACCTACTACTACCTGTTTATTTCATTTGTTCAACTAGCACAGGTCTGTGCTGGGATCTAAAAGTTTCAAAACTGCTCATGTACCATGTAGGTGTTGGTAGTATTTCATGTAACATATTTCTTTCAGTTGTTTGATTTTTTTCACCTATGAAATTATACAAAAAAAGTCTGTTAATGTTAAGGTTTCAAAATTAAGTACTCAAAGAAATTTAAAAATGTTGAAATTAAAGTTGTGTGCGCAAAGTTAATTCATTCCTCTGAAGTCATGATATGTAAACACTATCTTCATTTACTTGAGTACATTGTTATATTTTCCAGGGGACTTGTGCCTTTTTCAGGGACTAAGATGAGCAGTGCTCTGAGGATGACCCATGGCTATGTGCCATGAGTAAACTGTTGTCGTTTTTGATGCAGAAGCATATGCTACTGAAATACGGGTGTGATGAGCAGCTGCTAAAATGACCGCTTTGGGACATGATCAACTGGGTGTAGTTGTGAAGTTGACTTCCCAGAATGATATTGCTCATTCTTTGTTCCCATCTTTTCCTTCCAGGCCAACTTGAGTACTGCTCAGCCAGAACAAAGAGTATTGGTGCTTGTGCACATGACACTATTACCATGTACATGTGATGAAAATGTCACTTTGCGTGGCTTAATGGCATCACACTACACTTGCAAGAGTTTTGGGGGTTTTAAATGAGTTTGCATTGTTGCAAACTAAACTACCTGCCAATGTAGTTCAGCTTGCAGCGATGCATTGCAGTTATTAGTCAGCTCACCCCGCAGCTGCAGAAGAGGTGGGTAGGCTCTGCGGAGGGAAAGGATCAGGCCCTCACCACTTCTACCTTCAGCAGGCACGTACTGAAGGCAGAAGTGACAAGGGGCCTGATCCTTTTCTTTTTTTGGCGGACCCTGCCCACTTCTCCTGCAGCCGGGAGGGTGAGCTGCCAGCGAGCTGAACAGCCCTTAAGCTGCGGGGGGGGCCCTGGTTCCTTCCCTCCACTGTGGCGGCGCCACCTGGGCAGACTGTTAGCGGGCCAGGTGCTGCCCCAGCTTGGGGTCAGGGAAGAGTTGAAGCGGGGTGGGCGGCAACGACACCAGGGGCCCCAGTAGCTCAGGGGCCGCTCAGCCTGCTGTCAGCTCACCCTCTGGCCAGGTGCATTCTCTGCCAGGGAAAACAATGATCGGGCCCCTTCGCTGTAACAGTGACAGAAAAATAAAACCCCACCGTTTCAATTTAAAAAACTCAACATTAGACTCCTCTGCACAGCACTCAGGGCAAGTGACTTGATTGATTAATTGCATCTTCCTGCTATAAATAGCAATGTAATAAGTCTGAATGAGGTGCAAACAATTGAACCAAGCTGTTCTAGCATAAAGTAACCACTTAATTTGACTTAAACTATGCCTTTAAGATAGTACAGTTGGAGTATTGTAGTCATGATAGTCCAGGAAATGTCAGAACCTAGGATGTTTTGTGATATCTTTTACTGGACAAACTATGGGTAGGAGAACTGGACAAGCTTTCAGGGACCAAATGCCCTGTATTCATGTATGTCACTTTTATCACTGCGTCAATTATGTTTTGCTGTCTGCATGCGTTTGTACATTTTGGGGACATAGTTTAGGTAAAGGTTATGTCCAGATCTCTGATTAAGAGCTGTTATATCAAAGGAACTGAGGAATGTCTGTCTAAGGAAAAGAGAGAAGGTGAAGCTTTCAAGCATCTCTTGCTTAGTTTGTTACTAGAGCAAGAACAATTGCCACTCCTAAACACAGGCAGAAAAGGCTATTATTGGAATGGCATCCAAGATGCTGTCTGCCTGTAATGGTAAAAATCAGCCCGTAGCAAAGGCATCTCAAGGAAATGGGCCATTAGGTAGGAGACTTACAGGTGTCCCAGGAAGGAAGAATTTTCTGCAGAATGCTGAAACTTTTCAACAAAGTGAACAAAGCTGGTTGAGGGGTGCTGCTTTGGAGGTATTTAAGATCTATTTGTGAGGTAGTAGTGATCTTTAGATTATCCCAAGGCTTGAGATGAGAGTCCCTGACCCTAGTGGTCAGGACTCGGCAGGGTTAGCAGGAAAGCTAATCTCTGGAAAGACTGATAGGATTCTCTGATAGGTTGTAGCAGATGAGAGGATAAGAAACGTTTTTTTGTTCTGTCTTCAAATTATGTGGTTGTTTTTTCCTGTATGATTCTTTTCTTTGGTATAATAAATCCTTTTGTTGTTTGGTTGCCTGTGGTAAAGTGTGATCTCAGGGCAGGTGGTACTTTGCAGAGAGGGGGACTGAAGGAAGGCTCTGTCATGACCCAAGGAGAAAACACCTAGAGTCAGCAAAGATTCCCCTTATTGCATCTGTGGAGTCCAGTACAGGGCAGCAGAGCAGAGGCTTACACAGGGATAAGGCGTTATCCCAGGGAAAACCTTGGTCTTTTCCTTTAGACAAGCACTGGGATAGTGAGGAGAAGCTTGGGGCTCCACAGGGTATTGGGTGAGTCTGTGACAGTGTTATGTTGGCTATCTTCAAATATAAATTAAAAAAAAAAGACGATTACATGTGACAAGTCAGTTTTCCTTAGATGCCAACAAGAGTTTTGGTACAGCATATTAAATCCTTTCTTAGGAAGTCTTCAACAAGTAAGCAATAAGCCATGAATATAGTGGGATATTTCTACACTTGTTTTTAGGAAAGATGCCTGAAACTGAAACCCTAATGGTATAAGAAAAGGTCCACTGAAAACAGTGGGAGACTGGTAGTAACGCTGTTAGTTGCTATATATTTGTTGCTACCCAGGCATTGTTCTAATGGAGTTTTTAATTCATCTAGTTTGAGAGTTTGTCAGATGTTATCAGAGGTTAGGACAGGCAGTTACTGATAAAACGGGTAGAGATTTGAATTAATAAATGGACAAAATTCTTAACCCACACAGTTGTCTTCATGAGTCCAGTGGCAGGTAACGAGACAGTCTTGCAACAGTTCTTCAGACTGTACTTTTCCTATGGCTTTGTTGTACCTTACCTGACAGTTCCCAAATGCAAGTTTGCAAAGTACCTTCATTTAAAGTCCTTAAAAAACATCCATAGTAGAGAAATATAGCAATCCTCAGTTTCTGGTATTTCCTAATATTGGCAGTCTGTTAAACCAATGCAGGTATAATGAGAACTATTTGAATCTTATTGCTGCCTTTAATGGCTCCAGTCATATTTTCGAGCATTGGTCTGTGACACAACATGCTGTTCACTTGGAGAGCTGATCTGAGAGCTCCAGGATTCCTTGTCTGGGAGACAGATACACCAGAAACCATAAGCAGCTGAAGCCCACTTATTTTCCAGAACAAGTATGGTACAAAAGAAGCTAAAGACTTGAACTGAATATTTTTATCTCAAACAGGGTTTGGCAACCTGGGGCCCATGGGCTGGATCCAGCCTGGAGAGCTGTAGCATTTGGTAGTGAGGGGCTTTTTGATACATAGCACCACAGCTGGGCACAGAGGGCTTCAGCAGAGGGTAGCTCTGCTTGCGCCATCTCACTGCAGTCTGGTGGCTGGGTCTTAATGCTGGCCTACTTCATACCTAAACTGGGTTATACCTGCCTCCTGCCAAAAAGCATTGCCAATCCCTGATCTTGAACATGGAGACAAGAAGCCAGCTGTTTTACTTAGTTTCCAAGTCAGGAATTTTGGGCTCCCTTTTGCCTTTATTTTGAAGTGAGATTTTAGGACTTGGTTTGGGTACATGGCAAACATTAATTTTTATTTTCAGACTTGAGTTCTGTTTTTTTTCCTCTTAACTCAGACCCCAAATTAACTAACATAATTTCTACCTTGGTTTCCATACTGTAAAATGGAAACTGTGACATGGGGATTATGCCACTCACCCACAGATTTAATCAAACATTCTTCTGAACGTGCTGGACTGTTAGTAGAACAAAGCCACCTAGTCATATGTAATAGCCTTGCTTGTCCAGATCTGGCTTTGTACCTTTACCTTGCTAACAAAATAGTAAAAGAGCAGGATGTAAAACACTTTCTTCATAAAGGATCTACAGGAAATGTGACTATTTACCTTACAGCTTCTGAGAAGTTGCATGATTTCTTAGGAAATAATATATTGTAGATGCTACATGTATGCATCAGAAGCTAAGCAGGTATCTAAGCGATCAACTGTGCTGTCATAAAGGCTCCCTGTGTGGTTACAGTGATGTGGATGTGTTGAGTCATTTGTGATATAAGAAACCAGTTAGGTTAGTCATTGGCGGTATCTGAGAACTGGAGGGAACTCATCCCAGATCCAACATGCCTATTAAGCCAATTGGGTGGCTATGTGGACAGGTGATAAATAGATTTGCTGGACAAGGTATGTGATCTTATTTATGAGACTCTTATTATTCCTTTCCTGTCCCACCCTTGCCATTCTTTTGTTTTATTCAGAGATTTTGATTTCAGTCTTAAATTGCTGCTTTCATCCCAGCTTATGTTCTCCAGAGAATAGCTGTGGACATTATAGATGACATTAAGGATGAACTTCCAAACATAGTAAAATGGAAACCATTAAACCAGGTAAGGGGTCTGTTTTACTGTCATTAACACTCTGACAACAGATTTTCTCCTTCTGGTGTTTCAAAACCAAACAAAATGTGTTTTATCTGCCATAAGTTATTTTTCCTTGAGGTAAATAACTTGCACTCTCTTGGCTAACTCAGATCAGTTGTTGGCCAATATTCCAAGATAAAATACCTTATCATCAAGTCAGAAAAGGACTTGAAGGCACAGATCCTCAAAGATGTTTAAGCACCTAGTACTGGATTTACACAGGAATTTGCTGTTTGAAGCCTGGTGGCATTCTCAAATTAGGTTATATACCTCCAGGCCCAGGCATTTTCAGAATAGACCTATCAAGTAAGAATATACACAAAACACAAGTTGTAGGAAATGGTCCCTTCATTCTTTATAACCCAATGTTAGAGCACTCTCCTAGGCTATCACAGACAAGTTAAAATCCCTCTTCTAAGGCCATAGGTTATTATATTGGGGGGTTTGTTACTCTTCTTTTAAGATGTTCAATTTTGTGTAAAATGAGCCCTGTTTGACCCAGTTAATATTTGCATGAGTGACCTCATAGCCTGGAGCTTAGAAAACATGCGGAAAGCTGGTTTCAAATCCCTGCTCTAATGTATAGCCCAGTGATTCTCAACCATGGTGCCCTGTGATCTTTTCAAGGGTGCTGTGGGGTGCCACACAATGGCACTGTTAGGTATGCAAACAAGATTCACAAGATAAATCCAGAGATTTCTAATAGGAATCCATAGTGTTAAAAAAGCATTCTTACCTGTTGCGGCCCTTCTGAGTTTTCTGCAATAGAAGCATTGCTCTGTTATTTTTCTTTTGTTAAAAAACAAGTGAAAATTTGAAACTGGCATTTTCCAAGGGGTGACATGAGTTAATCAAGGGTTGTCTTGAGTCTAAAAAGGTTGTGAGTCTCTGGTATAGGCAAAGGAATGCCTACTTTTTTAATCCTAGTCAGGGTTAGACTCAGAATTGCTTGATGCCATCAAGATTCAGTTGGTTTTGCACATGTCCATCAGCAGAAACTTAAGAGGCTGACAGCATTAGGTGGCATGGTGAGCTAGGGTTTTGAGATCTCAGTGGCACCTAAAATAGACACATCCCTTTAAGCTAAGATAACCATGGGGACTGCTCAACATCTGGCCCATTTAGTAGTGATACATCAGGACTGAGGCCTAGTGCAAGGTCTTGTTAGCAGCCAAAAAGGCAGGAATGGCTCTGGATAGCCACACTCGAGGGGAGACATAGTGGAGGAATTCTTTTCCCTTTCTGGTCATGAGTTGTTTGGACCATGACCCACATTGTGCAGGGAGTGACACAGGCTTGGAAGGGACACCATGTTGGCCCAGAAGGGACCTGGTAAACTCTCAAGAACTGTTGGGGTACACAGTGATTTTGATTGCTCAGGAAGGAATAGGGGTCTCTATTGCACCAGACCACAGAATGACATAGACCAAGGTCTGCAACCTTTTGGAGCAATGGGCCAGGTGCTTGCAAGCCAACTGCGCTACAGGCCACCACTGCCCTCCGGTAGGGGAGAAGGGGGAACTAGGTGGCTACTGATGTCAGAAGACAGGGCAGGGGAGGGAGGGAGGAAGAAAGCTTACCTCTAGTGCTTGCCATAGGTGGGGGGACAGGTGGGCAGAGAGAGAGCTCACTTCCAGTAAGCATCACCTGCCTAGGGGAGGAAGAGAGCAGGAAGGGCTGTGGAGGGGTTTGGTAGCATGGTACAGAGTGGAGAAGGGATGTGCTGGGGTGAGTCGCATGCTGCTGACTGGGCTGTATCACAGGCCCAGATCCAGTTACTTCCCAGGCTAAGCCCAACCTGCAGGCCATAGGTTGCTAACCCCTGACAACTGTATAGAGTCATGCAGAGACAAAGGGCCCTACTACAGCCACCTGGTTTAAGTGGGTCCTAATCTGGATTCAGATTAGGGAGTGGAATAGCCTTATTCAAGCCAGTTTAGATTATTTGTTTCTTCATTGATTTCTGTAAGTTAATCACAGTGTCAGAGTTTGATACCTATGCAGTGCTGTAGGCCAGAGATTCTCAAACTGTGGTCCATGGACCACCACTGGTCCGTGAGGTCCATTCAGGTGGTCCGCGGAAAGGTTGCAGAACAATCAAGAGTATCTGTACTTGTAAGGTAAGACTGCTGATATTAAAATATGAGTTGTGTGCTTTGATTTGTAGAACAAAAAAAAGTTTATTAAGTGGTCCACCGAGACCCTCAGCAATTTTCAAGTGGTCTGCAAAAAAAAAGTTTGAGAACCTCTGCTCTAGGCTGATAGAGTGTTAACAAAGCTGGGGGAGGCCAATACTTTTCAAGTCTTACACCAGTAAACCCTAATGATCCTATCCACCCTATTATACATAGGATGTAGTGAGGAGTTCCTCACACTCAGGTAGGCTTCTGAAGCCTCCTGCTACCCTCCTGGGACACTCATAGTTTCATAGTTGGTAAGGTTGGAAGGGACCTGAGCAGATCATCAAGTCCGACCCCCTGCCATGGGCAGGAAAGAGTACTGGGGTCAAACGACCCCGGCGAGGTGTTCATCCAGCCTCCACTTAAAGACCCCCAGGGTAGGAGCCAGCACCACTTCTCTTGGAAGTTGGTTCCAGATCCTAGCTGCCCTGACAGTGAAGAAGTGCCTCCTCATATCTAGCCTAAATCTACCCTCTGCCAGCTTGTGACTGTTATTTCTTGTCACTCCTGGTAGTGCTTGGGTGAACAGGGACTCCCCAAATGCCTGCTGGTCCCCCCTGACCAGTTCGTAAACGTCCACTAGATCCCCTCTTGTGGAGGCTGAACAGGTTCAGGTCCAGGTCCCTTAACCTCTCCTCGTAGGGCCTGCCCTGCTGACTCCTGATCAAGCGGGTGGCCCTCCCTTTGACCCTCTCCATGTTGTCCACATCCCTTCTGAAGTGCGGCACCCAGAACTGGATGCAGTACTCCAACTGCGGCCTGACCAGTGTTGCATAGAGGGGGAGGATCACCTCCTTGGACCTGCCTGAGATGCATCTGTGGATGCATGACAAGGTACGGTTGGCCTTCCTGACCGCGTCCCCACACTGTCGGCCAATGTTCATTTTGGCATCAATAACGACTCCCAGATCCTTTTCTGCCTCTGCACTGACAAGAAGGGAGTTCCCCAGCCTGTAGGTATGCTGCTGGTTCTTCCTCCCCAGGTGCAGTACCTTGCACTTATCAGTGTTGAAACCCATCCTGTTCTCATCTGCCCACCCCTGTAACCTGTC
>NW_005841936.1:2088883-2096450 GCF_000455745.1 Alligator sinensis
GAATGGGGTGAGAGACAGTGTCGAAGGCCTTCCTAAAGTCCAGAAAGACTACGTCCACTGCTACCCCTGCGTCTAAGGATTTTGTGACCTGGTCATAGAAGGCCACCAGGTTGGTCTGACAGGACCTGCCTCTAATGAACCCATGTTGGTTGCCCCTAAGCATGATCTCCCCTGCTGGCCCCTTGTGGACATGCTCCAGGATAATTATCTCAAAAAGCTTCCCCAGGACCGAGGTAAGACTAACTGGCCTATAGTTTCCTGAGTCCTCCTTCCTCCCTTTTTTGAAAATAGGAACCACATTGGCTCTTTTCTAGTTCTCTGGCACCACGCCAGAGCACCATGAATGCTCGTAAAGCTGTGCCGGGGTCCCGCAATGACCTCTGCTAATTCCCTCAGCACTCGGGTGGAGATCATCAGGACCTGCTGATTTAAATACATCCAGTCCCTCCAGAAGTTCCCTGACTAGGTCCTCACTGACCCTAGGCCTGGGTGCGCCTCCCCTGGGACCTATGAGGGGGTCCCAGTGGGTGGAGGGGGTGACCTGGTCCCTGCTCAGAAAAATGGAGGCAAAGAAATTGTTAGCTAGGTTAGCTTTGCTGTCTGGTGCGACAACCAGATTTCCTAGCGTGTCCTGCAGGGGCCCCACATTACCAGGTACCTTTTTTTTACCCCCTATGTATTTAAAAAAGGACTTGTTGTCCTTGGTCTGGGTAGCTAGTCCTAGTTCCATCTCCACCTTGGCCTTCCTGACCACCCCCCTACAGCCCCGAGCAACCGAGGTATAGTCCTCCCTGGTGATGGCCCCTCCCTTCCATTGGGTGTACGCCTCCTTTTAAGCTAGGAGATGTTCCCGTATGCTTTTGGTGAGCCATGGGGGCTTTTGCACCCTTTTGCCCCCTTTGATCCGCATTGGGATTACCTCCTTTTGGGCTTGGAGGATCGTCTTCTTAAGGAATGACCACTCTTCCTGGACACCTGACTCCCCTCCCCTCTGGGAACTCAGTGTCTCCCAGACTATTCTCACCTCATTGAAATCTGCCCTCCTGAAGTCCAGGGCTGCTGCCTTGCTGCAGGCCTTTGCCACCTTGCACTGGATGGTGAATTCCAGCAGGCGATGATCGCTGTCGCTCAGCTGGTCAAGCACCTGCACACCCCTCACCAGGTCGTCGCCTGTGGCCAGGACCAGATCCAACAAGGTGTCTCCCCTGGTGGGGCTGTGCACCTCCTGGATTAGATGGAGGTCCTGTATCTTGGCTAGGAACCTACGTGAGCGATCAGACCTGGCTGACTGCTCTTCCCAGACCACGTCCTTTGACCTAACTACCTCTGTGAGCTGACTTAAGAATTCCTGGTCTAGCTCTTCCCCTTGGTTGGGTGGTCTGTAGTAGACTCCCACCGTTAAGTCCCTTTCCCCTCGACTTCCCCTCGACTCTAAGGTCCTTCACCCTTGTTTGTAACCAGTCATGCTCCACTGACATGGTTGTAGGCAGTGTGGGAGGCTAAATCCAGCTTGAGCCATAGGTACCCATCCTTGCAGCTTTTCACCTTTACTATCTGCCACTTCCCATGCTAATAGAAACTCTTTGGTTGGAAGGTTGAGGAGGTGAGGGAAGCTAGATGGAGTGTTTCCAATTCCACTCCCAGGGAGGTATGTAACAGGTATGTCTACTGTGGAATAGTTCTGCCCTAGATGGTATCTGGGGGAACACCAGGCTACAGTGCCCCATTGCCCTTGTGTTGGGGTTAGAAAGGAGGAAGGACTTTGTATTTTTGGTTTACCTTTGAAAATAAGTCTGACTAGATAAGGCTGAATGTCATTGCCTACACTGTGAACTAGAGATTTACTTACATACTCTTTGACTGTAAAGCGTGTGTGTGTGTGTGTTATTTCCCCTCATATATATGCTTTTATTACAGAAGAGGAAGTGGGGGGGAAGCTTGGACAGGAACTGGAATCTTGGACTCTTTTTCCCTACTCATTAAGGAGAGCCATAGTTCCTGTTGAACTCTCAATTTTTTTGGCAATATGGAGCAGCTTTAACAAAAAGGTTGAAAAGCCCTATAAGCTGCTATAGGGACACTCTCCCAGTTGTGGGAGATGTGGGTTTGAATCAGCCCAGATAGAAAATGGAACTGAACCCATGCTTTTCCGCAGTTTAAACAAATGCTCTAATTTCTTAGCTAGCTTATGCTATAGAACAACTTCTTCCAGCTGTGTTCAAAAGAAAGCAGCAGCTACTGCTATGTTTTCTATAAAGTAGGGTTGTCCAACTGGTAATGGTAACCTTGGAGCTTCATGTGGTCCATCAGGGATTATCAGGCAGCCCTGAGACTTCCACCCAGCTGTGGCTACACTTATTACTCTGGTGATAGCAGTAGCCAGGGGCTAGGGGCTCCCTCCTCCTCCAGCTTCCACTACATGGCCCAGCCCCAGGGAGTGGGATAAGCCAGGACACAGCAGTGTGGCACAGTGCATGGTGCCGAGGGATCTGATGACCAGGCAGCTAAAGGCGAGGTGGGGCACTGCACACAGTGCAGCAAAGGGGAACCTGCCCATTTACAGTGGGGGAGGACTGCATTCAAGCACATAGTATGCAGCCTGGGCTGCGATGAGGGGACGGGCTGTGTCCCCTGCAGCATGCAGTCTCCGTTAGTATGGCTCATAGGACATGCACCATCCAACTGCTTAGAAGCTGGACAGCCCTACTATAAAGCATGATCCACTATTCACGTGGAAGGTGCACTCAGATAACACCTTCCTAATCACCCCCTCCCATACCGTAAGGGAAATAGGTGAAGAAACAGCGATCTTCTATATTTCAGTTGGGTTTAGGTATGAGCTAGGCCAGGGGCCAGCAACATTTTTGGACAGAGTGCCAAAAACACCTGCAACTTCAACTTGTAAGATGTTGGTGTGCCAGGGGCAGGTGGTGGGGGAGCCATGAAGGGCCTTATCCTTGTTGTGGCTGAGTAGCCCCGGCCCCTTCCCCACCATTCACCCAGAAGCATGCATGCCAAGCAAAATGTCTTTGAGTGCCACACTCTGGCACCCATGGCAGGGGTTACCTACCCCTGAACTGTTTCACTGTCAGACAGATGCTTCTTGACATGCACAGGAACAACTTGGGCAGCTGGAGAACCTCAGTATCAAAAAGTGAGACCCCAGAGAATGTCTCACACACACAGATGCATTAGAGTTTGCATTTTGGTTTTTCTTTAGTCTTTGTTTGAATTCCCTAGAGCTGCAGAATGGAAGGTCAGGTTTCTAAATAATAACTGCCTGAAAACCATGGATTAAAAGTTTGTGCAAGGCTTCCAGTCTAATGCCATTTTTATAGTGGTAATGCCCAATAGTGCGAATCAGAACTAAATCCTCTCTTCCCCTGCACCTCCCCCTCACCCCCCACTGCCCTCAGCCTGTCTACTGGACCAATATACATGTCTGAATTGCCATGCTACTGCTGTTTCTTCTTTGGCTTGAGGAGTGTTCAGCCAAGAATACCGATAAAGGGATATGGGAGCAAGATACAAGCCACCATGGTCAAGGTGATGATGGACAAGCCTCCTTATTTTTTGATATGCATCAGATGTGTCTGTTGATTAACCCTCAGTTGCAATATCTATTATTTACTCCCCAGTCATGAAACAGTGGGTCTTGAGGAAGGGGAATTCAAAAGGGAGAGAAGTGGCTTTATTTTTCAGCTCAGAAGCACCTTATTTTAGAAGACATAAGAAAGCATAAAGAAATGGACAGGCAGACAAGTGGCCAGCATTATCAGAGCAGAGGGGCAAAGGGCAATGTGAAAAGAGTTAAGTAGAAAAGTAGACCATATTTTTAAGTGTTAAAGTAGAACATGTCTTTCTGTCTCTCTCTCTCTCTCTTGCACATTTCTCATATGTTCATCACAATATTAATCAGGTGTCAATGTTACAAATAAAATTAAGAGGAAAACTCACCAAGAACCAAATATTAAATTTCTTTGGCTTTGATCATGGGTTGTTTCAGTTTAATCTGATCCATCTTCTATCAGTGTTCTGAGCTGATAGTCTCATTTTCTCAGCTTGAACACCTGTGTTTCCAAATTTATATTAAGTTTCAGCTTTGCTTTTGATGCTGAGTCAGGCGGAAAAATTACAGTGAGCACTGCAAGGTGACAAAGCCTCATGGGAGGTGTTGAGCATCCTCAGCATCCATAGGACTTCTTAAATTCAGATGATGACAGCAGTTTTCTGCTTGCTGAGCCAGCATAGGGCTGGGAATAGTGCAAAGGAGAAGGTAGCCTTGGGCCCCTCTGTAGTGATAACCAGTGGCCACACAATAGCTCTAAAACCTTTGTTTTCATTTCCCAGAGCTAACCGTGCAAAATATATGTACACCATTTTGTAAGACAGTAAGGGTAAAATAGGATGGTGCTTTGCAGAAGAATATACGGTAGGATTATCTCTTCCTGCTATAGCTTATATTGTGTCAAGTTAATTCAGATCATTTCACTTTGGTGTCTGTTATTTATAGTGTTCAATTAAGAGTAACTGAAATGTTAATAGAATATCATCCTTATATAGGCTTAAATATTAAACGTTCAGTTCTGGGATGGCCTTTCCCCATTAGTCAGGGTATCTAAGTAAAATGCTTTTAAAATGCCACATTATTTCTTAAATCCTTCTCTTCCAGCAGAATGATTCCACTGTGCAGGGCTCAATGTCAGTTGTGGCAAGTGTACTGTCCTCATCTCATGCAGTAAGAGTTATCAGTGTGCTAAGCAGAGTCTCTGCTGCTTCAAAATCCGTAGCCAAATTCTTGCAGCCACAACTGGTAAGAAAATTCGCACAGCTGGACTTGCTGTCAGGGCACCTTCTGCAAAATCCTCACACACCACTCTATACAATTCAGGTAAGGAATATTAGTGGAAATGCTAATGATTTTGGACCTACTCTAACAGGCTTTACATATCTCTGATTTTTTAATCAGGATTTGTGTTCCATGGCTTACTGATGTTACTGTGTGCAAAACTGACATTTTTACCAGCTCTGGTGCTTTTTAATTGCCATAAACTATTTTCAGTAACAATCCATAACAGGATGAAACTTGAAAGCAGAGTTTAGTACTTGTACAGGAAAATGTCTCACTGGGCAAAAACAAGTGGAGATTTACAGATGAGAAAACAGTGTCTAAAAGCAGATGCTGTGGCTGCCCCTGTAATCTGCAAGCAGAGGACACACACACACACACACACACACACATACACACTCACTCACTCACTCACTCACTCACTCACTCACTCACTCTGCTCTCCCCCTTCCGTGTGGGGAGAGAACTCAGCCATCTCTACAGCAGTAACCCCCTCTTGTTAACCCTCTGGAGGGGCTGAGACAAAAGAGCAGGCAGGCTAAAGAAAAGGCTGTGGTGAATGCAAACCCCCCTCTATGCCTGCATTTCCTGTATGTTCTTGTGATCAGCAGAGAAGACAATATATATATTATTGTTTCTATTTGATAATGATATCAAAAAGACTTAATCAACGAATGTGTATGAATGCAGCCTTTCCAGACGTGAACGTGGATATAGGGAACTGCATTCTCCTATTAAGTACTGTTAGTACTCTGACAGCAAAAAAACTGTTCTTAACAGCTATTTTTCCTTCAGACTACAAGATGCTCACTATGTGATGTGATCTGCTATCCAGCAAAGACTGTTATCACCAGTTTAATGTTTGCTTTCTATGCAACTCTCATTTATATGGTAAGTTAATTAGCTTAAATCTGGACCTGATGTTTTTGCCTCAACACTTGTTCATGGTAAGCCTTGTATCGTCCCCGGTAAAAACAATGGGATAATATGTAATGTAAGATACTACTCAAAATTAGGCCCTTCTTGATTACAATGTCCTTTAATATTTATGTGATAACCTACCCATCAGAATAAGGTTTAAATACTGGCATCAATGCAAATTGCAGTTTTCAGCCTGTTTTTTTCATGAAGAGACTACCTACTAAATACCTGATTGCTTACTTGGTTCAGGCTTCATTTCAATATAACATGTACACAGATCTGCAAAATTACAAGCCAAGGCACAAAACATAATCCTTTTCTTTTGCCATATTAATTTAATAATGGAAAAACCAAGGGCATTTATTCCCCCCGCCAAATAAAACTTCCCCGGAGTGAGTGGGAGAGTAGAATTTTGGGAGGCAGCTTTAAATTGTTCATTATAGAAGCACTAAATACAAGGCAGAGATGCTCTGCTCGTTTCTTGTTCTGGATTATTCATGTATTTGCACTCTCTCAGCCCTATCTCTTCTCCATTCCTAACTGCTTATCTCAATCCCATTCTCCTCCCAGTCTGTCATGACCTCTTTGTCCAACCTGCCCTCATTTCTCTCCTATTTTCAGTATCTTTCTGCTGCTTGCACTCTGTCCCCGTTTCCCCCATAACTCCCATCTCCAGTCTCCTTGCTCACTCCTGGCTCTTCATATGATCTCTATCTGCACCTGTGACGTAGTCATTGGAGGCTCTACCAAATGGCTCCCCATCCAGTATTTTACCTATGTCAAGTCTATTTTAGTTCACTTGCTGCTCCTTCTAGAACCTGTTTTTCCTCACTCCTTTCTTCATCTGATCACAGGGTTCCTCAGTAGTTTCCCTCACCATATACCTCCTCTGCTTGTGCTTGTAGGGAGGCAGTTAGACTGGCCAAAGCTACCATGGAGCTGAGGATGGCATCCCAAGTAAAGGACAACAAGAAATTGTTTTTTAGATATATAGGGAGTAAAAGGAAGGCCCAGGGAGGAATAAGACCCCTGCTAAATGAGCAGAAACAATTGGTGACGGACAGGGGGGACAAGGCTGAACTCCTCAACGAGTTCTTTGCCTCACTGTTCCTAAGCGAAGGGCACGACAAGTCTCTCACTGGGGTTGTAGAGAGACAGCAGCAAGGCACCAGACTTCCACGCGTAGACCCTGAGATGGTGCAGAGTCACTTGGAAGAACTGGATGCCTTTAAGTCGGCAGGCCCGGATGAGCTCCATCCGAGGGTGCTGAAGGCACTGGCCGACATCATTGCAGAGCCACTGGCGGGAATATTTGAACGCTCGTGGTGCACGGGCCAAGTCCCAGAGGACTGGAAAAGGGCCAATGTGGTCCCCATTTTCAAGAAGGGGAGGAAGGAGGACCCGGGCAACTATAGGCCAGTCAGTCTCACCTCCATCCTTGGCAAAGTCTTTGAAAAAATTATCAAGGCTCACATTTGCAAGAGCCCGGCAGGACAAATTATGCTGAGGGGAAACCAGCACGGGTTCGTGGCAGGCAGATCGTGCCTGACCAATCTAGTCTCTTTTTATGACCAGGTTACGAAATGCCTGGACACAGGAGAAGGGGTGGATGTTGTATACTTAGACTTCAGGAAGGCCTTCGATACGGTATCCCACCCCATACTGGTGAACAAGTTAAGAGGCTGTGACTTGGATGACTACACAGTCTGGTGGGTGGCGAATTGGCTAGAGGGTCGCACCCAGAAAGTCGTGGTGGATGGGTCGGTTTCGACCTGGAAGGGTGTGGGAAGTGGGGTC
>NW_005841936.1:2097170-2116689 GCF_000455745.1 Alligator sinensis
GGGTCGGACTCGATGATCTATTGAGGTCCCTTCCGACCCTAACATCTATGAATCTATGAATCTTCTATCCATAATCTCACTCACTGTCCCCAAGCACCTATCCTATTGTCCAGTTAGTCCAAGCTCTTTATCTAGTGAGTCATAGTCTTTCCTCTACAGCTTTATCATTTGCAGGCCCAGTCTTCTTGCCCAAATAATCCCAGCCTAGTCTTGTCAGCCTAGATCCCATTTCCTTATCCAGCAAGTCCCAGTCCGAACCTTCTTGTCTCACAAGTCCCAACAATGTCTCTTTTTCCCTCCACCCTTCCATCCATCTCTTTCCCCCAATCTGTGCCTTTCCTTCCTCTCCTTAAATTCAAGGCAGGTGGCTAGCTTCTCTATACTTCTGGAAGCACAGTGGAGGCATAAGACAGTCAGTCTCCCTCCCCGCTTTCAATTTAATTGTCTTTTCCTACCAAAGTCAGTAGTAATGAGGAGCTGTAA
Source organism: Alligator sinensis (assembly GCF_000455745.1). NCBI lineage: Eukaryota > Metazoa > Chordata > Crocodylia > Alligatoridae > Alligator > Alligator sinensis. The sequence goes on from NW_005841936.1 coordinate 2,097,654, forward strand.
TGATAAGGAAAGTCCTGGGTTAGAACATCTCTCTGTGGAGATAGCACACATGCAGTGTAATCACTTGTAGGAGCTGTAATGGGCAGAAGTATGCTCAGCAGTGGGAGAACAGTTAGACTTGGCGGACACATTCTAGCAGACCTGAAGTCTGTGCAAAGTGCAGTTTGTTAGAAGCTGACTTCTTTGTCAAATTAATCTTGAAAAGGAACAAAAGGCATGGCTAGGACATGCAGGGTCACCCCCTGCACCTGATTTCAAGGTCCTGTTCTAAAGCACAGTGGCACCACCACTGAAAGAAAAGCTTATCAGAATTTCTAAAAATGGCAAAAAAGTTTCCCTATCACCTTGTCAGAGAACAGCCAAACTAATTTGGCTGAAACCTTCCAAAAATTTAGATTCTGAGTTTCCTATCATGGAAGGTGTTAGCCTTAACTGCAAAATTTTAGGAAATCTACAAAAATTAAAACCAGAGTCTTATCAGTAGCTCTGGGCAATGGTACCAGCCACCTCTTCATCCCTTCCCCCCCACCCTCCCATACATCTGCGACCTGTTTGTGTCTTTAAATAGTTACAAACAGGTGGAAGATTTTCAAAGGCACTGCTTTCTTCCTGCATATCTCTAGGGCCTTACGCAATGAGACCTCAATCCCAATGTGGTCTGGCAAAGTTCACGGATGACGCTAAACTACGGGCGATCTTCATCAGCGACTTGGACAAGGGGGTGAAAAGCACCTTGTTCAGATTCGCGGATGACACTAATATGTGGGGAGAGGTGGGCACGCTAGAAGGGAGGGACAGGCTACAACTAGATCTTGACAGGTTACAGGGGTGGGTGGATCAGAATAGGATAGGATTCAATACTGACAAGTGCAAGGTACTGCACCTGGGGAGGAAGAACCAGCAGCATACCTACAGGCTGGGGAATTCCCTTCTCATCAGCACAGAGGCAGAAAAGGATCTTGGAGTCATTATTGATTCCAACATGATCATGGGCCGCCAATGTGAGGAAGCGGTCAGTAAGGCTAATCGCACCTTGTCATGCATCCACAGATGCATCACGAGCAGTTCCAAGGAGGTGATCCTCCCCCTCTATGCGACATTGGTCAGGCTGCAGTTGGAGTACTGCGTCCAGTTCTGGGTGCCGCACTTCAGGAGGAATGTGGACAGCATTGAGATGATCCAAAGGAGGGCCACTCGCCTGATCAGGGGGCAGTGTCCTGACTCTGGGGCCACAGAGTTGCAAGCTTAAGCCTGGGTGTGTGCTTGGGACTCTGCATCCAGGATTTTTTCTCCTGCCCAGGCAGGGGGTTCGGACTAGAAGATCTACAAGGTCCCTTCCGACCCTACATCTATGAGTCCATCCCCGCTGCCAGAGGCAGGAAGTCTGCAGGGATCAAATGATCCCAGCAAGATAAACATCCAAATGCCTTTTGAATGAGTCCAGAGTAGGTGCTTGCACCACCTCTGGGGGGAGTCTGTTCCAGACTTTGGACACTCGGACTGTAAAGAAGTTTTTCCTTATATTGAGTCTGAATTGACCTTCTAGAAGTTTGTGGCTGTTAGACCTAGTTATCCCTTGGGGAACTCTGGCGAACAAGTGCTCTCCCAGATCCTGACGCACGCCCCTTATATACTTATAGGCAGCCGCCGAGTCCCCCCTGAGCCTTCTCTTCGCCAGGCTGAAGAGTTCCATGTCCCTCAGCCTCTCTTCATAAGGCTTGCTCCCTTGGCCTTTGATCATATGGGTGGCTCTCCTCTGGACTCTCTCGAGCTTACCCACATCCCTCCTGAAGTGGGGGGATCCAAAACTGGACACAGTATTCCAGCTGTGGCCTCACTGAGGCCAAGTAAAGCGGGAGGATGATATCCCTGGTTTTTCTTGAGATGCATTGGTGGATGCATGCCAGAGTTTGGTTTGCTTTGCCGGCCACAGCATCGCATTAGGGGCTCACGTTTATCTTGTGGTCAATCAAGACCCCCAAGTCTCTTTCGGTAGTGGTGCCAGCAAGCGTAGCATGGCCGAGCCTGTAAGTACAATGCTGGTTTTTTTCTCCCAAGGTGAAGTACCCTGCATTTCTCTATGTTGAATGCCATCAGGTTTTGGTACACCTGCCCTGCAAGTGTGTCCAGGTCAGCCTGTATCCCCAGCCTGTCCTCCAGCATGACTGCCTTCCCCCATAGTTTAGTGTCATCCGTGAACTTTGCCAGTCTGCATCTGACGCCTGAATCCAGATCATTAATGAAGATATTGAGGAGCACTGTACACAGTTATTTGACAGGAATATACTGTATCTACCTAGATCCAAGATGGTTTTGAATTTAAGATGAGCCTCCAATCATTAGATTCAGTACATGGAAAATTATAAATTAGTTATCATTTTCCATGTATAAAATCTGATTATTGGAGAGCCATCTTAAATTTGTCTTCCCACAACAGTTGGGGCGGGGGGGGGAGCAAGGGGCCAGACCACCACCTCTTGCCTTCCCTACCTTCCTCCCCAACCTATTGCCCCCCACAAGCCCATGCCTTCCCTTCTGTGCCTGTCCAGGGCGGGATCTGGAGGCAGAGCTGAATGTAAGCGGGAGGCGGGGTAGGGGGGAATGGGACAAATGGCCAGAGAAAGGTAGCCTGTGAGATCTCCCCGATGCACTCCCCCTAACATCCCCATTATGTGGTCTGTCTCATGCACTCCTCCTGCCATGCACCCCTTCCCACACTGCACAAGCCACCCCGGCCAAGGGCAGGTGGGGACTCAGCTCCAGCTTTGACTCTGAACCCAGGGGCTGAAGCCAGACCTGAACCACTGCCTACCCTGGGGCTGGTAACTCAAATCTAAGATAGGACTTCCCCCTCCCCTGTCCCCATTATGCTGATTGGGGGAATATAAACAAAACAAACAAACTCGTCTTTGGATTCAAGTAAATATGGTAACTGTGTTTCAAAAAAATATAAGACGTAGAAAAAGAAAAATACTGCTTGTTGAGAACTGTAATAGGTTGGCATATTATTAAATTACAAAAATCTTCATGGAAAAAATGGGAGGCAAAGAAAAGTCAGAGTGAGGGATGTAAATTATTCATGCAAGAATCTAAAAATGTGTATAGCTACCGTATTCCTGACTTTGCTGTAAAGTCTCGGTCGGTAGTCTCAGTTAATGATTCTGTCTTTCCAGTGCAAATGTCAAAAATACATTAAACACCAAAATTCAAATGAACGCTATCCTTCAGTGAGGTATATTAAAGAGGGGGTTAAATGTAAAACCTAAAGCACCATAGAAGTTTGATTTCTTAAGAAGCAAGTTTTGCTGCTTTTTAAGACAATGGAAAAACTCTAAAATAGCTGAATAGATTGTAAGCATTTACATCCTATAGGGAAAACTGTTTTACAGGAATAACTGTATCAATGTGTTTGTAAGACATAATGGCACTTACCCTAGGAGCAAGTCATTTTAAACTACAAGCAGAGATAGCTTAAGTACTGTGGTGATGGAACCTCTATCAAATGCTTGATCCAACGAAGTAAGCTTGCTGGCCCTGATCCATCAAAGCACTTGAGTCTGTACATAATGGAATACGGTTGTAGCCATGATGATCTAAGGACATAGGCAGACAAGGTTCTTTGGGTAAATGTGGTATCTTTTATTAGACCAACTAATTCATTGGAAAATTTGTTCTTTGCAAGCTTTCAGGCACAAACACCTTTCTTCAGGCATAGGGAGAGCCTGCTGGTGTTTTGTATGCTCTCCTGGGTGGAATGGAAGCCAACATGCAAAATGCAGGTTTGTGAAAATGCAAATGCATGGCTGTGAAGATCAGAGGGAATGGGAGACAATACTTGTGAGACAGGTGTGAGGGGAGGATGTTGACCTGGTAATTGAATATAGCTGGTAAAATGCAGACAGGTTACTTGGGGTTATCAGATGGCACGCAGGTTATAATGTGCCATAAATCCAATGTCTATATTTAGTCCATGATTTTTTTTTGTATCCAGTAGACTTATGAAGTGAAGTTCATAGGTTTATCTACAAAAGGTGTTTTATAGATTCCTTTTGAGGATTAGAACTAAGAGATTGGAGAGAGAGTGGTTGTCTTGTGAGAAGTGTGCACCCACAGGTAATTGGGTATTTTTGTCTTTGATAGATTTTCGGCATGCATTCATTCTGGTACATAGTCGTTGTTTGGTTTCTCTTACATATATTCCATCAGAGCATTTAGTGCACTGGATGAGATATTTCTGGAGGTACAGATGTAAGATCCAGAAATGGTGATGATTCTGTTGTGGGATGTAGTTATTGTGGGAGTGGTGGAGAAATGTTTGCAGGTTTTACATTTCTTGTCCCTGCCACCTACGTTTTGCACATTGGCTCCATTCCACCCAGGAGAGCACACAAAACACCATCAGACTCTCCATATGCCTGAAGAAGGGTGGTTGTGCCTGAAAGCTTGCAAAGAACAATTTTTCCAACTATTTAGTTAGTCTAATAGATATCACATTTACCCAAAGAACCGTGTCTGTCTATGTATATAATGGTAAGCATCTATGCAGTACCACTGATTTCATTTGGAATACATGCATGCTTAATACTAAGCACATGCTTAAGTTCTTGGCTATATTGTGACTGGAGTGCTCAGTATCTTCCAGGATCAAGCCCTTTGTTGTTAATGTATCAGTATGTGTTATAAAGCCTCAAATTAAAGTGTACTTAATATGGCTGATGGTCATTTTAAGTGTATACACACAACAATATATAGTCCAAATTCCTGGGTTTCTCAAACTAAAATATATCTTTATTCTTTTAAATAGGCACTCTTTATTAACACAGTACTAAGTAAAATAAAAGAGATTATTCAAGGAAAGTCCTCCAGAGAAAACACAAAGGACAGTGTTGATAAAAAAGATTTATCCCTGAAATACGAAGATGCAGCAAGATGTACAGTACCCTCTCCAGTGAAACACGTCGTTTCTGAATTTCCTGTTGAAAATTCAATAAGCAGCAGTATTCACATCCTACATTCTGCACTGGACCAGGAAAAATCCACTGTAGTTCTACATGAAAATTAAGTCGTATGGCGAGCTATTTGCTGGTATGCTAAATATACCTTAAGACTCAAAGGAAATAACATACTCACACTTAACATTTACTGTTAATAAAAGTATCAGTTGATACAAGTGGATTAGTATCTTCACTATTCCCATCTAGTGAAAAAAATGAACATCTTTCTTTGGAATCATGTCATTCAGCATAGTTATATTATGAGAGGCCTATTATGAATGTTTTTGGTACTGTAGTCTACAGCAAGTTTTTCACTGGCACAGAAAGCTAGTATGTTAATATCCCTGATCTTGCGTGAAAGGCACGGCTTTTTATTCTGGTGTTTAATATATCAAAGTAAATACTACTGGTCAGTGTCTAATACTTAAGTCTACTAGTAGATTATGAGTAAACTGATTAATGTGTACTTTGTTACATTTACTGTGACTGAACCATTCTTCTCATCCAGATTGTCCTGCCTTCATTGTACCACAATATTTAAATTTTCCAAAATGCTATGTAATTTAAAAATTATCATATTCAGTTATGTCAGAAACATGAACAGAAAAACCTGCTTGGCTTCAGAGCTGACAAAATATGCTCTTCTACATTCTATTCTGCAAAATTCTAGAGTAGCAGCAATACCATTATGTATGCTATATTTTTTAATATTTCCATACAACTTTAAAGGCCAGTTTTGAATAAAGTGAGGTCCAAACTTCACAAGCATGTGTGTGCCTACCTTCATAATGCATATGTATCTTCTGTATACACACATAAGTGTATATGTAAGATACCCAAAGCAGTGCTTGCAAGAGTATCAAGAAAGTCTGGTGCTCAAATGAGAAAAACTTATGGTTGAGGAGCAGTAGGTTGAAACGGAACCCAAGTAAGACGGTACTTCCTTTTGTTTGTCTCCCTAACTTCTATGAAAAAGTTGGAGCCCAGGCATGGTCTCCTTTGATCAAAGACTCACAACCACAATTAGTCAATTCAGTAATTTAAAAGTGTTCCTTGATTTCTCACTAGCACTAAGCTTTCACATTGCAGCAATCCTGAGTAATGCTTTTAATAATCTCCAATTTGTCAGAAGACTCCATCCCATCCTGAATGACAGTTCTGCTCCTTAGGGACAATGAAACTTTTTAATATGAAAGCAAAGCTTCTGTCAAGGACGCCAAGCTTTCTGTGTGGGCAGATCTGAGACTATAATGAATTCCCATAGGAACAAAAGACCATTAGAAACTTCTGCTCCAAGTACAAGGCACACTTCTTCAAAATAAACACAGCAGTGTGTATACTTGGCAAAAAAAAAATGCCAACCTGAAAAAGTACTATGTTGCATGACAAATTTTCCATTTTGGGGACAGCATAAGCAAAAACAACACACGCAATAGCTGCTAGTCACGCTGGTTAATGCACTACCAGAAGGAGTTCAGACACTATAAGAGAGATGAGTACTTGTACCAAGAAAAACGGGTAATCACACATGCAGAAATAGGCATGAAAATGCACGTTAAAATGTAGAAGTGCTTTGTGTGATGAAGGAAGCTAGGTGAGCTGGCTTCTAGCCTGCAGTCCCACTGGAGAGCACTTTGTGGGGCTCAGTGGGGGCAGGCTTTACTGTAAATAACGCTTGCAAACTGTTCCCTAAGTAGGTCCTTGTAACAAGTGCTGTTCCAGGGGAGGCCATGGTGCCCCCTGGTGGCCACTCAGCCCTTGTCTAGTCTGTTTTTCTTTGAACACCCTCCTCTTCACTCACCCTCCCCACCTTGATATTATCTTTTAGAAAAAAAAGGAGGCTACCCTGGGGCTTCCTAAGCCTGATCTCTCTCATGACCACAGGTGTCTGTGGTCATTGCCTTAAGGGCCAATTGCATGGCTCCTCCTGCCCCTTAACCATGCCCATGCCTCGCAGGTGGGGACCAAGGTGGCTCCTCGCCGCACTGGACTGGGCCAGAGGGCTGCACACCCCTGGTTGAGAACTGCTGCTCTATATGCTCTTTTCACCCCAAGGGCAGATCATAATCTAAGACAGCAGGGCACAGAGACTGCCCCTAATTGGTTCCCCATGACTTAATGTTTCATTGTATTGGATGACTGTTGTCCCCAGGGTATGACTATAGTTTTGTAACTGTTTTGTTGCATGTGTGGCTAACTGAGCCAGAGGATAAAGAGGGAAGCTCAGAGAGAGCTGGAGAAAAGGTCCCAGAGCGGACAGAGAAAAGTCCAAGTGAAGACAGGGAACTGGAATGGCACAATGAAGACTGTTTTGAAGCAGCGTCTACTGTGCTGCTTAGGACATCAGCATCCTGATAACCTTCTACTTTTAAATTAGAAAATACCCTCCCACCTTCCCAGGAGCTGCCTGAAAAGGAGCTCCCAGAGGTGGAGGATCACTGGGGAAGCCGGGGACTGAGAAGAGCCAGAGTCCCAAAGTCAGAGGCTTGCCCCTTGTGAAGCCACACTAGTGCTGACTGCAGGGGGCCTTCTCAGGGGACGGAGACTGAATAAAGCTGCTTCTTGGGGAAGTCCCAAAGAAGAGCTTTCCTCTTCCCCTTTAAAAAGGGGAAGGTTGATCTTTTCCTTTGTTTTCTGTGACACCTTGGGCTTTAGGAAAATCTGACCCCATGTTAAGATTGTTTTTTTAAAGTATGCAGATTTTCCTCTGACCTGGAAAAGTCAATCAAATTTAAAACTCAGGATTATATGGAAGGTCTGAACCAGGGGTGGCCAAAATACAGCCTGCAGGCTGGAAGTAGACTGCAGAGGGACTTTGTCCAGCCCACAGCAGACCCCTCAGTTCCACCTGGCCAAGGTGCCATCTGGACCATGGTGTGTCCTGCTGCCACCCTTGGGTGCACAGCAAGGCTAGGTTGGCTGCTACAAATAAAGTCCAGCTGCAGAGCCCGGTGGTGGCAGTTGCCACCGCGGCCAGCCCCACCCCTGTGGTACTGGCAGGGACCTGTGCGCACAGCCCCAACTTCGACCTGCACCGGACCACCTACCCATGCTGAGCAGCAGCAGCAGCAGCTGGACAGAAGCTGCTGTTAGGTCTGGGGCAAAAGCAGCTGCCTCCCTCTCGCCACTGCTGGGCCTTTCTTGCTGCAGCTGCCTGGAACCTGTGCCTGGTCTGCCCTACAGCTCCTCTCCACTGCCACCACTGCCAGGGTGAGTCTGGAGTGGGCATGGGGTGGGCCAGGGTTGGGGCTGTGTACTCAGGTGCTGCTGGGCACAGGTGCAGAGGAGCCACAGGGTGTGTTGGCTGCAGGCTGTTGGGGTTTTGACGGCGGGAGTGGCATGGGCTGCTGACTAGCTTGTGAGTTCCCTTGAACTGCCTATGGGCCCAAATAACTGCCTGCTCCTGGTCTAAATTATTTGATATATAAGAACAAGTTTTATCCTTAAATAGATATTTAACTTAACTTTGTCAGCTTGCTTTATGAATAATTATAATATAAAGAATAATATCCTAAAATATTTTTCCTACTGAAGGATTAAAAGATTTAACTCCAGAAACTTAGTTTCTAACACTTCCCACATTACAGACAGATCTAATATATACACACACACTACATTTATATTTTGTGCAAGGCAAGAACAAAAATAAACTGTCATAATGGTGATTTACATATTAGAGACTCACAGATATATCCTTATGATGTTACACATTTCTATGTTCCTGAATGTTTTCAGAGCAATAAAATTAACAGTGACATTTCATTTTATATCAACATCTAAAAATAGTTTACATAACTGCATACAATTTTTCTTCATCTTGTAATTGTGATGCCTTCACTGAGTATTCGTTAGTGTTTGCGTTTTGGCCATAAATGTTGATGTTGGGTGTTCTATTATTTTTTCTCAATGGACCCTCCAGTCTTTTTTAATTTGTCTGCATAGAAATCAGAGTCAAAACTGACAGATAAGTCAGGAGGAGTCACATAAACATTTCCATTGTCTACAATAACCCTATGAATTCTTTGCTTTACTCCTTTGGATTTCCATTTTGGTGTGGCTGATGGCTCCGTAGGGTCAATTGCTTGATACAATCCTTCTCCTGTTGCCAAGGTAATTTTATATTTATGCCAGGGACAAATAATACATGGCTGTCCATTGATATCCTAAAAAAAACAGAACGCGATAACTCACTGGAATCTGACTCTTCTCTGTGAAATGTCTCTAAGCCAGAAAATGGTCTTGTGGCCTAGTTGTAACATCCTGTGCTGTCAAGGTAGAAGCATCAAGTTCTATTTTCAATAGCATAGTTACTGCTATCCCGGACTGGACCACTGGATCAGATAATGTGGGAGGTTCTTTCTACCACTGCCCAATGTTAGGCCTTCTTCTAAATCTTTTATATGCATTTACCTGGCAGTACTCTACCATTGTTGGGTAGAGCAAGAGAGGGGAAAAAAAGCAGGATTCTGACCCCAGCTAATGGTCGTTTCTATCTCAAAAAGAGAATATACTTAAGAAGGTTTTGGGGTTTTTTTAATCCTAAATGGAGTAATGCTGTTCCAAAGTGTCTTTTAACAGAGAACATGTTTCTCTGGTGTTCACAGAGCAAAGGATTTCATAACTGTTCAACAGTGTCAAATAAGAATTAGGCACACATGATTAGGCACTTAGTATAGTGTTAGTCTAAAGACTACCTGGCCTGGGTTCTCTCTCACACCACAAGGAATTGAGAACACTCTGGACTTTGAGAAGTTAAGGACTAGAAAAGAATGATCCTTTGAAGAGAGAAGATGACAAATTTTGCTCTACTTACACTAGTATAAATCCTAAGTAAACCCACTGTTTTCAGTGGAATTACTCTAGTGTTACTGAGAACATAATTTAGTGCAAAGTGAGAGAGTAGTTTAAAAATAGGGATTAAAAAGTGCGTGAAGAGACTTTAAATGACTCTGTGTGTGTGTTACTTTTAGAATGTTTACATACCTCTATATCAGCGAGTTGTAAAGGACCTCCTGCATCTAAAATGTAGTAGAATATGGAGTTAGAATCATGACCTACTTTAGATTAATTTAAAATTGTTACTTATAATAAAACAAAAAAACCAAAACAAACTTACGATAACAGCGAGAGTCCAGGGCATAAAATTTCTTTTCATAGTAGAAAACAACAACTTCTCTACCATTCATGCTGGCTATTACCCTTTGGGATCTTTTTATGTCTTCTTCTCTACCAACATAGACAAGAGAATCAGTCTCCACTTTATCAGCTTCTTTGGTTGAATTGTGTGAATCCATGCTCTTTAAATAAAAATATTTAAAAAAAAAAAAAACAACATTTTATAAAACAATATTTAGGGTTGTTACACAAGAATACTGCAGATACTTTTCATTCCATCCAGGAAGAGCACACACCAACTGCTGCAGCTTCCTTAGCCTGATGAAGGGTTTTTGAACCCGAAAGCTTGCTTAATAACTATTCTCCAACCATTTGGGTTGGTCTAATAAAAGATATCAAATTCACCCAAGGAACCTTGTCTGCAGATACTCTGGCCATTCATAAAACTATTTACTCAAAATGTTCATAACCACATTTTTATCTGGATAGGCACTAATAAAACATACAACCTGCCTATTAGATAAAAGAAGTAGTTTCCTGGTAGCCATTTCAGTAAAATCCATGACTAGACTTAAGTTTGTGTTATAGCAGCAGTGAATCCTACATGTGTGACTGACATTAAACAAGTTCTAAATGACTTCTCATTCCTCTTGTGCCATTCTTAACCAAATTAAATAACCCTTTATTCTCCATATAAATAAGAGCAAGGGGAGTTAATCCACAAACTACAAATCAGTGATTTTCAACTAGGGTACCACAAAATCCTTTTAAAGGTGCCAAGAGGTACCACAACATATTAGCACTTAGGTCTGCAAAGACCTACATACGATTCAAGAAATAAACCCAGAGATTTCAAATAGGAATCCACAGTATCAAAAGCATTCTGACCTGTTACAGTCCGAGGTTTTTTTGCAACAAAAGAATTGCTCTGTTATTTTTCCATGCTCAATAGTAGTTAAATTATTTTTTGAACTGGGGTACCACTACATTAAAAAACTTACAGAGGGGTGCCTTGAGACTAGAAAGGCTGAGGGATAAAAAAGGATGCAAAGCCCAAATATTTCTACATAGTAAAGAAAATAGATAAAGGGGGAGAGGCGCCACTTTAAAGGAAATGAATCTAGTTCTGAAACAGACAAGAACATCTTACTCCTCAGCAACACAGCAAGCCGTAGCAATACCTTAGATCCACACTAGTGTACAGCAGAGATGGGAAAATGGATGAAGGAGTGAAGCTTCAAAGTAATGAGTTGTAGCCTCAGTTTGTTTCTATGTCCCCAACACATCCAAGGCTGCTATTTTTCATATATAACTGCTTCCTGAAGAAGGGTTTTCTGTGAAACAGGCCTGCATAGCACAGAAAAGCAGGCCTTACATGAGGCATGGGACTGCTGAAGAAAACTTGCCAGAGCTGATAAGAGGATAACTGGAAAGCTGGGCTGGGCTGATAACAGAATATCAGAGACTTCTGAGAGTTCTACTTGCTACTTTTCTTCTTATAGTACATCAATTAACACCTTCTCCAGAATGCATCTCTCCATCATGTTCATTTAAAACATTAGGGGTTATTTATGACATTCCTGTGGCTCTTTGTGCTTAGCAATTGCATAATTTCTAATAAAAGCTCTCATGGATTGTTATAAATAACAGTATTTAACAGGCTAGTTACTAGCGGATTATGTATTAGCCAAACAGTAGCATAGCTTCTTTGAATAATCCAATCCTCTTCAATTACAGGCAATACTACAAAAATCTTAACTAGCAAGAGAAACATGGTGACTGTCACTCATAGTTGTGAGAATACATTTCCCTCGAGCGGGCCGGGAGCGACCCGAGCCCTTTTTCGTGCTGCACGCGGGCTGTGGCCAGCAGCCCGGGCATGCTGGATCGGAGAGGGAGGGCGACGAGCCGGAATTAGGCACAAACGCTTAGCGGTAGTTTTAAAGATTGTTTACTTACACCGAGATGGCAGTGGTGTAGGCTGGAAAACTTGCTTGAGTTGCGGTTACAGACACAGACAACACGGACGGTCGCGTGGAGTTTGCTAGGCTCCATGGAACAGAGCTCCGGATGCTCTGGGTGAACGCACCACCAAAATCGGAATCGGAGATACATCTTATAAAATTTGCGCTCGAAGACGGGAAGAGGTGGGCGATGGATCAGGTTGCCAAGCTCCTCTGAATCTCACACAGGGTCTCTATTACCCTGCCGTGTATCCATAGTCCCCACGAGATGGATGTGGAGTCCTCTTCGGCTTGGGCGGAAACTGCTCAAGCCTCTTATATGGCTAACAGGCCAATCGTTAGCCGCCACTTGGGAATAATTTAAAACTAGCCAATAGCGGGGAACCAATTTGCATGCGGTGGCGGGAACTCTTTTGCACCATGCATTCCTCTTGCAACTTGAGCAATGCACTCTGCAAAAGAAGCTGCAGAAAGGCAGGAAACTCGTCCCTGCACCGGGGTTTTCCTCTGTAACAGGAAACTCTCCCGTGCAATGAAGCTGCAACTTGGCGGGGATAATTCTGGTGCCGAAGCACACACAAAATCATGCCTTTGGGTCATGACACCTCTGAGGGGTCATGTTTCTTTCATGACATGACTTGTTTTGTGAATACGCATAAAGCAAGTGTAACCTGGGCGGTACTTCAAGATGTACACCCTCTCCAATCAAAGGGATCAGAGCAGGTGCACAAGCGCTGTGGGAGGTGTAGGGACCCTCCTTCCCCTATAGAGCAGAACCAGATCACCAATGGGGACTTAACCATATACCTTTTAATGAGAAAAAACAGTAGTGGGAACATAACATGTATAAACCAGGGGGTATAGGGGACACTATGACACCCCAAGGGGGCAGGATTCAATAAAGGGTAGGCACTTACACTCGTAGACATATTCATCCAGTTGACAAAAGACAGGTTTGACAAGATATAAAACACAAAGAGCAGAACAAACAATACTGGTTGGTGAAATATAAAATGTACAAAATACAAAATGTCAAACAACAAGAAGTATAGGGCCTAGATACCTGGAGGTGAGGGAAAACGCAATGAACTCCTTCCACTGCAACAAGAATTGCTCAGTCACTTTGTTCACCCCTACCTGACCCAGCTGGGACTTAAACTCAGATCACCCACATGGTAGACAGAAACTCTCCCACACAGCCACCAGTGGTGGTACTGCTCCAAGCTGCTAGGGGTTTTGACCTTCCAGGAGCCCTTGCCTCATGTCAAGCTTCCTGGCCTCTTGCTGGAGGAGCTACAAGCAGGTTGCTGCAGGTCCAGCAGGTCACTGCTCAGTTTCTTGCTGGAGCTGGGGAACCTCTCCTGCTAGCTGTAGCCTCTCATAAGGGGATCCTGGAGCCCAGTGGGGAGCCTCTCCTGCCGGCTGTACGCCACGATGCTGAGGGTCCAACTGCTGCCTGCAGGTCCCACTCCTTAAGGTTTGTCTGGGGCAACTGCTTCTGCCCCACTGGGCCAGCTCTTTGAAAATCCTTTCTCATAGTCCCTCACTGGTCTCTCCCCAGTCAGCTGAGCTGCCCCTTTTATCCCCCTCCAGGTGACCCAAGGGGCCAATCAGGGGACATTGATGGTGAGTCTCTGGGGCCTGATTAATGAGGAAAGGGAATCCCAAGCCCTTTCAAAACCCCTGGGCCAAATCATTACCAGATAGCCCATCACATAAAGCATTCGGACTATAAGACTGGAAATCAGAAACTACCTAATACCAGCTCTTCATTGACAGAGAGTGTAACCTCCAGCAGATCACAGACCAAACTTCAAAAATGAGGTGCCTGCAATTAGGGACCCATCCTCAGTGAAACATTCAAATATAAATGCCCTAGTCAGGGGTGGCGCTTAGCACCCAAAATACCTACCACAATCAAGGGAAGTGGTTGTCAACTTTGCAACCAGGCCTCACTTATTTGACTGCCTAACTAGGTGCTCAAGCGTGAAAATTTGGTTCAGACTCGGTTTAGATCAACAGCTCATTTTGCACCCACATTTAAAGACACAGGCATAGTCACTGTGCTAACTTGAATTCACAGCTTTTTCCTTCTGACACTGGATTAGGCAGCAAGTGAACACCTACAATTAGCTGAAGACTCAATACCACCCAAGGAAAAGCCAGTATCCACCAGAAATGTCCTCAAGTTTGAAAAGGCAAAATACAAAAGTTACAGAGGGGACTGGCTCTCAGCAGTGACAGAAGAGCAAAGCATAAGAGGGCCAAGCAAGGGATTTCTGACACTGACAGCAGTAACCAAGCCACCTGGCCCAGCGTCCTGATGTTTTAATGGCGCATCAACACACTTTAGTTAATGCACATTAAATCTAGTACCTCCGTTGTAAAGAACCAGGAAAATGCTAGGGGTGCACTGATAGAGATTTTGGGGGCCAATATTGATGCTGATTTTTAAGGAGGCATATCGGCTTGTACTGATCCAATTTCCGATGCCAGGCTGGGACCAAGGCTGTGCAGACCTCTTCCTGGCCCATCCCGTGCAGATCCCGAACGAGCGGTGCAGTGGCAGGATCCACCCCAACCATGCACTCCCCGGACGAGCCGTGGCTCTGTCCCACCCAGGCTGGGCAGCACTTGCCCAACTCCACTCCTCTCTTTCCGCAGGGACCTTGATCTGCTACCCCATGTCCCTTCCCTCCCCCTTCTCTTTCCACTACACCAGACTTACCAGCCCCACACAGCTCTCCAAGCTGCCAGGCTGTGCTCCTCGCTGCCTACATGCTGTAATGCGGCTGTGCACATGCACGGGCATTTATCGGCCAAATTATCCACCAAACCAGACCAATTTCCAATACGATCAATTTTCTTTATATTGGTGCCGATCCAGTATCAGACTAATGGATGCGTGCACCTCTAGAAAATGCGCAATAGAGAAAGCGCATGGTTTTTAGTGACCAGAACTCATGGTAGAGGTGGTATCTTTTATTAGACTAACTAGATTTTTGCAAAATTTTCTTTAATTACAAGCTTTCAGGCACAAGCACCCTTCTCCAGGCACAGGAGAAAAGAGACTAAACATTCTCCTGGGTAGAAATGAAAGTTCATATTTCATAGGAAAGTCAAAGGTGTGGTAAAATCTCCTGTTTGGAACAGCTCATTTTATGCAGGTTAGGCTCAGAGAAAGGCTGGGCTAGTCTGTTTACCTCCAACTTGCTTGGTGCAAGCAGGATGTAGTCATATTTCCTTTAGGTTTTGGTGCTACATATGTCACAGAAGAGTAGAAGGATGGAAGGCTCTACTGGGCAGGAATTTCTTATGTGAGGAGGTTTTTAGTGATGCTTTAAGGCACATTACTTTAATGCACATCAGCAAGAGTCCATGGTTTTTAGGGACACTAACGCACATTAAAGTGCACGTGTACACACCCTTAGAGCCAGCCACGCCCCCGGCGCACCGAGAGCAATGAGCTCATCCTCGGGCTGCGTATGCAGACGCGCTGCGAGCGGATCACCCCCTTCCAAAAACGGCCGCTCCAGCCCCCACCCCACCAGCTCCTCCGCTTGCCCTTCGGTGCCCGCCCCTGCACAAGCAGGACCTGAAGGGATTTTGGGCTCCGTTCCTGCCCACCCCGCAGGCCCCAGCGTCCCGCGGACGCCCGAGAAGAGCAGACAAGCAGCCCCGCCCCCAGCCGCGAGCGAACGCGCGCACAGGACACGACAGGCCCCGCCCCCTTCGTGAGCCACGCCCACCCGCCTCGGGGCCGCCCGAGACCACAATTCCCGGCAAGCCCCGCGGCCGGCACGGCCCAGAGTTCCCGCTCGCAACCGGAAGCGCTGGAGTAGCGGAGCCGGCACCTTCCCCGGCGCTGGAACCTCGGCGTCTACTCGCCACTTACCACCCCCGGCGTGGGTGGGGGGGATCTCGCAGCAGCACCACCTGACAGAAACCGGGCTCTTCCGTGGGTGGGGGAAAGACCGGGTCACGTGACTCGCTTGGACGCAGGTGCCTGCGGCGCCGCGAGGCGGGGTTGGCGAGCGCTGCCGGGGGCTGCGCTGGCCCCTCCTGAGCACGGGGAGCGCGAGACGCGAGTGTGAAAGGAAAGTCGTCAGCTCTGACCAGCCAAAGGGCGTCTTTCTCTCGGGGCATCTCCCTGGGGCTGATACGCGTCTGGTCCTGAGCACATCAGCTACTTGTCCGCGTTTTTTAGAGAAAAATAATTCCCAGCAGTAAGTAGTGGGGGGGGAACAAAGAGCCTTAGGATGCGGCGTTAAATCCCTGGGATTTGTTTCTTACCCGGCTTTTTATAGGTATAAGACCATCCATTTCTTTCCAAGTTTCGTAGGCTGTTCGCGAGTGTAGGGTCGTAATGAATTGATGACATTGTAGTGAACGGAATTCAAAAAAATGTCTGTGGTACTTGTTGGCTTCCCCACTTACCCCATTGCTCTTTGATAGGGCTGCCCCAGCTCCCTGTAGCAAGTCCTCAACAAGTGTGTGCTACTTTTCCTTCCAAATTTTCCACCTAAAAAATCTGGCTGGGCATCTCCAGTGCACTCTGCATCCAGCCCTTCCTGCTTGGGACGCATCCTGGGGGAGGGAAAGGGCTGCGTTCCCTTAACGCCACTGACGTCCACAGTGTGCACACAGGTGAGCACCTACCGCTCATGCAGCAGGTACTGCACTCCTGGGACTTGATCTGTAAATAAAAGCGAATAAAAGGGCTTGGGATGGTGACCTGTCTGGGTCAAACACAACGAAGTGGCATTCTTTTTTATGCAAGGTAGTTTTTCCTGTGACTGGGAATGAGAGGTGATATTTGACAACTGCAAGCATGCCGCCACCGCCTCTGGCTGAACTGCTGCTGTATGCGGTTGGGTGTGTACGTCTGAAGACATACTGCCCAGGCTGAATAATGGGGGCAACACCATATGTGGGCATGAAGGAAACATCAAGAATAATGATAAAAAGCAGGTGATTTCATAGAGCTGTGTTTAGATCAGTGCTTTTCAACTAGTGTGCTGCAGCACAAAGAGCTCCCTGGTGTGCTCTGAGCATTTCAGCATGATGAATAGGAAGTTCTCCAGCCACTGCCTGGAAAAAGTGGGAAAAAGTGTTAGTGAGATACTCACAGAAGACTTGCACATGTGTTAGCTGTGGGGAGGGAGAGAGGGGAAAAAACTAACCAAGCAGGAGGTACAGGTTGTAGCCAAGTTGGTCCAAGAACATAGACAAGGTTCTTTGGGTAAATCCAATCTCTTACTAGATCAACTGAAATAGCTGGAAAAAATTCTTTGCGAGCTTTCTGCTTGAAATGGAAAAAGAGCGCACACACTGCAGACACTTCCTCAGCCTGAGGAAGGGTATTAATACTAGAAAGCTTGCAAAGAAAAATTTTGCCAACTACTTGAGTTGGTCTAGTAGGAGATCAGATTTACCCACAGAACTTGTCAGCTAAGGAGCAGGTAATTAATCTACTGCCATGGTTCCCAACCATTTTAGACTGTGCAGTAGCAAACCGTAGACTGAAAGTGACTATGCACTGGCAAACTGCAGTCCAGAAGCGGCAGCCAACCCTTTTTTTATACTCGGTATATAAAAAGGTTGGCTGCCAGTCTGCAGTATGTGAGTCACTTCCGGTCCTGCAGCCAACCCTCCTGCGCACCAGCAGCCCGCCCTTCGTGGCCTGGTACTGGGCTACTGCTTGGGGGCTGCGAGCCTCTGATCTACTGCATGTGCTGGCTGTGGGGCCTGTGCAGTTGGGAGCTTCTGAACAGCTGGGGGAAGAAGGGGATTTTGCCACAGCAATGAGCTCATAAGTCGGGATGGGGCAAGCCTTAACAGGTGTGCCATGGAAAATGTAAGTGCCTTGGGATGGAAAAGGTTGGGAAACACTAGAGCAAATGACCACATGCAGACCACCACCACAAAAGTGGGGCTTCTTCATTCTTGCAGCTTCCCATTAGGCAAACCTTTGAGAATCAACATTTCTAACTCCCAGTGGGAGTCCAGAGGAGGAAGATAATTTTCATCTTCCTTGAAACTTTTCCTGTTACTTTTTCCCCTTAAAAATGTGGTTTCCTCCTTTAACCTCTTCTGAGTCACTTTCTTCGGGGTGGATGGAAGTGAGCCTGCCTCAAAGTGCCATCTGGTGGAACTGAGCCTGAAAGAGATGGGGGAGAACCTATTCATCCGTTTTGGATCAAAGCACAAATCGTCCCGGGAGTAGCAAGCGCGGTTTGCATCAAATCTTTCCCTTCCCTATCGCACCGTTTGAAAGGTGTAGGAAAGCCCCGTGGCGAGGATCAGGGTCTTCCGCAGGAGCCCGGCTGCTGCCTATTAAGACCCGCGAACAGCTTTCGCCTCGATGTGCTTTGATTAAAACAGGATGCAACAGTGCTCCTGCTAGCCTCCCCCTTGCGTTTCCCGAGGGGCGGGTAACTTAACAAAGGCAGCGCGCTACATCCTCTGTCCTGCTTTGGCTTGCATCCAAGTGACCCCCTCCTCCCCTAGGGTTGACAGCCGGGGGCACCTCCTCCCGCACCCCCGCCACGAGCCGCGGTCGCGGAGACAGCGGGTGATGCCTGGGAGGGAGATGGCGCGCAGGGACACTCCTTGCAACAGGTGCCCCGTCTCGCTTGCGGCTCCCGGGCAGGTAGGCTAAGAAATGCGGCGGCTGGGAGCGAGGAGGTAACCGCGTGGTGCAGGCGAAGGAGAGAGGCGTGCGGGGCTGGCGATGCTCGCACCTCGGGCGCCTACAGGGAGAGAAGCGGGATTGTGGAGGTGGGGGGAAGCCGTCGCTGGGTGGAGAAATCCCAGGCGCGCTCGCTGCGGTGTGTGTGTGCACAGCCCACCCTCCCGCGGGGCCAGGCGGCGGCAGAGCCCCTCCATATGCGGCGGGGAAGCGCCGGCCGTCCTCGCGCTTCCCAACAAAGTTGGCGGGTCCGGGGGCAGCCATGGAGGAGC
>NW_005841936.1:2117622-2122097 GCF_000455745.1 Alligator sinensis
GGAGACGAGACGGGCTGTGACCCGGACACCAGTCGCAGCTCGGCCCCTTCGTGCGCCCCCCTGGCGTGGTGCCTGTGCCCCAGCTCCTTGAGAAGAAAGCTGCTGTGCGGGGCTGCCCCATTTTACTTGCTTCTTGTGTGTCACCTGCAGGCAGCCCCCGCCCCACCCTGGTTGTGCTTTGTGCCTTCTTGTGGTAACTTCTTTGTAAATGAAATAAAGCAAGGAATGTGTGACACAACTGGCTGTTGTGTAAAGAATGCGCTTCAAGGAAACGGAGCTGGTGTAGCTTGAGAAGAAAGCTGCTGTGCGGGGCTGCCCCATTTTACTTGCTTCTTGTGTGTCACCTGCAGGCAGCCCCCGCCCCACCCTGGTTGTGCTTTGTGCCTTCTTGTGGTAACTTCTTTGTAAATGAAATAAAGCAAGGAATGTGTGACACAACTGGCTGTTGTGTAAAGAATGCGCTTCAAGGAAACGGAGCTGGTGTAGCAGGAGACGGCCCCGGTGTAGCAGGAGACGGCCCCCTTCCTTCCTTCCTCCCTATGTGGGCCCCTGGGTGTGTTCCTGCACTGGGGAAGGAGAGGGGGAGTCGGTGGGCTGGGCGGGCAGGGCTGGTACAAGCCGCGGGTGTTGTGGAACCTGCCAGTTGAGCTCTATTAAAGAAAAGGGATTGGACAAATTCTTGCAGGAAAGAGGCATCAGGAGCTATTGAGCGTGAGAATGAGGGGCATGGCCTCTGCATCAGCTTCCTAGACCTCAAATGCTGGATGCTGCAAGCGGGGGGTGGGGGGCAGGAACCCTGGCCGTACCTGGTTGACTCCCTTTCTGCATCCACTCTGCTCCTGGGTGACAGGAGACTGGTTAGGATGGACCTAAAGGCCTGACCCAGCAAACATTGAAAAAGCCAGAGGTCTGCTAAAATGGCTTTATAAATCGCTTCTCAGCCTCTTGAGGGCTCAGATCAAGCATAGTGGCTTCTTAACCCGGCAGGGGAAATACCATGTATCTGTGTCCAAGAAGGCAGTTTTCCCGAAGCGCCTCGCAGGAGAACTGCTCTTCTGGCGTGGTTCAGTATCCACCAAGGTGCAGCGGCTTTAAGCCCAGGTTATGGAAATGGGAGTCTCCTCCCTTGCTTGCTCCGAGGGCCTTATGGCTGAGGGCAAGCAAAACTTGGGGGCTTCCGAACCCCAAGCCTCCAGGCTTGGGTCTGCAAGTAGGATGCCTGTCAAACATTTTGGAAACATCTGAAGCCCCAGGTGCAGGTGGAGGATGTTCATCAGGAGTAGTGCCACTTATAGTTCTGGACTCTTGGATTTGGAATTAGTTTGGGCTAATTTGGCCTAAAATACATACAATTATATATATACCTGCTTCCTTGGTTGTAAGGAGCAGGAGGAAGGCTCCTCTACAGCCATTATGTGTTTCCTAAACTGAGTCCTTTCTTCTTGCTGAGGATTTGGATTATATCATCCTTGGCCCGTTACATCTTTGGCATAGCCCCTACAATTAAAGTGAAAAACAGAGGGCTAAATTCTGCCTTCAGGTATCTAGGAGCTACTACTGAGCTCAATTTGAATTGCAGTTTGTGATTAGAAGGCAGTTGTGTATGGTGCATGTGGTATCTAACAGCAATGGTAATAGGTAGCAACTGCATCTTTATGGTCCAGAATTAGGAGACTGTGATGCAGGGTCTGTCCCTTTTAACCATCATGGTTCCTGTAGACAGAATCCTAACTGGTCCATGACCAGGCTCAAGTTTTGGAAGCTGTTGATGGAAGCTGAGCAGTTACTGTTCTGTGGACTTAGTTGTAATTGTAGTTTGGAAAGTGCCTGGCAAATCCCACCAGGGTCTGCTCAGTTTGAGGGATCTTGAATGCAAGCTTTTTTTTAAAGGCTGGGTCAAGCCTAGACTCTTCTCTACCTGAAGCTTCTCACTGTAGCTACTGCAAGAGTATTCCTAATGGTGGGAACAACAGCTGTAACACTAGTACAGTAAGATGTCAGCTGCTGACGGTGGCATTTTTTTATGCTGAGATGTCTGCCTTGTTGCTCCATTAAAATTGAAATAAATTGGGGTTTTTTTTTAAGTCGGTAGGGATTTTTCTGCAGTCCTGTTCTTCATTTATGTTAGCAACAGTAGGATGTTACGTGGGGGAGAAGGCCAGTAACTCCTACAGGACTGTTAGTTGTTCTAAGCCAGGGATTGACAAATTTAAAGCAGCAGGGTGCCCTTTTGTTAATGCCCCCCTCTGGAGTTCCCAAGCTGCTTGTTGCTACCCCATCAAGCCTATTAAGCACTGCTGACTCCCATCCCCAACAGCAGTGAGAAGGAACAAATTTGATGGCAAAAGTAAGGCAGGGAGGAGGGGAAGCTATGGAGAAGTGAGTAGCGGAAGGGATCAGCAGCATGGTGTGGTGGGGGCACGTGCTGTGTCAAGCTATGCGCTACTGATCTCCTATGCTGCTGTAGGCCAGTTCCAAATGCTTTGTGGGCTGGATTTGGTCTACGGGCCACAGCTTTGCCAACCCGTTCTTTGCAATTGCATAAAGCACAGTAGAGCAGTGTGGCTTGATTTTGAACTCGGGCTTGGCAGCCCTGAGCTGTATTCCTAGTGCTGCCACCAAAGTCAGTGCTTTGCGTGACCTTCACATCTGCCTACTTTCCCCTTCGTCTAGTCTCTTCACTCGGGAATCTTAGCTGTTCAAAATACATGCTTGTTTTTTCTATAAAATGACATTTAAGCACACTTCTCACTAGAAGTACTTAGAAAACAGTGTAGGTTGAGTCTGTTACAGAGGTGTCCATAGAAACATTGTAGCAAGCTTTGCCTGCACTTGGTTGGTATTGACAAGAGGTGTTAGAGAAAGAAGTTGAACCAGTGCAGTTTAACTAGGTGCAAACAGGATTGAATTACATTCGTTGTCTTGTTAAAATAATGGCTGATTTATTTTTAATTCTGCCCTCTAGTGGATACAAAATATCAGAAATGTAGAGTTAGAAGATACCTATGAGATACTCTAGCTAGCCCATCTCTTTTCTAGGGGGGAGGATTAAGTATATTTAGACCACTCCTGACATTTCTTGAACCTGTTTTTTAGAATTTCAAATGAGTGGGGATTGTATAACCTCCCTAAGTAACCTGTTCAGCGCTTAAGTAGGGTGCTTTTCCTAATACCTATGAGACTCCAGGTGACTGTGCCTGAAAGCTTGCTAAAAACTTTTTTCCAACTACTCAGTTGGTTTAATAAAAGATATCGCATCTACTCAAAGAAACTTGCTTTCCTAATACCTAACCTAAATCTCCCTTGCTGCAAACTAAGCAGATTCCTTTTTCCTGCTTTCAGGAGACATGGAGAACAGTTGATCACTATCCTCTTCATAATAGCTGGTTATCACATGCACCTCTTCAGTCTTCTCTTTTCTAGAACAAACAAATTAATTCTGCCCACCTTTCCTCATATGTCATGTTTTATAAAGCCCTTGTTTTTTCTTGCTCTTCACTGGACTCTCTCTGTTGAGTCTCTCTCTTAAAGTCTGGTGCCTAAAACTTAAGGAAGCTTCCCTTGATGCCTCACTAATGCCATGTAGAACAGAATAAGTACCTCATGTCTTAAATGCCACACTGCTGTTAATTGACCCCAGAATGACATTTTCATTTTTACAACAGCATCGCATTGTTGACTCATACAATACTCAGTTGGTGATTCATTCTAATGCCCTGATTGGTTCTCAGTTCTGCTGTCTAGCAAGTTGTTTCTTGTTTTACATTTGTGCACTTCTTTTCTTCGTAAGTGTAGCATTTGTTTTTATTTAATTTAATTTCATATTTGAGTGATTCCTGACTATTTCTCCAGTATTCAAGATCATTTAAAATTCAAATCAAGTCCTTCAAAGTGCTTGTAATCTGTGACAAGCCTGGCTTATCTGTATATTTTAGGAGTATGCTCTGTATCTATCATCCCAGTCATTAATGAAAATATTGAATAGTACTGGACCAAGCTCAGACTTCTGCAGGACCCTATTTGATCTGTCATCATAGTTAATGACTGTAGATGGTTTGAGGTCTTTCAACCAATTGTGTACCCACCTTATGGTAATTTCATTTAGATCAAATTTTCCTAGTTTCCTAGAAGAATATGAGGTGACACCCCATTAGTCCATACAAAAAAAAATAATAATCAAGGTGCCTCCGATATACTGCTTTCTCCCTCTCCATGAGACCAAGTTACCCTGTAAAAAATGTTTAGTTTGATTTGGCAGTATTTGTTCTGCACAGATGTTATCTGTTTTTTATTACCTATTGTTTTGTAGGTGTTTACTAAATGATTGTCTAATAACTAATTCCATGACTTCTGGATACTGAAGTTTATTGGGTCATAATTCTTTGGGTTTTACTTTTTAAAGATGGGCAAACATAAAACAGTGTTCCAGTTCCCTGGAACTTTTCCTATTCTCCATGAATTCTTGAGGATAATTG
>NW_005841936.1:2122107-2122511 GCF_000455745.1 Alligator sinensis
AGAGACTGCCTAGCTTACATCCTTCAGGTAAAATTGGTAAAATACAGCTCACGCAAATAGAATTATTCTAATATAATAAAAGCCTTAGTCTGTCTTTCTGTCTGTCTGTCCATAATGCTTTAGTTACACTCTGACTGATGGTCTCAGCAGCCAGTCACAAAGCTGACTGAAACAACCAGAGTGCTCCAAGAGCATTCCAGACAGGAGGCAGCAGTGCGGCGCAGCACCGCCATGACAGTGGGGATGGAAGGAATGGAATGGGGGGCCTTGCTCCTTGGAGGCAGTGGCGGCACAGGGTGTTGACTGAGGGGGATGGAAGGGATGGTGGGGCAAGTTTCCTCCCCACCGCTCCCCCGCTCCTGGGAGATGGCAGCAGCACAGAGTTGTGGGTGGAGGGGCTCTTT
>NW_005841936.1:2122533-2167343 GCF_000455745.1 Alligator sinensis
CCTCCTCCCCCGGTCATTCCTGATGGGCATTTGGCTAGTAGAATCGTAAAAATTAGGGCTGGAAGAGGACTCAGGAGGTCATCTAGTCTAACCCCCCTGCTCAAAGCAGGACCATCCCCCACTAGATCATCCTAGCCAAGGCTTTGTGTAACCAAAGATGGAGATTCCTCAGCCTCTC
This sequence comes from Alligator sinensis, assembly GCF_000455745.1. Taxonomy (NCBI): domain Eukaryota; kingdom Metazoa; phylum Chordata; order Crocodylia; family Alligatoridae; genus Alligator; species Alligator sinensis. The sequence continues at coordinate 2,122,712 of NW_005841936.1, forward strand.
TGGGTAACCTGTTCCAGTGTTTCCCTACCCTTCTAGTAAGCAAGTTTTTCCTAATATCTAAACTCAACTTCCCTTACTGCAACTTGAGACCACTGCTCCTTGTTCTGTCATCTGCCACCACCGAGAACAGTCTAGCTCCATCTGCCCTAGAACCACCCTTCAGGAAGTAGAAGGCAGCCATTAAATCCCTTCTGAATTTTCTGTTCAGATTAAATACGCCTAGTTCCCTCAGCCTCTCTTCATAAGTCATGTGCCCTTAACCATTTTTGTTGTTCTCTGCTGGACTCTAATTTGTCCACATCCCTTCTGTAGTGGGGGGGCCCAAAACTAGACACAGTACTACAGCTGTGGCCTCACCAGTGCTGAATAGAGGGGAATAATCACCAGGGATCCGGGTTTTCTATTTTCCAGGGAAAAACAGAGAAAACTCTGATTCCGTTTTTATCGGAGAAAACACAGATTTCTCTCTTTAGCAGAGAAATCCACGGATTCTCCACTTTTGCAAAGAGCTCTTGCAGGCTGGCACAGCTCCAGCCTTCAGGAGCCAATTGCAAAAAGGGTAGGAAACCCTTGGAGGCAGAGGCAGTCACAGCTGTTACGGGCGGCCCTTACCACTTGCCTGTGGGGCTGCCCGTGCTAGTGGTGACGACCACTGCGTACAAAACCTCCTGGTGCCATGGAGCCGTGCTCAGTGCTGTGCGGCTGGAGGCAGTGGCACAGCGCAGGGTGGTGGTGGGGATGGCTGCATGCCGCCCAGCCACCACCACGCTGCTGCTGCCACCCACCAGCTGGCCGCACAGCTCCACGGCGGCAGTGGAAGGTTTTGGAGGCAGCAGCCGTCACTGCCATAGCGGGCTTCCAGGTAAGCGGCAGCACTGTGTGCAAGCCCAACACCCCCCCCCGCCGCACCCCCATCCCTTGCCTTGGCTGCAGAGCCAGCCACGGAGCTATGCTCCAGCCACATGCCAGCCTCCATCTCCCCCTCCCTTGGGCAGGAGGCCAGGTGGCATGTGTGCGGCCTACACATGGCGGGTACCACCACACCGTGCCCTGCATCACTGCTATGTGCCGCCTGGGGCTGGCAGCACCCCATGCTCCCTCAGCCCCCAACCATCTTCCCCAGCCCTGCCCCACAGCCCCCGAACCCTACTTACCTCTAGGATCTAGGGGCGAAGGGCATGGCTCTGCAGTGGTAGTGCTTGCCCGCAAAGCCCCTCCACCCTGTGTGCAGATGCCACCATGGAGCTGTGCAGCTGGTTGCAGAGCATGCTGCTGAATACAACGCCCCCCCGTTGCACCCCCCAGCCAGGCGGCACTTATGTGGCCTGCACACAGTGGTTGCCACCGCACTGCTGCTGCTGTGCCCTGCACTACTTGCCCACAAAGCCATTCAGGTGGCCGTGGGATGGTAGCACAGGGCGCAGTGGCAGAGTTGTGGTGGCGGCTTCCATGTGTGAACCTCTTGTCAGGCTGGCCGGCATGCGTGTGGCCCATTGATCTACTCCCCCAGCACCTTCCCTTTCCCCCACCCTGCCCCGCCTCTTTCCTCAACACACACTTACCTGCTGGGGTGGGTGTCTCTGTTTGTCTGCATGTCTGTGGGTCTGGGGGGGCTGTTGCGAGGGGCATCAGGAGGGCTGATGAGACTGGAGAGGAGTGTGGGGCACCAGCAGCACTGGGAGGAGCTGTGACAGGCCTTTAATTCTTATCACAGATTTTGGGTTTTTAATCGGAGAATTTGCAGTTTTTAATCGGAGAAAACCAGGATCCCTGATAATCACTTTCCTTGATCTTCTGGCAGCAGTCCTACCAATGCAGCCCAGTATACTGCTAGCCTTCTTGGCAACAAGGGCACACAGTTGGCTCATATTCAATTTATCGTCCACTGCAACCCCTGGGCCCTTCTCTGCAGAGCTGCTACCCAGGAAGTCATCCCCAGCTGTAACAGAGTATGGGATTCTTCTAAGTGCAGGACTTTGCACTTGTCCTTATTGAACCTCGTGAGATTTCTTTTGGTTTAATCCTCCAATTTGTTGAGGTCTGCTTGAATCCTAGCCCTACTCTCCAGCATATCTATTACTCCCCCTGGCTTGGTGTCATCTGCAGACTTGCTGAGGGTACACTCTATGCCATCTTCCAGGTCATTGATAAAGATATTGAACAAAACTGGCCCCAAGACTAACCCCTGGGGCACTCCACTTGCTATTAGCTGCCAACTGGACATCGAGCCATTGATTTACTACCCTTTGTGCCTGATGATCCAGCCAGTTTTCTGTTTATCTTACAGTCTGTTCATCTAACCCATACTTCCTTAGCTTGCTCGCGAGAATGTTGTGGGAGATGGTATCAAAAACCTTGCTAAAGTCAAGGTATACCGCATCCACCCGTCTCCCCTCATCCACAGAGCCAGTTATCTCATCATAGAAAGCAATCAGGTTGGTCGGGCATGACTTGCCCTTGGTGAATCCATGCTGACTGTTCCTAATCACCATCTTCTCCCTCCAAGTGCTTAGAAATGGATTCCTTGAGGTTCTCCATTTTTCCAGAAACTGAGGTGAGGCTGACAGGCCTGTAGTTCCCTGGATCCTCCTTTTTCCCTTTCTTAAATATGGGGACTATGTTTGCCCTTTTCCAATTGTCCAGGATCTCCCCCAATTGCCATGAGTTTTCAAAGATGATGGCCAGTGGCCCTGCAGTCTCATTGGCCAACTTGCTCAGCACCCTTGGGTGCATCCTATCCAGCCCCATGGACTTGTATATGTCCAGCTTTTCTAAATAGTTCCTAACCTGTTCTTTTGCCAGTTGACTGGTCACTTCCTCTCTAAACTATGCTGCCAGGTGTAGTAGTCTGGGAGCTGACCTTGCCTGCGAAGACTGAGGTGAAAAAGCCATTGAGCACTTCAGCTTTTTCTATGTCCTTTGTCACTAGGTTGCCTCTCCCATTCAGTGAGGGGCCCACTTTCCCTGATTTTGCTCTCATTACTGACATACTTGTAGAAACCCTTCTTGTTACCCTTCACAACCCTTGCTAGCAACTCCAATTGTACTTTGGCCTTCCAGACTTCATCCCTGCATGCTCGAGCAATGCTCTTATATTCCTCCCTAGCTTTTTGTCCTTAAGTGTCCACTTCTTATAAGCTGCCTTTTTGTGATTTAGCTTACTGAAGAGTTCCCTGCTAAGCCAAGCTGGTCTTCTGCCACACTTACTAGTCTGCCTGCACGTTGGAATGGTTTGTTCCTGGACTCTCAGTAAGGCTTCTTTCAAGTACAGCCAGCTCTCTTGGACTCCTCATCTTCCTCTCAGACTGCCTTCCCAGGGGATCTTGCCCATAAGTTCCCTGAGCGAGTCAAAATCTGCTTTTCTGAAGTCCAGGGTCTTTACTCTGCTGCTTTCCTTCCTTTCCTCAGGATCCTGAACTCAATCATCTCGTGGTCACTGCTGTCCAAGTTGCCATCCATTACTACATTTCCCCACTAAATTCTTCCCTGTTTGTGAGCAGCAGGTCAAGAACAGCAGGGCCAAGCTCCAGCACTTGCACCAGGAAGTTGTCTTCAATGCTAGCACATGTTAACGCTTTGTGAGTAAAACGCCTACTGAGAACTACCTTTTAAAGCAGGCTCGCTAGCTTCAGAGAAAATTACTATTCTGCCTGATCTTCCAATGAGACATCATCGTCCCTTCTAGATAATTCTGTAAATACTCTGTAACAAAATACCACTGGAACAAAAACTTACAATAATTTTATTTTATTATTGTACATTCTGTACAGTGTGTTACCACCTTCCAGATCTTTGAATGTTGATGATTTGCAATTCCCTTCCATACAGACTGGTCCTAGGCCTTCCAAGAAGTACATTTCTTTTGTCAATTTATATAGCCAGTTTACAATTCATTGCTGATATCTGATCTTTTTCCTAATTTTCACTTTTGCTAGTAGCGATTCCATCTGTATTTGAAGTGTGTACCCATTTTAATAAGAACTGTGTGTACTGTTTTGCTCAGGGAATAGCTTTGGCCTATTCATTTATAATCCTCAGACTTGGAACAAGAATTGAGGGAGAAATATTGTAACAGCAGTAAGTGAAATATAAGGTTTTATTAGTGCAAATGTATAATATAGTATAGCTATAAAACATAGTTTATCAAAACAGTTTATTGGATACATATACCATGTTTAAGTCAATAAATAAGTGGTATTTTCATGTCCATTTTTGCCAGCCTAATTTTATCACTGAGGCTGCCTGCAGACATTCAAAAACAAAACAAAAACCCCCCAAATAAAAACCAGCATTTTACTTTAAGCTCAGTGCATTCCTGTGCTGAGCCCTGCACATGCCCAAAAGAGGCAGTGCTTTAGTTGGACCTAGCTTGCTCGTCTGTATAGATTGGGCACTTTAGTGAGGCTTTTTTGGCACTTTTATCTAATAGCTGATTAACTCTGCTTTAGCTAAAAATGCCAAAAAGCCCTGCTGCAGCACCAAATCTATTCAGATGCCTCAGTCAGGTGGAAGTAATGTGCTACTTCTTCCAGTAAAGTGTGGCTGTTTTTTCTTAAATCTCTGCAAACAGCCCGATTTATTATAGGATGCTATATAAGTCAGTTTAAGTATGAAGGATTATATGACCTTGAATAGCTATTACTGTAGACAGCTATATACAACAATAAACTGTACATTTATGTGCTGATTTAATGATGGATTTAATTAAAAACAGTGTTAATCACAAACTAATTTAATTTCCTGCTTTTTTTTTTTTTTTTAGCACTGCTTATTTTCTGTGATATATCTCTGTGATGTGATGCAGAATAGTAACAACTAAGTTCATCATTCTTTTAGGCATCCCCTGCATCCTATTTTTTTTTTTGTATATTTTAGACCCTAATTCTGCATGCAGATTCATGAAGAAATAAATGTCAACCTGCAGGAGCTAAGAGCAGGACTGTGGCTTTACAGAGTCTGTCTTTATTTTCTGCTGCGCAGAAGCAATTATTGATGCTTAAATTTCTACACATGCGTTTTGGTTTCGGTTTTGGTTAGTTTCCACTAGTATACAAAACCTTGTTTTTTGTTTGTATATTTGTTGTTCTGTGATTTGTCTGTCATCTGCATATACTTCAGAGGTTCCCAAGAGCAGGCACCAAGTCTTAATGGTTAGAAGCTGCCCACTAAGACACTTCTGGAGAGGAAAAGTCCCACTGAGTCTGCATAGAGAAGGTTGCCATGATAGATACCAGAATGGACCTCAGAATTTTTTTTCAGACCAGTACTAATTATTATACTTTCTGGTGCTGTTTTCACAGCCGTATGCTCGCTGACCCGGGAAAATATGTCCAGACCCAGACCTGATGTTACGATATATTACCATAATCTGTCTCCCACTATGCCAAATTCTGAGGTCTTAATGTCTCGTATACATGCAAATTCTCATTGGGTTTTAGTGTTTAATTGCTTAAAGCATCATACATTTTCTCAATAATCAGGACTATTTTATGGAAATGAATTTATATTTATGCACTTTCCTTCCCAACTATCAAAATTGATTAACCTTGAACTAAAAGTTTCATCTGATGGAATGTAGACTTGGTAACATGATTGATTATATAATATACATGTCTTGCTAACAGAAAAATCCAAGTCTATGGGCACATCTACACATGCTGCTATGGCGCAGTTACAGCCGGTACTGTGCCTGATTATTTTTAGGCACTATGTTGCCATAACGATGCAACTGGGGGAGCGCGTTCGCTACAGCGATTGCAGCTGCGGTGTCACAGGTTTTGCACGTGGACACTGTTGCCGTAGTACGTTGCTACAGCAATGTAGCGTCATGCATAGACGTGCCTTGTGCAATTATTGCTTTAAAGGATCTCAGATTAAGGTTGTGATGATAATCTTTGAATTACTGCATTGCTACTATCTTTTATTAGAACAACTATATAATTGGGAAGGAAGTTTGACAAGCTTTTGGGCACAAAGTACCCAACTCTAATCATTTTATTTCTTGAGTGCATTCACTATACTAATTTATTTCACAGAAATGATATATAACAGAGTCAACACTTCCTTTCTGTATTTTTTTTCCTATACAGAAATGTTCTATTTAAGCCATTTATCAATTGCACGTTCATACTTTTTTGGGTCCTTTAACCAGTCTTGATGCCACCTAAGGTTCGCAATAATATTTGAGTAGTTTTGTCCTACACTCTGTTTCCAATTGATAAACTGCTTCTTGTTGTACTCATGGACAGAAGCAGAGACCTTTGGATAGTCAATTATGGAACGAAGTTTTTTCTCCAAGGAGTGTGCTACTTCCCTGTATGTTGTAGCTACATTTGTTAGTTCATCCGGATCGGCAAAAAGGTCTGCAACAAACAAGAACTGTTAATAGTTTGCCAAGGTATTTTTAAAATTAAACAAAACTGAGAAATTAAAAAAAAATTAGTAAAGTAAAAGTTGTTAATATACCAAAGAGCTGAGGAGGAATGGAGTGATCATTTGAATACGCAATATATTTCCATTTGTCAGTTCGAAGCATATAGGTGGAAGAATTCACATTGCATCCATGGAACTCACTTAGTACCCATGTTGGATGTGGGCTTCTGGATAAGGTTTCATCTGCCTTTTCAGATAACAGAGGCATCAGGGAATACCCACTGAGGTTGTGAGGGAGAGGGATTCCAGCTATATCTAAACAAAGACAAACATTATTAAACCTTCTCTTAAATAATGCTAATAACAATAATGAAGTCTTGGTACTGTATTTACTCAAATCTAAGTTGTCTCTGAATTTTAAGATGACCTCCCCCCAATAATTAGATTTTATATATGGACAATTTATGAATTGGTTACAATTATTGGAGCGGGGAAAATAGAAGGTGGGGTGTGAGGGTCAGGCAGCCTTCTTGCCCCTGTACTCCCAGCTCCCCATAGCCTTTTCCCCTCCCCCTCCACTCCACAATCTCTGCCCCTTCCTCACCCCTGCTTTCTGCAGTCTCTCCTTCCCCACTTCCCCTACCTCCCACCTGGCTGTCAGATACTGCTGGAGCTCTGTTCCCTCCCAGAGCATAGCATATAGAAGCTCATCCCTTGCTGGGGCATGCAGTAATGTCAGTGCTGCTGACTGGCTGGGCTGGGGACAGGATTTCCATGTACTTCATGCCTGGAAGGAAACCCAGCCTGGGCTGGGGCTGAGCTATAAATGACAATGAGTGGGGCAGGGAGTGGGCAGAAGCTGCAGAGGACAAGTGGAGGGGACAGGGAGGAGGCTGCTGTGGGTCTGACTGGCTCCAACCTGGGCTCAGGGCCTGAGTCAGAGCTGCAGCAGCTGCCTGCCCCCTCCCACCCTGCTTGGTACACACATCTAAGATGAGGTGCTTTTCTTTCTAGGTTGACTGGTAGGGAGTGTGGGGGGGGGAACTTCATCTTGGATTTGAGTTAATACGGTACATAGTGAACATGCTAGTGAATCAAAACATGTCCTCTAAACTTGGTTCCTGGTAAGACCATCATCTAAGAGCCAGATAAGTATTAAGGATTAACTGAAAGAGGATTCCTCTGCCACAGGCATTGCATTAGCAACTACTGTACCCCATATATATTGCTTTTCATCAGTGGATCACAAAATATTTTCCAAAAGGAGCTCAATATCAATATCCCCACTTTACAAATGGAAAGCTGAAATACAGGGAGGTAAAGTAATTCAGCCCTGATTACTCACCTCCTTACAAATGCTAGTGAGAAGACAGAGTGAGTAGAAGTCCTGGCAGAAAGGGTTATTCTGTTGGTATACTGCATAACACAAATTCCATGCAATTTTATATTACACAGTGCAGCTGTGGGGGCCTGTCTCAGCTCAGTTACAGTATGAGTGTTTTTTCATTTCAACAGAGATCATTAGGAAGCTGCAATGTCTTTAAGATGTGCTACGGGAAGGTTTATACCTGTCTTTGCTGCTGAGAATCAAGCTCTGTCCACTTTTGCTCGGCATATGACCAATATTGGCATTTAGACATAGTAGCCAGTGAGAGGGGTCTTGAGCATGTACCCTGGTGTTGCTCTCTATTTAGGAAGATTAGCATGAGTAAGGTTCTCTGCTATCTAAATGTCAAAGTGCCTACTAACATCAAAGTACTACATATGTGAAATATTTTTATTATTCTTCCAAATACAATCTACGCTGATTAAGAACTCAACATTGCCTATTTCATGATAGATTTGTGTAGTGTATATTTTATCTAAAAGTTATTGCAGGTACATGGAGTGGTCACTTCATTTTTAAGGGTACCCTCTATATGGATAGTCCTAGCTGGTGAATTCTCTTCCCACAGCCCTTCAGTAGTATGTAGCGCTTTTTTTCCCTATTCTCTCTCTTTTGTTGAGTTGCTTTTGCAACCTATACATTTGCCATCAAACTCTCTTTCCGCTTCCTGCTATAGTGAATAGAAAACTTTTCCTTAGCAATAAAAAGAAAAATAGTAATCTCCAGTCTGTGGGCCAGATATGCCCGGCCCTAAACGGAACTTAAACTTCTTTCTCATACCCCTGTGTAGCACGTGGGAAGACCTGCAGTATCTGCGTTCCCTTAAGTGCAAACACTGTTCAAAGCCAAGGGATCTTCAATGGCACAAGCCAAAATGATTTTGGGCTCCGCAATTCAAAAAGGATGTGGAGAAGCTTGAGAGAGTGCAGTGCAGAGGAGAGCGTGATCAGAGGTCAGGAAAACAGACCTTATGATGAGAGGCTGAGAGCCATGGGACCTTCAGCCTAGAAAAGCACAGGCTCAGGGGTGATCTATACATTTATCAGGGGTGCTCATCAGGATCTGGGGGGAACGTCTGTTCACCAGAGCGCCCCAAAGGATGACAAAATCGAACAGTCGCAAACTCTGCCACGACCGATTCAGGCTGGACATAAGGAAGAACTTCTTTACTGTCCAAGCCCCCAAGGCTTGGAATAGACTGCCGCCGGAATAGACTTTCCCCTCTGGGGAGGGCTGGGAATTCTGGGGCCCCTCTGGTAGAGGTGTGTGTGTGGTGGGGGTGCCATGCTCTGCCACAAAAATGGTGACCGGTGCTGCAATCAAACAACAAAATCAGGGCAGCTGCCCCAAATTCAGTAGGTCCCTACATATAAGTACCAGATCTGGGACATATAATTTTTTACATCACAGGAGATTGCTAAAATGAAACAGAACTTTAATTTCTTGATTGCCAATTAAATTAGGGTCTAGATAGTGTAGCAGAAAGCCCCCTTTTCCTCCTGCCTGCATTTGCTCTCCCCTCTTTGAATATGTTTTTCCTTTTCTACCTTTTCTTCCTTCCTCTTTCTTTCACTTTAAGATGAGGAAATGTGTTTTAAAATTTATATACGTGCATTTTGTATCTCCCCGTGTATGTTGGTATTTTTATCTATTTGTGCACCATGGCATTACTCTTGTAGCTTATATTTTATACTCCTCACCTTTCAACTATAAATGTGTTTAGTAACAATGTTAACAAGGGTAGGAGTCAAACTGTCGCTTCCCTGTATCAGGCTGGCCCCTGAAAGAGCGAGTGAATCAGTGATTGAATGTATAACACTGTAGCAACAGACAGCAATTAACACCTAAGGAAACTGCAGATCAGCCAACGGAAGAAGTCAATAGAAGACAATGTAACAACCGGGAAATCTCTAAACATCACTGATCAAGGGCTAGAAGCCCTGGCCTGAGTTAATCAACGCCGGGGACCAACTTTTGGGATGAATATCTCCAGATCGACCGCTCCCAGAGTCCTATTCAAAATTCATCAACGGACTCCCAAACCTGCACGTACATGCGGACGACCCCTGGGGCTGACAGATGCCATCCAGTAGCCACCGAGGGGGGGGGGAAGTCCCAGGAGGGTCAATGACCCCTGGATTGGGCAAACCTGAAAACTGAGGAGTCACCAAAGTCTGCTAAGGACAGATAAAAAGCAGTGAAAAGTGACTCTCAGTGGCGCCTTCTTGATCTCCAACTCGACCAGACCTGTCCAGCCGGAATGACCAGCCGGCGACCCCCTTCTGGAGGATAACACCACACTGAAAGAGCCTTGACTGGCCATCGACGGCAGACTCCAGCGCTTGTAGGATAGGTATACCTGACTCTTGTAGCTTGCTACTGTGTGTGTGTGTGTGTGTGGGGACCAGCCCCAAGGTTTATGATTTAACTTCATTACAGTGCTTCAATCTGCCTAATAAACCAGAATTTTAAGGATCCCGAGTTGGACATTTGTAGCCAACAATAGGATTGGCAGATATTATCATCTGATGACTCAACTCATGTGGAATGATTTGGTGGTCCCAGCCCTTGTCTTTAGTAGAACAGTTAATATAAAAATCACCACTGCCATAAAGTAGGTATTGACATCCTTGACTGCACTCTTAAGAGAGGCCCATGATATATTCTGCATGCAGACTGAACTATCTTCTGTCCTGTAAGGGTTCTCGTCAGAGGCATGTTATAAAAGTAACGTTTGGGTGTGTTTGCACCATGCTTTTGCTGTACTTTGTTCTTTGGACAAAAATTAATTTGCCTGTGTTGTCAACTGAATGACTTTAGCACATGTGCAGTTTCTTTAAGGAGAACACAATGGTGGGCAGAAGAGAGAGAGCAGTATAAATAGACATCAGAAGGAAGAATCATGGGGAAAGAGAAGTGAGGAAATCTGAGCAATGGAGGTAGAATAATGGAAGGTGGGGCAGGGAGGGGGGCAGAGAAGAAAGTATGTAGGTCCTCTCATCCTTTTTGTATTACCTTACTTTTACTGCTGCCTAACCAACTTCTGTCACCTTTAATCTTTCTTTTCTATGCCTTTTAACACTTTCTTCCTTGTATTTGATACCTCTGTTCCTCTCCATATTTTTGTCATCAAGGGCTTCCTTCATTCTCTTTGATTTTTAAATGCTACTCTATTTCATAATCACCCTTTTTCTCCTATTTTCATCTTTTACATTTGACCATGAATGCTAGATCATCTCTGCTGATCACCAATGCAGTGGCTCATTCAATGAGTTCTCTCATCAATTTTCCTCCTTTAATCCTTCCAATAGTTCCAGTTAACCCAATCTTTCCTAACTCATGGCCTCCTTCACCCCTACTCCCATGCTTCCATTACCCTACTCTTTGGTTTTCTGTTGAAAGGCTGTTTCCTTCAAAATACAATACTTACTTGCATGTGTAGCGTCAAAAAATACACCTTTCATATACTAGCTTTTGCACCCATTACATGTTCCTATTCTTTCTTTCTCCTTTAAAGTCACTTAGTGTACTTTCTATAACCATGGTATTAAATTCATTTCCCCCAGTTTCATCCAAGACCCTCCATTATCCGGTTCCTGTTGCCTGTTCTACTAAAACTGCTCTAACTAAAGCTTTCAGGTATTTTTGTTTTATGGCCAAATTACTCCAACTTCATCCTTCTTGGCCAGCCTTTCTTTTTCTTAATCACACCTTAACCTTGAAATCCCACCCTAGAGCCTTATATGATGATACCTACCTAGCAATTTATTGTAGGTAACTAGTATATAGTTTACTATTTCAAAGTTTCTTATCTTATATGGGGAGAGGGGAATCATTTGACACATGCTCTTTCATGGACTGTTAGTCTTTGTAACATTGGGTTCTGTGACTAATTCTCATCCTATTTTCAATGCCTCTGTTTAATTCTAACGCCCAGTTGTCGTAATAATCTTGTAATACAGGTGCATTTAAACCCCAACCCCATTATGGACTCACGGCACTCCTCCATAACTTTTAGAAACTGAATGGCACCTAATTTTTAAGCTACTTTGTATATTACAGTGCTTACCTTCTTGCACAGAGGCTGGCACCCTGGCTGAGAATCACTGACTTAGGACAATGGAGCTCTGATTTTGATTGTAACTGCTTTTAATTTGTATTTGACTTAACTGAAACACTGAGATTTTGGTATTCCAAACAGAACTGAGTTACTTACCGAGCATGGTAGGATAAATATCCACAAGTGAGACCACATTTGATACACGATGTTGTGCTTTAATATTTGGCCCCATTACTAGAAGAGGAACATGGGAACTTCCTTCATACATGCTCATTTTATAAAACTGCTGATGTTCCATAGCTAGTTCTCCATGATCTGCAGTGAATATAATAATGGTTCTTTTAAGAAGTCCTGTATCTTTCAGAGCCAAAATGATTTCACCTGCAACAAGAGAAACTTTAAAAGCAATTTGTTCAAATATACCTTTAACATTTTTGGATTTGCAGAGCACCAGGCAAATCTTGAGAGCCTCTTGCCTACAGCAGTGGAGACGCAAAGGCCCATGTGCCCCTGTCTTCCTTTGAAGGCAGAACCCAGGACACCACCGTCACTGTGCTTCTCAACCTGTCAGCCTCCTCAGTGATCACTCTCCTTCCTCAGTGTTTTCTCTGCTGTCTCCTTGCTTATTCGCTGCTTTTCTAGTTTCTTTCACACTTGCATATGAAAATACCATCTAATCAAGGCCCCAACCCCAATGCTTCGCAGTCAGCCTCCAGGTAAACTTGAGCCATAGGGCTTAGCTTTAACTAGGGCTTTGCGTGCTGGTCTGTATTAGAGCAGTAGCTTTTTTTGTTTCAGCTATTACTAAACAAAGCAGCAGTAAGTTTTTCCATCATTTAGCTGTGAGGAATGGTGCCTGGTGCATTACCACCTCCCCTACCATGGCTGCCATTAAGATTTGCCAATATAACACTATACTATCCTGGTCTGAATTCCCACTAGTAATTGATAATTGACAGTATTCCCAGAACTTGTACCCTAGTCCACCTTGTTCTTTTTCATATTCATCCTTTATATGATATCTAAGAAATCATTTAATACACAAACTCAAATGATTCTCTACAAAAAAATAAGTCTGATCAGAATTGTCAATAGCTTTAATAGTCTTTTTCTGTATTATGGAATATCACCTACCAAGCATAGCATCTGTCTCTGCACACATAGCATAATAAAAAGCTCTGATATCTCTGATTTCTTTCTTTGTAAAATGTCCAGTGCAGTTCTTGGTATAAGAAGAATAATAGTCTATTGGGTGCATATCTGAAAGGGGAATCCATTTTGGAATTTTAATGGCTTCATACATTACCTAAAAACAAGAGGAAATTAACTTATTTTGGCAAGCATATTTTTTTTACATATAGATTTAATAAAAACTGTGAAAACTGTTCAAATTTCAAATGATCATCCACAGAACACCTGTTGATTATCTGTTACATGGTACTCCCTCCTGCTCCTTGTTTGTTTTTTTTTACTGTATTAACAAACCCATCTGATCAAATAACAAATGTAACATTTAAAGATGCATCCAATCCCCCAAAATATACATAAAGACAGCTATTTATCTATTTATTTAAGAGAGCAACAGTGCTCTCTTAAGCCAAATCAGTGTCCAGAGGAGTTTTGTGTTCTTCTCTTCCTTTCAGTCTCTAACAGTTCCTTTATTTCAGTTAACATTAAGTTTTTGTGTTTCTTAATTTCTGTATAATAAATTCACACCCTCTTTTCCCTCAGAACTCTGCATAACACAATCTTCTAATCTCACTATCTTGTAATCATCTGCTTGTAATTTTAAATTTATTCCAAATTTGTTCTTAAATGCTAGCTCATAGAACTTGCACCTTTCTTCAGTATTCAAAAAGTTTCTCAGACTTTCTGCTTTGAAGGCAAATGAAGATTCTTTTTGTTTTGCACATTCCAAGAATTTCCAACAAACTTCTAAGTAAGCATCGTTTTTCCTTCTCCCTTGTAGAACACTTACTGGATAGAAGACTTTTTCCCTTACTAAAAATTTCCAAACTTTTTGAAACCAGAGGGTGTCACTTCTCTTCCAGGCTTTAGCAACTGTAATTCATACAGCCACTAAAAGATGAATGATCAGTTCTTTAGGACTCACAGGCCATGTCCAGATGAGCATGGCCATGTGATATGCGGTGCTGCAGACATCTTTAGTGCCGCATACCGCACATTCAGCTGTTTTGTGCTGCAAGATAGCAACATGGGAAGTTTTTTTGACACCTGGATATCCACAAAAAAAAAATAAGTGCTGGCCCCAGCCTCCCCTACAGCACCCAGGGTAACCTGCTGCGCGCCAGAGGGCGCATGGCACAGGCATTCCCTGGGGAGAACTAGCAGCGGTACAAGGTGTGCCCACTGTTTCTTGTCCCTAGGAAAACAAAACAGCCATGCTTATGTGGATGCGGCCATATGTTGCAGAGTTCTCAGGAAGGTTTAATAAGAATACTAATGGGTTATCTGATAGCTGGCACCCTGTTACTTCCTTTGTCACGTCTCCAAGCTTCTTCCAAAATGGTTTGATTCTGGGACACACCCATCATATAAGCTAGGATCTTCCCACCTGACCACATTCCCTCCAACAGTTGCCTGTTCCTGTACCAGAAATACATTTAATTTTAAGTGGTATGAGGTACCGTAGGTATAGGATTTTAAAATAATTTTCTTTTGTCATCGTGCAGATGGATGTGTGAGGACCATTGTTGTAGCTGGTCTCCCATTCTTTAGCACTAATTTCTGATTCAATGTCAATAGCCCATTTTATCATAAATAATGGTTTTTCATCTATATGGCCATTTAAAATGGATGTATATAACACAGACAGTAGACCTGTGTGTTTTCATAGGTGTGACCAATATTTTCTCAAATTCTGTCCAATTTCTAATAAAGTTTGCCTTTTTTTGGGAATATGTTGAAAGCTGCCTCAATTGCAGGCACTGGAAAAAGGGGATTTTCATGTTGCCTGCAGTACGCTGTATTTCTTCAAAAGACCTAAATGCACATTCTTTGAATAACCCCTTTTTGCTTTCTAACTGCTTCTATGGTATCTAGTGATTCAGTCACAAAGAGCTATATAATGAATTGGTAAGCAAGACTAGGAGGCAGCTGCATGTGACCTTCCAGTTTATGGCTTATCAAAAAGGGAAGATAATAAAAGAGACAATCTTCTAAAGCTATGTTCAGTAGACTAATCTTGGAAATGCAGGCATAGTGCCACTGAAGAGAAAAATGATATACTATATGCATCAAAAAGATTAGATGTCATCTGAGAATATAGATCAACATGGCAATTTACTCTTTCTGGGAAAGTCTCCAGAACAGTGGGTGCAAAATTTCTATCTTGGTAAAAGAATTCACTTTGGTAGTCCAATTTTCAAATGTTTACTGGATATATAATTTTCTGGTATTTGGATGTTCTCACTAGCATTCAGAACTATGTTAAGGAATTTAAGTGCTGATTTTTAAATGCCTTGCAGCATTAACGTAGATGTTTTTAAGCACCTACATTCATAAACGGGACCTTAAATATTAAAACAAAAACTTCCTATTAACACAAATTTTATAATATTTCGGTTTGTTATTGCTCAAGAATTAACTACTACTAAATTATATATTTAAAGTATGAATTACCATTAAACAGGCAAAACAAAGCCTTTGCAGCTTTACTAATTGAAGAAAAAGTAATGGAATAATAGAAATTATCACATGTATATTCTTTTCATCTTCAGAGAGCTTATCTGCTTGATCACAGCTGCAGTCTAATTAACACAAATGTAAAGCAAATCCTGACAGGCCTGGAAGCAGTAAGACTGACACCTTAAAATGTTAACAAAAGTGACATTGCAAAGCATATATATACACAGAACATTAAAGCACTGTGTAAAGATCATACTGAGAACAAACTCCTCCCAAGCAGAGGATTTCTGAAGAAATACTGCAGTAGAGAAAAAAATCCAAAGGCTCTAATGACTTTAACATTTAGTTGCTGAACATACACATACATGTACTACTAGAAGCATATTGAAGATCTGATGGAGGACACGAAAGGAAAATGCGGAATCCCTGCTGCCCACCCACTTAGCACTTTTGGGAAGCTGGGACTTCAGAAACAGAAATGTTCAGTAGCAGAGTGCTTACCAGACTGACAAAGGCTCCCTATACCAGGCACTAGCATCCAAATATCCTCCCTCTCCACCTTTATCATGTCTTGATTACATACAACACTATCCAGCCAACTGAGAACTAAGCAAAAATCAGACTACAGGTGCATCTGTCAGCTACCAGCATTTTATACCCATCTCAGACTTCAAGCCAGACCTGATATTGAGGCAACTGTTGCTCAGGTGAATGACTACTGCCTATTCACAGAGAAATACATCCATATGCAGCCTGGAAGATCCTCCAGTATTTGATACTTTTTAGCAACCAAATGTTGTTGTCCCACCACCACCAGGTATATCCTGAAACACTCTAAAAAGCCCCAAGTCCTCTTCTCTGCCCAACCCCAGAGGGTTATTACAGCCATAAGTTTCAACCTCCAAAAGCCCTACTTCCCACAAGAGTGAATATTCTCTCCCATATTATCATGTCACTTATCTGAAGTCAGAAAGAGCTGCTGAAACAGCAAGCACAGAAATGCCAGCAGCAAGCAGTGACAAACTCCAGCTCTTTATCCATTTTACATCAAGAATAAGGAACACCATCCCTGATAGGGACTGAGAAATATCAGGAACAGGTTAAGTCTGGAGCCAGGCAAGGCTTGTGCAATGTCACTGGGAAGAGGGAAATACCAAAGAACTGTTTCTAAAACGTCCCTTATTATTGAAGGCATGTGGCCTCACTCTGTGTCAAGTTTTTTGTTCCTTTTAGAACCTACAATTTTATTAGTTACTCAAATAGCTATAGAAGCAAAATAATGCCCACTCCCATCTGTGACTGGTCTGAAGACTGAACCTTTCCTTCCCTGTAAGACTCAGACCTAGTCATAGTGAACCACGTGTTCATGATCTCTGCTTTACTGTTGCAACTCCTATCTAGGAACAAAGCCACATGCCCTGAAAAAATGCCAACTGTTACAAAATGCAGAGGACCATCTGCTTAGCAACATGCTATCATAAACACCTAGTCCTGACGCTGCACTCTGCAGTTATTCCAGACTGAACACAGAACTGATGTCAGGTCTTTGAGACCTTTTACAGGTCTCAAAATTGAATGTGAAACCCATCTCTGTGATACTGCATTCCATGGCGTAGTGCCCTAAACACATCAAAATAACAATAGGTTTTGAAAAACTGAATGGCTACTCCAACTGTGTGTTCCCTGGTTAGGGATGAAGAAAGAGGAGTCTGATCATATCTCTATTTGAAAGGGTGGGAAAGGTTCTCGGATATTATTATAAAGGGCACAATCATAATTATAGGAATACTGGGCTGGAAGGTACCTTAAGAGATCATCTTGTTTGACCCTTGCACTAAGGCAGGATCAGACATAGTTATACCAGTCCAAGCAGATATTTATTTAACCACTTCTTATCATCTTTCGACGGTGGTGATTCCATAGCCTGTTCCTGGCTATCATCTTTATTATAGTTAAAAAGATTTTTCCGTATATCTAAGCTAAATCTTCTTTGCTGCAAATTAAGCTGATTATTTCTTGTCCTTCCCCCAGTAACTATGGGAAACAACTGATCACTGTCCTTTTTACAGCAACCTTTTATGTACTGAAAGACTATTAAGTCCCCTCCGCCATCTTCTCTTTTCTACACTGAATAAAACCAATTCCTTCAACCTTTCCTAATTACTCATGTTTTTTACACCTCTCATAATTCTTTTTGTGCCTAGACAAATAGAGATAGCAATACCCTAGTAGTAAAGACAAGGCAGATTATATAAACTGAAGATGATCTGGGAAATAGAGTCTCCTCAAAACCTATCGCTTAGTTATTGGGCTCTGGGAAATCTTGCTGCCATTTATGCAGTAGAAGTCATGGTAACTAATTTATACAGTTTTGCAACAATAGTAAAACTGCATCTGGGGACCATACAAGAGGCAAACAAAAATTGTTTACTGCTATTCCAAGAGAAAGAGGCATCTGCTGAGTTCCCAAATATGAAAGTAGCTGGATTTTTCTTTGCATTACAGTGACCTAGATTAGAAGGCAGAGAGCATCAGGTAACAGAAAGGACAAAAAGCTGCATTGTACAATGTCACTGCCACAGAACCTCCACAAATCATGGGCAAGGTCAAGCCACAGAACAGAAATGCAAACTGATTTGCATAGCATCTTTTATATTTAACTTGTTAAAAAGCACTTTACAAACAATAAGCTAGAGACCAGTAGCATATGTATTGTGCAGCCAAGCAGGGAACCGTTAATTGTTTAGGTTAATATATATCCCTACCCTTTTGCTTCAAAAATTCTTTGCTAAATCATATAAAACTGGGCAACTGACTGAAGCAGCCATGTGTTCTCTCCCTACAGTGACAGAGGATTCTTCATTTCTACATGTGTAATGTTAAAACATTAACTTATCATCTCATCCAGAGATCTCTTCATAGTTTACTGCAATATCGTCAATACTGCGGTTAACTTCCATATGATGTGAATTATACAACATGAAGAACACACATGATTTCAGTTGCAAAGTCATTTAGATTTAAATTTCTGTAAATTTCTACATACCTTTTCAAGCCAATAGGGAGATGTTTTAAATGTAGAGGACCCAAAATTTTCCCCTGCAGAAGGCGATGGATATGGGTGTGGTAAATTTAAACCCAAGTACAGAACAAATGGCCGAGTAAAATTAGTGGCCTCTTTCCTTATCCAATATACTGCTTTATCAGTATTCTGCCAATCTTCTTCCATCACTCTCACATACATCTTATTACCAGTAAGATTCACCATGGGTCTGCCTTCTTGTTGAAGCAGGAAATCAACATCTCTAGTCCAAGCTTCCACACGATTACTAAAATTAAAATAATTGCAGTCAGTGGACAGCATCTCCTCTTGTTCTGCAACTAAACATCTAGTTATTCCACATCAGTTTAAAATTTCCAAGGAACATTCTCTCACATTTGCAACTGTATTTTTTTTGCAGATTCCACAAATGGAATCAGTATTATTCCATTCAAATAACCAAAATTGACATTATTCATAGTTTTAGAACCAGACCACAAAGATTCCTCCACTGAGGCCTTGCAGTGCTTAAAATGTAGCTACAACCTATTGCTGGGACTCTATTTTACATTACGTGATCATTAGTTAAAAAAGAAAAAAAGCACAGAAATAGATCCATGGTTCTTCCTCCCCAGAGGAGGATCATATCACCAAGGTAGGCTCCTTCTCACTTGTCCTCCTTTTAGTCCCATAAACTTGCATTGTTGAGAGTGCAGTAGCCCAGTTGCAAGAAGGATGGGGGTTGCTCTGCTCCAGACTGTTCTATAGGTTTGTGTTTAGGACACTCCTAGGAGGTGAAACATGCAATTTTGAAACCCCTGAAGCTAAGAAGGGCTTAAACATGTCTCTCACTACCTGGGTGAGTCCTCTAATCACTCAGCTACTGGAGAAATGCTAGGCACCTTCTGCTCCTGCTATTTTTTGTAATGAACTACCGATATATGCACTCTGTCAATGTGAAGACTTAAGTGGACTTTAGGTGCTTCTCAGAATTGATCTAACTCGCATTGGAACTTGTGTTTTAAAATGACCAATACTAATTGCTTTTTAAGATGTACAGTAGCCAAAGTCTAGGTGATTAAAAGATATTTTTGGGCCCAGAGCCCATCAGACTACCTAATCAGTTTTGGTGTTACTGAAGCCTAGTCCATCAGAATTGCTTTTTGTGATCCAAGTACCTAAATCTTGTTCAAGTGCCTACAAAGCCGATCTGGATCTGGCACTTAAGTTATTAATTTTCACTTCTAAATTTTATATCACCCTATTTATGGTCATTTTCCTATACGTTATCCTTTTTTCTGTTTCTGAGCCTTCCACCAGTTCCATCTCTGCGGATGAACTTTTGGGGGCAGCACATCCAATCTTGTTACTTCATTTTTCACTTTCTGGTACAGATTCATTTAATTTAGTGTGATGAATCTGGTCTTTAATTTTTATAGTCAAACATACAATACACACCTTTTCCTCCAATATCAGCACCCCCAAGGAGCACTCTTGGAAACCCTGTGCATGCCATGCAGCTGCAAAGAGGGCTGCCACTTATGTCTGCTAAACAAACTATAAGGGAGGAGTCTTGTGTTACCCTCTCACAGCTGTAGCTATTGGCAGAGCACTATAGCTTGTGCCCAAAGCAGGAAGTGGGCTGTTGCTAGCATCTTGATGATGCTTCTGGTATGGGAACAGTACAGTATTTGTGGGAATTTATAGAAAAAACTACCCACCTCTACTGCTGCTCTTCACAAGGGTTTAAGGCAGGGATGGGGAAAATGGCAGATCTGGCTTGGCTAGACTCCATTTCCAGGAAGCCCTGGCTTCCAGTTGATCTCCATGGAGACCCTAGGAGTGTGGGGGTGTGACAGCACAGGACCATACCAGTTCAGGGCTGCGGATCCAGGGCTCTGCCCCAGCCCGGCCCCGCATTGTCACACCCCCACGCTCCTGGGGTCTGTATGGAGACCAGCTAGGAGCGCATGGGTAGTGCACTTTGCCAGGCAAGGACGTACTCCAGGGCTGGGATCTTGCAGCAGTGACAGCATGGGGTGGGGCTGGGGCAGAGATGTGATCCACTGCTCGTGTGCCCCCGCCCATGAAACCCGTGCTCGTCGCAGGGGTATGCGGACAACAGATTGTGGTTCTGCCTCAGCCCTGCCCCATGTTGTCACCACAAAATCCCAGCCCCAGAGCAGCTCCCCACCTGGCCATGTGCCCTATCCACAGGGCTCCTGGCCAGTCTCCACTGAGACCCCAGGAGTGTGGGACTGTGACAGCATGGGGCCAGGCTGGGCTGAGGCAGAGCCCCGGATCGGTGGCCCTGTGCTGTTATGGCCAGTGCTGTCATGTTCCCGTGCTCCTGGGGGTCCCATGGAGACTAGCTGAGAGCCAGGGCTGCTGCGAAATAGAGTTTGCCATGGGCTCAATGTGGCCTGTAGGTCGGATGTGGCCCACTCCTAGTCTATGACAGATTAAGTCCTCCTGGAAACATACTATCCAGGAAATGTGGCATCACAGGAGACACACTAGGAAGTTTCTGATGCAGCAAACTGTTGCCTGCAATGCCACACTTCCTGAACACTGTCTGTTTCCAGGAGGGTCTTGTTCTATGTCACAGTCAGCCATGACTCTGGAAAAAAAAGTTTTTTCTGCATTCTGCCTTCCAAAAGCAAGGTGTGTGTTTTATTTTGGGATGTTCAACATGCAAGAAAATACTTGCCCCTTTCAATACCCTAGAGCAGTGGTTCCCAAACTGTGGGTCACAACCCCAAATGGAGCTGCAACATCAGTGGATGGGGTCATGATAAACAAGGATCTGGGTGTTCCAGACTGAAAAACACGGGGAAAATGCAGTTTGCCTCTTGGAGGCTGGCAGAGTTCCAGCCTCCTCCACTCCTCCCATGGGCTCTACTCCAACTGTGCTGCCCGTGGCGGGGGCTTTGGGAGGGGGAGTCAGGCTCTGCACCCTGCTCCAACTGCAGCAATCGCTGCGTTCCACAGGCAGCAGCCAGGGCTCGGGCATGAGGGGCCATGCTGACAAAATGGGGTCATAAGTGGGGTCATGCTGATGAAAAGTTTGGGAAGCACTGCCCTAGAGCATACCTCAAGGGGCAGTCATTTGTCTGAGGAATCAATACTACTCTTTCAATTTGATGATGATGATGATGATGACTCCTTTTTAAAACACTGTCACTTGAAACAAAATCTCTAGTTATGACCCCACTGATTCCAGTTCATAATACTACTAAAGGAAGAGGAAAAGATGAACTGGGGATCCAAGAGGCATGGGGTCGGGATATCATTTTATATCATTTTAAATAAAATATAATCCCCCCCAGGTGTGGAGATGATGCCCTCTAGTGGTCATGTGGCTCCTGCCCTACTCCAGCTCCTGGGGTATGCTCCCTTTTTCCCTCCAGGACCCTGCTGGCTCCCATTCTTACCCTTCTCATGTCAGATGGGCCCTCCTGCTCATCTGGGTCCCCAGGGTACCTGTTACCTTAAGGGCTATTCATGACCTCCTTCCACCCCTACAGCCATCTCCATGTCTAACAGATGCTGGTTAATCACTCCAATGAGACCCCCTAACCCAGTAGAATGTCTGGCCTCCTCAGGCCTCCAAGCCTTTGTCAGGGCCTCAGCCTTCCTGGCTTCCACCCTTTTTCTCTAGTTGGGCTCCTTTAGTATAGACCCTGGGTATGACGTTAAACTGCATCCAGCAGTAGGACAATTTTAACTGTTAGGGTATAGTGAGACAAGTACTCTCTAGCTACTGAAGTCTCTGTGTCACCCTTAGGTAAGGTGTTGCACCCATCAGCCTCCCTTACCAGGGTTGAAGCCATTGGGGGCGCAGAACAGTGGATCATCTCATCTGGTGGATGCCTGATGCAAGTGGGACAACAGAGGGACTTGCTCAAGTTAGCTGAGCACTGCACCCTGTAGCAAAAAGTGGCAACCTACTGCAGTGGACTTTCAACAATCCATGGACTTTCAACAATCACACAATGGCATGAAGAGGGTCCCTGACAGAGAAGGTCAGGACACCTTGTCCAGTAAGGATAGTCACGTGCGACAGGTGACTCATGACCGTCAGCATGCTACTGTCCAAACTCAGAAGAGAGCAGTCAAAAGTGGCAATGTGGAATGTGAGGACTGTACATCAAATTGGGAAATTGGATAATGTCAAGCATGATATGAAGAGATTAAAGATCAATATTCTACGTCTGTGTGAAACACATTGGAAAAGAGGCTGGAATTATTGTTTCAGAAGATGTGAAGAACATGGATTGTTTGAAAATTCTTAAGTCAGAAGTACAAACAGTTATCAATCGAATGAAAACCAATAAAGCTACAGGTCCAGATTAGATTGCAGTAGAACAAATTAAATGTTTGGAAGGGTTTGGTAAGAAAAGTTAACAACTGTTCTCATTGAGATCACAACTGCTATGAAAGTGGAGAAATACCTGAGGACCTCTGTAAATTGATCTTTATCGAGCTCCCCAAAAGACCTGGCGCCATTGAATGGGAACTCCATAAAACCATCAGTTTAATGAGCCATGTGACAAAGATCCTATTAAAGGTGCTGATGTTGAGAGCTAGAAGTAGAATAAGACTGGAGAGTGCAAAAGTTCAATGTGGTTTTGTGGAAGATTGAGGTACAAGAAATGCTGTCCTCATGGTACGAATGCTTTTGAATAGAAATGAGGGAAGACCTTTTCTTGTTTTATTGATTGTACGAAAGCTTTTGATAGAGTCAAGCACGAGGAGTTAATGAAAATGCTGGAAGAATTAGATATTGATGGTAAAGACTTGAGAATTTTAAGAAACCTCTATTGGGACCAAACTGCAGCAGTGAAGATAGAAAATAAATGAAGTGATTTCATCCAAATCAAGAGAACCGTGAGGCAAGGCTGTGTTTTTCACCTGACTTGTTCAGCTTATACAGTGAGAAAATACTGAGGGAGATTGAGGATTGACTAGGGCTGATAATTGGCGGACAGAATTTGAAAAACTTGTGTTATGTTGATGACACAGTCTTAATAGGTGATTCAGAAGAGAAGCTGCAAGGAATTTTAGATAAAACTGTTAGTGAAAGCAAGAAGAAGGGTTTAAGTATCAACTGTAGAAAAACAGAATGCATGGTAATTACAAAGAAGATCATTCCTGTATGCAACATCAAAGTGGAAAAGGAATAGATAAGGCAGGTTAATAAATTTAACTACTTGGGAAGCTAGATAACATCAGATGGTAAATGTGATCATGAAATAAAACAGAGAAAGGACACATTTCTGAAAATGAAAACGATATTGACAAATAATAACATTTCTAAGGGGGCAAAGTTAAGAGTTTTGGATTGCTATGTTATGCCAGTCCTCATGTATGCATCAGAATGCTGGACAATATTACCAAGTATGGAAAAGAGAGTTGAAGCAAGTGAGATGTGGTTCTTAAGGTGCATCTTGAATGTAGGGTGGACAAGTCACACTTCAGATAAAGATATTTTGTTAAGAACAGGCTGCAGGAAGCTGCTGTTTAACAGCAGAAAGGGACGGTTGGACTTGCTCAGACATATTATGAGGAAAGAGGAAATTGAAAGTCTGGTCATAGCTGGAAAGATTGAAGGAAGGAAAGATCGTGGAAGACAGAGGTTAACTTGTGTCAAGAATCTATCTAAATGGATGAATGTATCGACAGTGGAAATTCTGTATGCCTGAAAGAGAAGAGATCTGTGGAAGACCATGGTCACCAACGTCCTGCTTAGATATCATGCGGTACCTAGAGAGAGAGAGTGTAAGCCCACTGTATCAGGTCTAGGCTTATGAGCTCATCTTGTTCCTCTCAGGCTTTGGGTCCCCAGCTCTGCTTTTGCCCCTCTCAGGCTCTGGCCCTAGCCCTCCAAGCTTCAGGCCACCACTTTTGCAAGCTTTAACCTTCCTGGCTTTGCCTTGCTTGAGCCCAGTCCTGATAGGGCCTAAAACAGACCTTGACTTCAAAAAAGCCTTCGATCTGGTATCCCATGATCACCTCTTGGCGAAACTGGCCAATTGTGGCCTTGGGTCCACCACGATCCGCTGGCTGGGAAATTGGCTCCATGGTCGGACCCAGCAGGTGGTAATTGACGGAAGTTAATCGTCATGGTGCCCTGTGACCAGTGGGGTCCTCCAAGGCTCTGTCCTTGGACCCATATTGTTCAACATCTTCATTAATGATGTGGACATTGGAGTCAGAAGCGGACTGGCCAAGTTTGCCGATGACACTAAACTTTGGGGCAAAGCATTCACATCTGAAGGCAGGAGGGCGATCCAGGCTGACCTGGACGGGCTCAGCAAATGGGCAGATGAGAACCTGATGGTCTTTAACACTGAAATGCAAGGTTCTCCACCTTGGGAGGAAAAACCTGCAGCATCCTTTTAGGCTTGGCAGTGCTACACTGGCTAGCACTACGGGAGAAAGAGACTTGGGGGTCATGATTGACCACAAGATGAACATGAGCCTTCAATGCGATGCTGCGGCTAGTAAAGTGACCAAAACACTGGCTTGCATCCATAGATGCTTCTCAAACAAATCCCAGGACGTCATTCTCCCCTTGTACTCGGCCTTGGTGAGGCTGCAGCTGGAGTACTGCGTCCAGTTTTGGCCCCACAATTCAAAAAGGATGTGGAGAAGCTCGAGAGAGTCCAGAGAAGAGCCACGCGCATGATCAGAGGTCAGGAAAACAGACCTTATGATGACAGGCTGAGAGCTATGGGGCTCTTTAGCTTGGAAAAGCACAGGCTCAGGGGTGATCTGATGGCCACCTATAAGTTTATCAGGGGTGACCACCAGTATCTGGGGGAATGTGTGTTCACCAGAGCGCCCCAGGGATGATGAGGTCAAATGGTTATAAACTACCGCAAGACCGTTTTAGGATGGACATAAGCAAGAATTTCTTTACTGTTCGAGCCCCCAAGGTCTGGAACAGCCTGCCATTGGAGGTGGTTCAAGCACCTACACTGAACACCTTCAAGAGAAAATGCTATGCTTATTTTGCTGGGATCCTATGACCCCAGCTGACTTCCTGCCCTTCGGGCGGGGGGCTGGACTCGATGATCTTCCGAGGTCCCTTCCAGCCCTAATGTCTATGAAATCTACGAAAACACCCACATGCCCCTCGGGCACCCCTATGGCCTCCTCATCACCCATTGTAGCCACTTCCAGTCCACTGGTCTGATCCAAATGTAAACACAAGCCCACTGGCTGTATAACCAAGGACCTACTCAAATCATGATTGCACAGATTCTGTAGAAATTGCAAAATCGGACAATCTCTATGAAATCTGAAGGGAAAAAACCCCCAAAACCTTACTAAAAATAAAATTTTGGGTCTCCAGTGGGAATCAACAGTCCTCCCAGCTGTGTAGCCCAGCACGAAAGGGGCTGCCAATGCAAAGGCAAGTAGGCAAGATGGTTGCTGCGTCCACCCCTCGCTGCTAATTGGCTGAGAGGGCTGCCTGTTGTACAGTCCTGTTTCTCTCCACCAATCAGCAGCAAGGGGCAGGGCCACATGATGGACAGTCATCTCAGCCAATCAGCACTGAAGGGTGGGGCTATAAGATGGACAGCCCTCTCCACCAATCAGCAGTGGGGCTCAGGGCCACCAGGGCCCCTTGGCCAATCAGAGGCATGGGGAGGGCCACCATGATAAGCCTATAAAAATGGTGGCAGGCCCCATGATCCGCCTGCAAAATCATCTGGCTGCCTCGAGTTGGGTAGACCTTTATGTATAACAAAACTCTCCCCATACTGCAGGGGTGGGCAAAATGTGGCCCCGGGGCCAGATGTGGCCCACCAGGCCATTCTATCTGGCCCATGGGGCCCCTGAAAATTTTAAAAAATTAATGTTCATCTGCCCTGGGCTGCCTGTCACGCGGCCCTTGATGGCTTGCTAAAACTCGGTAAGCGGCCCTTTGCCCAAAATAATTGCTCACCCCTGCCATACTGGGTCATACTTCCCTGCACTGTAAGCTCCTTACTTGCAGTTTCCAGGGTTGCTCAGGTATCAGTCAGTTGCTTTTCTGCAGCCATCCTGCTCAGGAGCTCCTCTCTCTGCTGCCTGCAGGGCCAGACAGACTACCTGGTCTCAGGCACTTATCTTATATGCTTCAAAAGCCCCACATCTTCCCATCAAGTGGCTCTGCAGTCACGCACAGGGTTTTTCCCTTTTGGGCCAATGACTAAGTGTCTACTTAAATCATGGTTAGATTACCAATTTTTGCAGGTTGGTCACAGTATAAAGAACAAATTCCACAGACATTTTGCAGATCTGCTCCAGTAGCTCCACCATTTGGCACTGATTAGTGGAAAGGCCACAGGGGAGAGAAGGGACAAAGGGGTGATGGCCATGTTTTCTGCTGTCCTTCATGCTGCTCTGCCAGCTAGTGTCTTCCCCTCACAGGAAGCAAAGCTGGGCTGCAGCAGCAAGGACCAGCATTCCGTTTATTAATTTTTTTGTTGATTTCATGGACAATTTCAGATTTTGCAGTTTCCACAAAACCCGTGATTTAAGTAGACTCCTACTAATGACCAGTCTGCCTTTCCTTGCTATGACAGCTCAGCTGCTTGTGGCTCTGTGCATCTGATCTACCTAGATGCCCGCCCTGGCACAGCTTACTGCTCTGCAACTAACATTTACTCCCCCCAGTAGCCTCTTTGTATGGCTACAAGTCTGCTTGTTTGCTGGCAGCTAGTTCACTAGAAGTTAGCCTGTTTCCTAGCTGCCAGCCTTTCCAGAACAACTAAGCCTGTTGCAGCATCCTCTTAAAGTAACAGGAGCCCTCTGGCTCCCTGTTACACTGGTTATCCAGATAAACAGAGTTTGAGACTGGAAAAAAAAGAACAGAATACATGCCTTTCACTTATTAGAGCAGTATGGGGCATGTTTTGACAGGTCCAAGGAAAAAACAAATCTTTAAGCAGAAAGAGAGGGTTATTGCAATGTAAAGGACCATAAAAGAGTAAGTTGGGCAGAAAACTGGCCAACCTCTAAAATGGACCATTTTAGTTATCTTTTTACACAAGAATGGAAAGTTAATAAATACTAATGGAGTAACATACTAATCAAGGGAAGAAGTCAAAGGTATTCTTGCAACTATACATCATGGAATCTTTAACCCACAGTAAAAGATCAGACTATTATTTAAAGGAACGCTCTTTCTGCGATGATGATAGTGAAAGTTTCTCAAAGCTGAAAAAATAAAAGAATAAATCACCAGGCCTCAGAATTTAGATGAAGAGGAGTTCTTACCAGATAATTATTTTAAACTTTTGCCAATGAATCCTAATGGTTTAATAACTCCTAATGAGAATCAAGTGGTATTAGATCTCCTTTGCTGGCAGATGGCATTCCAAAGATAGTAAGCTTGAAAGAATAGAGAGATAAAGGACAGGAATATAGCATCACTTAATAAATGAGTAAAACTAGCAGCCTTCAGCTGGGCTGGTACAAATCTGGTGAAAACCTACATTGTACCTGCTTCTCATTTCCCAGACTTTGATACAAGCTTAATTATTTCAAACACTTCTTCTGAGCAGTTGAGCATTTATTTAAATGCTAACACTTCATACTAATACTAATGAGGAATTGGTTCCAAAATAGTCAACTGCTCTGACACAAAATGCTCAAGATGCGGGGCTGCATTCTCCAGTCATGTCAGTTCATTGTGTGCCCGCAGAGGAGTAACAGGAAAGGAGTAACAGCAGAAGAGTAACCATGTGTCGTGGAGTAGCCATGACACATGGTGGAATGCAAGCTGCCACCATGCTGATTGCAGGAAGGCAATCAGCTGCCGCTGTGTTGGTGGCTATTTTTGCACTCTCCATTACCCCCTCAAAGGTGACACCCAGGGCTGCTGCCCCAATCTTGCCCCCTCCCCACTTAGTTACACTGCTGTTTCCCAGATAAATGGTATAAATTGGATTTAAACTGGCCCCTTGTGAAGGGAAGTCTCTACCTGGGCAGGGCTAATGGAGGCAACCTAAACACCTAAGCCAGTTTCATAGCTGTGATGTAAACTCTGTCCTTCTTAGTTCTGATGTAAGCAGGAGGAAGGGCCTTTCAGGGACAGTTTAAGTGCATGACAAGAGTCTATTTATGATGGAGAGATGTGACTAAGATGAGCTCCACAACTTCTGACTCTTCTTTGGCTTTTCAGAACTTTCATCAGACCTGGGAAATAAAGAGACTTTCTCTTGCTCTAATTTCTGCTGGGGTCTGGCAGGTGTCATCAGCTTCCTGTAGGTGCCAGTGTCTACAACATCTGACCTGCACAACGAAAAATCAAGGTCTTGCCTTTTGCAGAAGATGCAGAAGTGAAGTCTTGAAAACCTGTAGTTATTTAAATCAAAGTCATTTTTGGAACAGCAAAATATTGGTCTCATCATCCTGGCCAGATTCCAGGGGTATATTTTTCTATCTAAAGTTCCTATATAGTTTGACCTTGATACAGTTTTTTTTCTTTACTTGTCTCACATTGTTATATAACCTAATTATGTACCATTAAATAGCAATCATTTCAGTGATTGGTGAAGGGTATTATGTCAGAATGTCCAATTCTGCTATGTGACTTAGAGTGATCAGGTATTATTTTTTCTATTTTGAAAAAAAATGTAGTTTACTTTCATATATGATATAATGGTGTGATTTACAAAACAGTAAGGGGAAGGTGGTAAAAGTTCATGTCAATAAGAGTATATGGTTACTATGCAACGCTAATGTGCAGGTCCTTGTTTTATTTCTTGTAGACAAGGTAGAATAATTCCTTAAGGATGGACTTGATGAAGAATGAATAGTAGCCTGGTACATTAGCTCTGGAAGGGTGCAGAAAGGCAGCGATGAATGCCCCCACCCCCCAGAATAAATATAAATGGGTTATCAAGGTGGATAATATTGTCAGGGAGAAGGGATATAGGCAATGTGATAAATGTAATTAATGTTTCTAAAGCACTTCAAGATCTTTGGTTGAAAGGTTTTGTTTAGACATAAAATATAAACGTCCACAAGGATGAATGTTTCTTTGAAGATACCCAATTAGCTGAAAGTGTTAAATCTTAAAGTTGGAAAGATATGGAAATGCTAACAGAATGAAAACACACAATACATAATTAATGTTTATTCTAACAGTATGTATAAAACCATTACATGTGTTAAAATCGTGTGAAACATCCATGCATGTCAATATACTGCTTCTCCAGAATATTTGCTGACATGGTCCTGTTAATTTCCACTCATTTATACCAGTTGAAGGTCTGGCCCTCTATCTGTATATACCTCACCATCCCCTCCTCAAATCTGATTAATCATGCAGCAGGGACAGATGCCCAAATACCGTAAGGATCATGTCATGATTCAGTTGTTATAAGTGAATATGTTGTGTATTCTAATCCAAAGTTCCTGCACTTAAGAAATGGAAACTTTTCATATTCACAAACATTAATTTTATCAATGCTGTAACTGTGATAGCTTATTAAGACAAATTAAAACCTATTTGTCTTGTTACTATGCAGTTGAAAAAACTGAAAGTACACATTTTTGGACTGGTGTCAGCTGAGAAATGTAGACATTTAGGATAAAATGTTATTCTGCAATTCAAAAAGAGATACTACTGCATAGTGCAGATGTCAAATTAATATTTTTGGAATATTCATATCTCTACAAAATCTAACATTCAGACATCTCATCCTGGGAAAGCACTGTGTAAGTTTTCATTTACTACGACATAAAAACAAAAGGACTGTACTAAGTATCGCAATATCCATTTGTAGCTTTCCTTATATTTAGTCAAATTTATTCCGTAGTAAATATACCCTGGACTAAGTCAATTAATTAATTGATTTAAGCCTTTTAAATCTCTACATATGTGCAGTTATTAGAATGAGATGCACATTTTTTACACTGAAAAACATATATGAGTTTTATGATTTTCCAGTTACACAAATATTTGTACTAAATTCTGAAATTATTCTTATATAGGCATTGGAAACAGCTGACTAACCATGTGTTTATTTTAGCTTATTTTCAACCTCCACCCACTTTTATTCAAGCTACATTTAGGCTGTGACCCTGTTGAGTATTGATATCACTTCAACTCCCATAGAATAGGAAGTCAAAGATGCTCAATAATTTGCATTAGTTCTTTAGCAGAATACAAAGAGGCTTTAAAACATGGAGATAAACACTAAAAAAAAAAATCACAGAGCCAGATTCACTCCTGTATTACTCAAGCCTCTGCAAATATAGCATATGTTACTATTACACTACTACTGAAAGCCCCTTAAGATTCTGAAAAATCAGACCTTAGGAAGGGGAACCTGGTGGGGCCAAATGGCTTTTGTTATTCTCTTTGAATATTTAGGAAGCTGAGACTGATGAGGCCCGAGCACAAAGAAGCCAGCAGCCTTGCACGTTTTTGTTGCGTCTCTGGGGCTGGTCGTGATGCTAGAAGGGAAAAGGAGGATTTTTGCATCTGCCTATGGCCTCTTCTTACAGGACACAGGGCCTGTCAAGCGTGTGAATTTTCTTTTTTTTTTTTTTCTGGTTGTATGGGGGGGTGGTGGGGCTAAGATATGTATGTAAGCGTGGTTATGCTGGAGGGGGGGACATGGGAAAGACCCTGGTGTTGCCTTTCCCCTCTGGCTTAGGGCACAGGGCCGTCTGTCAAGGGTGTGAATTTCTTTTTTTTTTTTAGATCTTTGGGGTGATGGCCCAAGCATGAAGAAGCCATCAGCCTTGTATGTTTTTGTTGCATCTTTGGGGCTCTGCATGATGCTGTCAGGGTGAAGGGGGATGTTTGTGGGTGCCTATGGCCTCCTCTTGCAGGGCACAGGGCCATTGGTCAAGGGTGTGAATTTTTATTTTATTTTTTTTCTTTTGCCTCACAAAGCCTATGCCACTTGTGACACATGGGCTGCAGGTTAGCCACCCCTAAAACAAAAGGGAAAGGAATGTGTGCCTTTATATCTGACCTTTCATTGAAGCCTCCTGCAGAGAAGTTTTGTCAGTTAATTTTAGGAAATTATTTTAAATAGGTTCCATTTTATCATAGAATCATAGAAAATTAGGGTTGGGAGGGACCTCAAGAAGTCATCTAGTCCACACCCCTTCTCAAAGCAGGATCATCCCCAACTAGATCATCCCAGCCAAGGCTTTGTCTAGCCTGGACTTAAAAACCTCCAACGATGAAGATTCCACAACCTCTCTGGGTAACCTGTTCCAGTGCTTTACTACCTTCCTAGTGAGACAGTTTTTCCTAATATGTAACCTCAACTTCCCTTGCTGCAGTTTGAGACCATTCCTACTTCTTCTGTCATCTGCCACCACTGAGAACAGTCGAGCTCCATCCTCTTTGGAACCACCTTTCAGGTAGTTGAAGGCTACTATTAAATACTCTCTGTCTTGTCTTCTTCAGACTAAATGGGTGCCTATACACGACAGTTTTTGCCATTTAAAGCATACTAAAGCCGTCACTTAATACATGTGGGTGACTTTAGAACGTTTTTAAATTGGCGGAAGTTGCCATTGTAAAACACGTACAGCAAGGTTTAATTAAGGCAATTTCTACCATGTATAGAGTCTGATTCTTGGAGGGTCAACTTTAAAGTTGCCAATTTAGAATGGTAGAAGTTGCCTTAATTAAATCTTGTTATGTGTGTTTTAAATCACATGGTGCATAATCTGAGTAAGATGGGGGTACACAGTTGTAACTGGGAGTCTATCTTGAAGTGCAGAATCTTTATCTTTTCAACAACCAAACATAAACGGGAGAAAAAACCCAAAAAACATCAGAAAATTAGGTTTTATAGATTGAAGGCTGAATTTGCAAGGTTGGCAGATAAAATCTTTTAAAACAGTGCACTGCTAATATATAAACATTGGAATGCTACAACAACATTTTTATTCAATTTTTCAGAATAGAAATCCATTTTAACCACATGTAGACCAGGACTGAATTTCTTGCATCTCCTTCTCTCAAGAGTGAACATTTTAATGGATCTCTTTTAAGTCTGTTCATTTGAAAGAACCCTCCGAATTCTCCAAGTCTCCACTATAGCCCTCCACTGTGAAACCAGAACTGCATACTGCGGTTAGACTTAGACTTTATTTGGAAGTCTAGGAGAGTTCTGTAATGGAGGTATCATGCATCTCCTGGGATTTACAATAAGTATAGTCTTGTTTACATGCAGAGCCCTGTGTTCTCTGTAGAAAGCTTGACCTAATACTATGGCAAGGAGAAACAAAGTTTATGTGATACAAGGTTTTAAATATGAAAATGAATAATACAATCAGTATTGTGATCTGATTTATTTTTATGTAATTAGTTTATTTTACTTTGTATTAAATTACATTTTTTTGATTGACAGTGCAGAACTGTACTGTCGAAATCTGTTGTTACGGAAAAGATGGAGTTTTTTTCGTAGTGGCATAGGGTTTAGCATGCCATGTCAAGGCTTGCACCTTTCCACCCTGGAGCCTTGCCACTACTCCAGTTTCTTCTGGGGCCCACAGCAACTTCCATGTGTTGTGGCGAGAAAAAAAGAAACCTTCATTGCACTCCCCTAACCATGGGAGTTTCATGGTGCAAAAAAAAAAAAAAAAAAAAATCCTGCAGGTTGGGTCCCAAGCATACAGCGAGGATTAAACTAGTAACTGCAGCTCCAAAGTAAGGACCCTGCCCCCTAAGCCAGACAAGTAGGCCAGTGACATGTTCGCTCCCACACTGCCTTCCCCAGCACCACAGTCACATACATAAGTTTACCCACCTCCAGCCCACACTTAATAATAATAATAATAATAATAATAATAATTAAAAAAAAACCCCAAACCCCTTCTCAGATGGGCCTGTACCCTGCAAAAAGAGGCCACAGGCACCCACCAACATCCCCCTTTTGCCAGCCAGCATCATGCACAGCCTAGGAGATACAACAATAGCCTCCACGGCTGCTAACTTCTTGCTGCTCGGGCCTCAATCATCTCAGCTGCCCCAAAATTCAAAAACTACAAAAAATCCGCCACATTTTGGCCCCCACAACTTTCCCTTCCTCACACACTCCGAGTGCTCTGATTGAAGCAAGGGCCTAAATCTGGGCCTTGGCGTGGCACGACATGAATGCCAGTTTTCTGCTTCGGAAAAAAATCAAACCCTTGACAGTCAGACCTGTGTCCTTCAAGTAGAGACCACGTGTTTGGTTTTGAACTGACAGCCTGTTGGTTCTAGAGTCTGTATAAACCCCTAAGCCAGAGTGGAAGGGCAATTTCAGGGCCTGTCCCAATGTCCCTGCATGCACCATGACCATGCTTACATACATATGTTACCCCATCACCACCCTATGCAATTTTTAGTACTAGTACTACTACAACTACTAAGAAAAAAAAAAATTTCACACCCTTGACCAACGGTCCTGTGCCCTGCAAGAGGAGGCCATAGGCACCCATAAAAATCTTTCTGCATCCTAACATCATCATGCAGTGACACAACAAAAACATACAAGGCTGATGGCTTCTTCATGCTTGGGTCTTAACTGTCTCGCCTGCCCCAAAATTCAAAAACAGCAAGAAAAACCATTTTGGCGCCACGAACTTCCCCTTCCTCAGAGGCGTGTCGAGTGCTCTGATTGAAGCACGGGCCTAAATTTGGGCCTCATCGTGGCATGCCAAAACCCAAATGGTTTGGCACGGCATGCTGAGGCCTGCACCTTTCCACCCTGGAGCCTTGCCACTACTCCGATTGCTTGTGGGGTCCATGGCAGCTACCATGTGTCATGGTGAGAAAAAGTTTCCTTGTGCGCCCCTACCCATGGAGCTTTCAAGGCATGTGCTTGGTCTTGAACGCACATCCTGCTGGCTCTAGAGTCTGTATGCAAACTCCTAAGGTAGGGGGGAAGGGCAACATAAGGGGCTTTCCCATGTCCCTGCCTTCACCATGACCATGCTGACATACATACATTAGCCCCCCCCCCACCCTATACAACTACTAAAAAACTAAATAAATAAATGTACTCTGTAAATGTACTAGAATGAAGGCAGGGAGCAGAGCAGGGGCAGGACACTGGTGAGAGAAGAGGCATCAGTTGTCACTGCAAAGAGCCAGGGTAACCCTTCCCTGGCACTTCAACTATTGCCAAATTCAGGGCTCACTCACCATAAAAAACTGCAGCAGCTGTGGGGGTAAAAAAAGATAAGCTTGGATCTTGGTGGTGCCACCTCCTTTTGCAGCAGTGTCCTGCTCCTTTTCTGCTCTGTAGCCACAACCAGAGGTTTGAACCCCCTGCCTCCATTCCGGTACTCTATCAGGTACACCTTTGGGTGGGCATGGAGGCAAGACAATCAGCAAGACACTGGGCAGGGGGAGGGAAGAGGGAAGCAGCTTATCTTGTGGGTTGCCTGCCAGAAAAGGTTGGTTAGCACTAGTCTATTTCATCCACTCCTTTCCCCTTCTTTGCCATCTTACCTTTTTTTTTAAACAACTACTATAAAATATCCATGCACAGGGAATGGTAAAATGAGAGAACCCTAGCACCACTACTTTTCTGGGTGTACAGTACTTTTGTATTGTTTTATACATTGGCGCCTAGAACTCATTTGGCTTGGATCATTCTGATACTTAGTCCTCAATGGCTCAATGTCTATTTGGGAGGAGGTATCAAGTGGGGTTCCCTAGGGGTCTGCCCTGGTTCTGGAATTGTTCAGCATCTTCATTAATGATCTGATGGGATTGAGTGCCCGCGTAGCAAATCTGCAAACTACACCAAGTTGCGTAGAATTGTGGACATTCCAGAAGGCAGGACTAGGATTCAGAATGATCTGGATGGACTGGAGAAATGGTATGCAGTCAATCAGATGAGATTCAATAAGGATAAGTGCAAAGTCCTCCACTTGGGACAGAATAACTGCATGGTCAAATACA
Organism: Alligator sinensis; assembly: GCF_000455745.1. Lineage (NCBI taxonomy): Eukaryota > Metazoa > Chordata > Crocodylia > Alligatoridae > Alligator > Alligator sinensis. Next base: position 2,158,146 of record NW_005841936.1, read on the forward strand.
GACTGGGGAATGACTGGCTAAGTGGCTAAGCTACAGTATTGCAGAATAGGACCTGGGGGCTGCAGTGGACCATAAGATGAATATGAGCCAACAGTGTGCTTTTTGTTGCAAAAAAAAAAAAAAGCCAACAGCATACCAAGTTGTATTAACAGGATTGTCACTTGAAAATCGAGGGAAGTGATTCTTCCTATCCATTCAGCACTAGTGAGGCCTCACCTGAGTACTGTGTCTAGTTTTGGGCTCCAAACTGCAAGAAGGATGTGGACAGTCTAGAAAAGAGTCCAGTGCAGGGCAACAAAAATAATTAGGTGCCTTGGAGGCAAGACCTATGAGGAAAGGCTGAATGAGTTGGGGTTTAGCCTGGAGGAGAGAAGACTGAGGTGGGGATTTGAAAATAGCCTTGAAGTATCTGAAGGATGATTATAGAGAGGATGGAGATGGGCTTTTCTCTGAGGCTCCAGGGGACAGGACTAGGAGCAATAGCCTCAAACTTCAGCAGGGGAAATTCAGGTTGGAGACTAGGAGGAACTTTCTGACTCTGAGAGTCATCAGGCATTGGAACCTGCTATCTAGAGAAGCTATGGCATCTCCATGCTTGGAAACTTTCAAAAGCAGATTAGACAGACACTTGGCTGGGATGGTTTAGTCAGGGATGATACTGCCTTGAGCAGGAGGCTGGACTAGATGACCTTGTGGGGTCCCTTCCAGCCCTACTTTCCTATGATCCTCAGACAAAGCATAATAGTCCAAAAACACAAAAATGAAAGAAAGCTTAGCAGATTGAGACAAATGGTTAAGAAGATTTTCAATAGTTCACTCTTCCTGCAGTGATTTGAAACTGAATTTAATTAAGGTAGAATATAACTATGATCATAAAATACCAGTCTAGTTTACTGAAGGACTAATTAGCTCTAAATAGATAAATCACAGATTTTAATTTAATATAACAAAAAGAAAAAGTGACATACAAAAAGAGCTGGAAAGATAGATGACTTGCCAAATAAGATGAATAAATACCCAGGAACAACATTCTGCAAAATATGTTCAGGATTTAGGATTTTTATTATGATTCATCCTCATCTAATCGTATCATGAGACTGTTTTTTTTAAATGTGATTATTCAATTTAGTTTTATCCAGATTGTATCCAAAGAGCAAACTTAATGATAAATTAAGATTTCTTACGCATAACTATTTTCAACCCTGACAACTATAAAGGTTAGTTAGTGCCCTTTCCCCTCAACTTGCATTAGGAGTGACTGCATGGATATGACTGCTAAGTATCATGTTTAGGCATTACATGATTGGAGCCTTATTAATTTTAACAACATTTCTTCTACAAAAAGTTACTTGTTTTAATGAAAACTGAAAACTAAGTACCATTATCTATCTGTTCTTAACCATGTTTACAGATATCATACCACAGAAGAGTTAATCTTCTGCCTACCTCAGTGAGTGATGTCCTGAAATATAGTCCACTTTCCCATATTTTTGGGTATGGTAGCCATGTTTCTGCATGAGGTCCATCCATGTTGTGTAGTTTGACTCCAGGCCTTTGAAGTTATTCCAAGATTCCGTTAAATGAGTGAAGAGACCGCTCCACATAGCTTTAAAAAAAAAGAGCACATTTCACAAACAAGTATCTAACAATGTCTTTATAAAACAATATGTATAAAAAGGTTTTTATATAGGACTTTGCACTTCTCTTGAACCTTTCTTCTATAGAGCTTAATACATGATAAGTACACTGGAAAGTATATAAATGTTATCTTCATTTGACAGAGCAGAAAATTCAAGTACAGAGAGTTAAAAAGTTAACACTAAGTCAGTAGAGCAGGGAATAAAATCTAGATCTCCTGAATCCATGACATGATCATGATTTTTTACTTTAATTGTAGTAATTCTTAACCCTAGTCATGGACCACAACCCTGTCATTCTAGCCAATGCACGATCACTAACACAAATTTCTCCTGCTAGAAAATTAATATTTTTATTCACTGTAGAAATAATATAATATTCTAATATAGGCCTCTTGCAGCAAAGCACTAAGCAGCACATGGTTAAGTGAGCAAGCAGCTCCCTTATTTTCAATGGACTTTTTGAAGTTAAACATATATGTGGAAAATGAGGGACTTAAGGGGTACTTTTTTTTGTAATGCCATGTGATCCGGTTGATAGTAATTTACCCAACTTCCAGGTTAGGTAAATTAAAGGAGGCTGTTAAATCATAGGAAAAGAAATTACTTTTAAGACAGAAACCAAAAGGATATGAAGCTTCAGGCAGAAGACCTGAAGGAAACAATGGAAAAGCTGTCAATTGGGGAATACCACTGCCTTGCTTTGCTCAGCCTAAAATAGGTCCGTCCCAACCCTGCACCGATCAAGCCTAGGACAAAAGGGAAACCTACTCCCTTTCCCCCCACCCCCACCAAAAATGTTGGCAGTAGGACTGAGGAAGGGAAGTGGGCTGTTAGTAGATGGAAACTTAAACCTTGTTTGACTGAGAGATGCAAAGAACCTCATGCAATCAGGATAGGTTGGCTGTCCCAACATAGAGGTAAGCATAGGCTGGCTCTCCCTGAGCTATGCATCACAACATAAAGTAAAATTTTAATCAATTTTTCTGAATACAGTATCTCTCTGAAGTATGAATAAATAATGCTTTGTTTGGAAGACACTGCCTCTGTGTCACTATAAACACGTAATACCATAAGCTCCCAAAAGGAAATTCTTACAGATGCCTAAACCTGATTGAGCTTATGTTGTTAATGAATAGAAAGGAGGAGATGCTGCAGTCCAGAGATCCTTACAGAATCTGACCACATGGTTTCACCCAGAATGGAAACCAGGCTTGTCATATCAGAGGTGCATTCAAGAGACTAAAGAGGTCTCAGAAGTACTTCATCCTGGGGCCTTGACAATGTACATGAATGCTTCACTAGAAGCAGTTCTTACTGCATTCATTTTCAGAATTAAAACATTACTGATATTAATGCAGCAGGTACCTTTAGGGTTACTGTTTCTATCTGTAACAGGTCCAGTGCCCCAGAGGTGGCCGTCATGCCCCATGGTGGCAACTTGGCTCCTGCACCGATCTCTAAGGTACCCTCCCTTTGCTCTTGTCTTCCACGACTTGGTTTTATTAATAAACCTGGACATGGAGGCTGCTTTTGGCAAGCTGTTAGCCTATCCTCTTGCCCATGAATCCCTCTCAGACCCCACTGTTCTCAATCAGTCCTTCTCTGGTGGGCCCTCTTGGCCTGCATGTGTTCCTGAAGGGCACCCATTGCCTTATGTGCTAATCACTGCCTCCAATTTACCCTGTAGCCATGCGCATGCCTTGCAGTTGTAACAGTCAAACAGTTCAGTGGGCCCTAGGCCCCACTCTCTGGCCCTCTCTGGGCACCGGGGTCTCTCTCTGGCCCCATCCCTGCTGCTGTGGGACCCTGGCCCTGGCTCTGCCCTCCACAGACACTGTACTACAGCTTGCCCTGGCCCCCTGGCAGACTCAAGCCTCCTGTGCCTTGCTGGCACTACTAAGATCTCCTGACCTCCCATACAGTCCCAAACCCAGTCTACTGGTTAAAATTCAAACCAAAACATAAGTGCACTAGTTATAACTTAATTCTCTAAGCACACTGGCTATCTTCTGAAATCCCCATCCATATTGAATCTAATCCCCTGCCAGCCCTCAGATTCTCCCTGATATCTCTCAGGGATAGCAGGATCTCAATCAGTCTCTCATCAGCAGACATCTTACTACAGAGCTCCCTCTTCAGCCTCGAGGGACAGACTGACTGCTCAGGCTCTGGCCCTGGCTTATATCCCACCAGAGCCCCGCTTCTTTCTGGTCATGTGACTTCCCAGGTTGTCTACAGGCATCTTCTAACTAGCTTTGCTTACTGGCTTTCAGGGTAGCCTATAGTAGCAGACCTAGCAATTGTAGCCTCGCTGTGTCTCATACACAAGACTAGTACCAGGAATCTGCTAGCACTGCAGTAGGCTTCTTGCTGCTAACACCGATTACTCTACTATTGCTGTACAACTAGCACAATAGGTGAGCTCCATTCCTGGGCTCTGGCTGCCTATCTCTTTACAGCTAGCCCCCTCTTTGTCTGCCAGGGCACTGTTTGTCCTTGTTGTTCCCTCTATGAGTATCAGGAGCCATAGGTTCCATTACACCACTCCTCTGAAGATTTAGCAAGAGATCACTGAACTAGTTACACTTAGTTCATAGCTGGAAAGTTTTATTTACAACCATAATGGCTAGAAATGTATTGGAATCAGGGTTTTGATTTAGAAGCATTATTTTCTATCAAATGCTGTATACTACAGGGTATGTTCTTAGAGCAGTAGAACCAACCTTTTAGGCCCACACCCTGCCCACCACTCTAATCCTCTTCCCCCTCCAGTCAGCTCCTCTGCTTTCTGCTTCCTACCCTATATGCCACTGTGCTGCCTATTCCATCCCCATCTGCCATATGCCACACACAGAGGCTGCCCATGCCACTTATGATACATATGCCATAGGTTTGCCACCCCTATTTTAGAGAACACATGAAGCATTGATTGCATTTGTCTGAAACAATAGAAAAAGCTGAAAATCAATCTAATGTGTTTAAATAATAATGCCTACTTTAAATACAGGCTATTTTTTCAGAACAGATGTTTCAGAAAGTTGATAACTCAAGGCAAAGCAAAACATTTCAGCCCAAAAGGCTGTGTCACAACAGCAAATTGCCAGGGCCACTGTATTCTTAAATATCCTCAGATGTACTTAACTCTGAACGAGATTTGCAAGCTCAGGAATAGTAATAGTAGTAGCAACCGTTGATCCTTCTGAATCATGGTGTATGCAAGGTCACCAGGAATGCATTTGCCTAGGTAGAAGTATGGAGGAGTGCAGGTTGGAAGAAATAGCATGACACAGAGATTTCTTTGGTTGATATCTTTTATTGGACCAACTACATAGTTGGAATAGAGTTAGACAAGCTTTCAAAAGCAAGACATTCTTCATCAGGTCTGAGAGGCAGAAAAGTGAGAAAGAGAAATGGATAAATCTTCAAAAGACCAGGCAAAATTCAGATATGCACTAAAAATGTGGGGCTTAACCTAATCAAACCTTCTGAGGTTTGCCCAAACAAAATGCATATTTAAATTTATTCCACATAGGTACTTATTATTTTTAATAGGATTTTAATATGGTCTTACCTGCCCGGGAGGGACAACAAATTGGTGAATTGGTATAAGCATTGAGAAAGAGCGTGCCATGTTTTTTCATGAGATTTACAAAAGGCAAAGTCACAGTGAGATTGCCTGGATAAAACGTCAGCCTTCCATCCTGCAGTCAAAGAGATGAGTTCAAATATTAAAATAAATAACAACAACATTTTCTTTAGTTATTAGAAATACACATCTTAAGATGATGAGACAAAGCTACAGAATAAGGCAAATTTACTATTCTGGATGTAATGAAACAAACATCAAACATATTTTGAATGTCCAAGAAATATATATAATTCTGATCTTGTAGATTAGATGAATAATGAAATCCTCATTGCAACCACAGTAGGATAAAAATCTGCACTTATACAGTCATCAAACTGATTAATAGAAGCATTAGGTGAAAGACACTGGAAGTGATAGTGCTTCTCTACTTGGTACTGGTTAGGCCTCATCTGAAATGTTTGTACAGTTCTGGGCTCCACATTTTAAAAAAGATTTGGAGAAGTTAGAGAGAATCCAGAGATAGGCAACAAAGACAAAGGGCTTAAAACACAAGTAATACAAAGAGAGGCTGAAGGAGCTAGGTATATTCAGCTCACGGAAGAGGCACTTAAGAGCAGACATGATAGCAGTCTTCAAATACTTGAAGAGCTACCATAAAAGAAAGGGAACGCATCTTTTCTCTATTGCTGCAGAGAGAAGAACATGGACCAGTGACCTCAAGCTGCAAGCAAAGTAAGTTTAGATTGGATATCAGGAAAAGAAACTGAGGCAATGGAACAGATTATCTAAGGAAGTTTTGGACTCTCCATCACTGGAGGTGTTTAAAAAGAGGTTAAACAGCCAGTGGTCAGAAATGAATTAGGCATAGCTATGCCTATGATCTGCCATGGGTATTTCCCATGCCTATGGGCTTTGCTGGTTGGCCCTTCCCCCCACTTTCTGCTACATGTGCCAGGGTGTTTTTAAGCCTCCCCAGAGCCATTGGGTGCTGGCTACAGCCAAGGCTAGGAATTTGAATAGGGTGTGCCAGTATCCCTGCTGGAACCAAAGCTGGAGGTTCCTGGCTTGTCAGTGGGTATTGTCCCTCTGCCCAGAATCAAGCCAATCTCATATTTGGGGTCAGGAAGGAATTCTACCCCACGGTCAGATTGGTACAGACTGTGTAGATTTTTACCCTCCTCTGTAGCAGGGGATGTGGCCCTCCACTTGGGATCTCTTGAGCATGTATTGAGAAACTTTTATAGAAGCAGGACGATGGTTGTCAAGATTCCCCTGCTTTACCTGTGGCAGGCCCACGGTATTATGTCTGTGTTGTGTCAGGGCTGACTGGAGTCTTATGTAAAGTTCAGATTATGGATTGTTTAGGATGGTTTGGATAGGGATTATCCTGCCTCGGGTTGGGGAGTGGGGGTAGATGGTCCTTTCCAGTCCTACTTCTCTTATGATTCTATGAAACCTTGCACTTAAAAGCCCCTTTCACAATTTATTCTGAAAACCTCTGATACATGATTTCACCAGCTACCTGTGTCTAGTCTTTCACTTGGACAGGCTGACTGAGGAACCATCTCCAACAGCCTCTGAAGTATTTCTCCCAAATTTGCAATCATCTTCATCTCAAGAAAGGTTTCAAATTAGGAAGTGGTACGGGACATTGCTACATTGGCAAAGGATCTCTCCTACTCATGAACATAAACTGTCAGAATCATGTGAATGGTAACAAGGCATGGCTGAGTTGCATGGTACTGGTGGTCAGGGTGAACTGGCCTCAGTTCTTCCCAGGCTGATCCCAGAGAATTATGACAAGGGACCACACCTTAAGGCTCTTGCCTTGGAAGAACTGCATAGTTAATATTTTTCCTCATCTTATACATGGTATATTTTTATCCCTTAGCACAGAATGTGCAATTAATTGGACTTCATGACTTTGCAGCCTGAAACCAAGACTCAGCTCTACAAGTGTTTCAAATGAATGCAAGATAGCATTATCATCTACCTTGCCCTTTACCTGAATGAGACAAGTACTTGGAAGAAGAGCATTGACAGCAACTAAACCTGGGTAAGTAACATGCTTAGTTGTTTAGGAATTCAAATTGCCTTTAATAATTGACAGTCTTCCATCCAGGAGTCAAGATGATGATTAGTCTGGGGCATTCACCATTCTTGAGTGGTCTGAATGATGTAATATAGACCTGACTGCTGGGATCTGAAGATTCCTCTCCTCCAAGCTTGACTACTGGGATGCTGCTTTCCATAACCCAGGATGAAAGTAAAAGCCGTAAGGAAACTCCAGTTGCTCCAACATGAACTAGACCAAGGGTGTCAAATCTACAGCCCAGAGGTCAGATATTGCCTGCTGCAGCAGTAGGTCATCCAGCCCACAGGTCTTCTTGAGGTTCTACTTCCACAGGCCAAATTCATCCTGCAGGACTTTTGTTGCTGCAACTGCTGGAGCCCCTGTTGCAGTAGTGTTAAAATTTCAGCTGTTTTGGTGCAGCTCAGGAACTGAAGCTACTAGGCTCCCCAACACCACACTGTTACCCAGGCCAAAATTGGGGATTTTACTTGCCTCTGGCAACTGAAATCAAGGAGAGAGGAAAAGATGGCAAGTGGCAGGAGCATTAACTCCCTGGGATCCAAAGCTGTGCTAAAACACCAGCCCCAGCAGTTGCCACTGCTTACAGATAATCTAACCTACAGTCTGGATCTGGCCTGTGGTGCCCAGTGCATTTGACACTCCTGGGCTAGACCACCCATCAAATAAAAGAAAATGAGAAAAAATGAAGCTCTGCATGCTAAAATAGCTCTCTTTCCACTCTCAGATTCAGTTAAGATCTTGATACCAACAGTCTAAGCTAGTGATTCTCAACCAGGGTGCTGTGGCACCCTGAGGTGTCTTGGGATCCTGTCAATGGTACCATGGGGTGCCATGCAATGTTAGGTGTGCAAATCTGATTCACATGAAAAATCCAGAGATTTCAAATAGGAATCAACAGTTTTAAAAACAGTTTGACCTGTTGTGGTCTGAGTTCTTTGCAACAGAAAAATTTCTCTATTATTTTTCTGTAGTCAAAAAATGAGTGGAAACTAGAGCCAGTATTTTCTGAGGGATGCCGTAAATCTTATCAACAGGTACCTTGAGCCTTAAAAGGTTGAGAACCACTGCTCTAGGCTCCGATTATCACAGAGATTGCTTCTCCTCCCATGACCTACCATGACATGGTTTGCCTATGCTATTTTAGATATTTACAGTGGCTTGCAAGCTTACTAGAATAAGGTCTTGATAGCACTCTGTTGTTAACCAAACTCCTAGGATCCTTTGCTAGTTATGTCAAAGGCCAAGTTAAACTTTTAATCTAGTTAACTAGCCTTAAAAATTCCTTAGTAAAAGGTTTTTCCTCGGGACTGAATTAGCTATTTATGTTTCCTCCATTATGGATAAACCAGCTACCAGTAAGAAAGATTTGCATATCAAATTTAGTGGTATTTTGAACATGCTTTTCCTTTCAGGTGATGTAACTGAACATATTCAATAGCACTGTGTGCCATAACCTAAGAGTAACCTAGGCATAAAGATATTTTGTAAAGTCATAGGCTGAGCTTATTCCATCACTATTGCTGCAGCATAAAAGGGGGAAAAAAACCCCACAAGAATGAGAGGTTAGCTTTTTTTGGCCTATTACTGGCATGTGCTTAATCTTGCTTGTGTGCATCTTCCTCTTATCCACTCCTCATTCCCTACTCCCAGTCAAAGTAAACTGCTTTCCAACTTGCAGTCTAAGATGCAGTGGCCTCCAATACACTTTTGAAAGGTTTCAAGAGCCCTTCGTTTTGCCAGTTTTTCCAACTGATGCTTTTATCATTAATACTTGTTATATTTTTAAAACAACCTTTCCTTCAACTATAAGCAACTTAAAACCAGCTAATTGTTCACATATGTAGTCTAGGTAACCACACTCTCCTTTTACTACA
>NW_005841936.1:2167353-2170508 GCF_000455745.1 Alligator sinensis
AGTTGTTAGGCTCTCTTGATTCATCATGCCTTAAATTAGACCTCAAACTCTTAGATGAAAGGACTGCACTTTACCTCCACAGTTGTAAACCTACACTTTCACAACCACATGAAAGTAACCTGAGGAATACAAAGAGTTCCACTTAACTCACAAGAGTAAAGTTACTCAAGTATACTTGAAGCCTGTGTTTGTAGAACATGAGATTAAATCATGGTGCACTGGCTCTCATTAGAAAGTTTTTCACCTAACTTCATAGAATCATAGAAGTTAGGGTTGGAAGGGACCTCAGGAGGTCACATCTAGTCCAGCCCCCTGCCCAAAGAAGGACCAGCCCCAACTATATCATCCCAGCCAAAGCCTTGTCTATCCAGGTCTTGAAAACCTCCAAGGATGAAGCTTCCACCACCTCTCTGGGTAACCTGTTCCAGTGTTTGACTACACTCTTAGTGAGAAAATTCTTCCTAATATCTAACCTAAACTTCCTGTACTGCAACTTGAGACTGTTGCTCCTTGTTCTGTCAAATGTTTTCTTCATGCTTACCGGGGGACCCGCTTCCCAGCTGAGCCTCTGGGTCCACACCCAACCTTGGGCGCTCAACCTTTTGGCCAGGAGCTCAACATGCAAACCCCTAAGCCACACAAGACCCACACAAAACAATCTATTTAAAATGAGAATGTTTCAATGAGTGGTTTGACTTTTTTGCCTACCCCATCATAAACTTAATACATTCAAAACTAACAGGGCCATTATTTAAATTGTGCACACAGCAAAAACCATTTCCTATTGAGGTCAAGGTTAAAAAATTGCTTAAGCCATATTACCTATGCTGGCAAATTCATGAAAAAGCAGCCTATGCTCAGCTGTTCACACCTCACTGCAGAGCAGACTCAGTTAATCAGTTGTTAGTCAATTCCTGGCTGCTACTATAAACCTGCAAATGGGGTCCTGCTTGTTAGCAGTCAGAAAGTTGACTAGTTGCTGTTAAGTTCATCAGTGCTTCTCTCTTTCCAGCTATCTCTGTTGCTGCAACCATAAAGCTGACCCTGCCACAAAGCACTAATAGCAGCGGAGAAGCACAAAGTTGAACAACCTACTAAACATGCTAGGTATATAGATATAGCTATTTGCCAAATACACCTACAGTCTAAAATGCCCACAGTGAGCGTACGTCACGTGACAAAGATAAAGAATGCAAGAATCAGTTGCTTTCTTTTTAATATTGCATGAGAATCTTTATTAGAAAAAGACAAACATTATTATCCCTAAAACTCACTCGCACACTGTTTCACTGCAGAGCTTCCACCTTGAATCCACTTCAGAATATGCCTGACTTTCTGCAATAGATTTCAAGTAGCACATGTACAAAAATTTAGGGTTTCTTTTTGCTAGGATCTGACCTTGTTTGTGTTTGACTAGTCAGTCTCAACACATGCAAAACTAAAGTCTTTTTAGCCTCTACAAGGTATCTTCTTTAAAATAACATGTTTAAAATAGACACAAAAAATCCCTAGCATGAGAGTCACAGTGAAGAACTCTTAAAGACACAAGAAAACGTCCAAGGCTCTAGGGGAAGAAAAAAAAAAAATCAAACAGATATAAAGAAGAATATCAAAAGAACGCAAGTGTTAATAAGTAAGATAATTGAATGATAAAAATCCGACTCTTGATACTTTTGAAACAACCTTTTGTTTCACAAAAAAAAGGAACTTAACACAATGTTAAACATAGAAGTTAATGTTATATTTTACAATGTGCAGTACACACACAGAAACAGTCATATTTTTTCTGCCTTTGGCTTTTCAATAGAGTTTCAAGAAAGAAAATCTTCCTTTGCCTTATGTGCATTCAGTATTTGTGACACGCTATGAAGCCTTTCAAATACATGGGGCCAAATACTGATCTGAACTATACTGGAGTAACTCTGCAGCAGATTACTACAGTCCCCTAGGAGGAAATTATAGAACAAATAGAACCAAAGCCTAAGAATTTATTACCGGTATTTGTTTTATCATAGTACTGTACCTAGGAGCACTAGTCCTGGAGCAAGACTCCATTCTGCTAGACACTATACAGATACAAAGTGGTTATTGGTTCCAAAGAGTGTACAATCTCAATACAAGACAGGAAATAACAGATGGATATGGTAAACAAAAGGGATGCAAAGAAACAATGAGACCATGCTGATCAGCTTGAAAGTGTTAACTTCTGTAGCTACAAGCACAGCAGTAGAGAATTTTAAGACAGGATTTAACAGAGAACGCGTTAGCTCTGCTGTGGTGGCGGAGGTGTGTGTCATCCCCACCCCTGCTCCCCACAAGGGTGAGAAGCAGCCTTGGGAGAAAGCAGATAAGTGACTGTTTGAAAAGTTTGAAAACTCTGTCAATGAGTTGGTAAAGCTGGCATCAGGGACAGCTCAGAAGCAGGAGGTCAAGCTCAAGAGCTGACAGCTGTCACGTGACAGGCTGGGAAGGATGGGCTGCACGCAAGCAGCTGGCGTTTGATGCAGCAGAGAAAGGGGAGTCAGGGGCAGAATCCAAAGCGAGGTCCTGATGCGATCAAAAGGACGGGTTACAAACGTTATCCCTGCAGCAACGCTGTATAGGGCGAGCAGGTCCAGGTAAGGGCCTGAGCTAAAAAGGTGTCACCAGGACCTTTCACACTTCACAGGAAAGAATCTAAGGAGGAGAGCTATAAAGTACCAACACCGGCACTGAAACAACAAGTACAAAGAGACAGAGAGCAACACGCCTCAGGCAGGTGGAGGGATGTACTGGCAGCAGCACCTCGGGTGCCTTTCTGAGGGACCCTGCCTCAGCCAGGGTTGACTAGATCACCTCGGGAGGTCTCTTCCAGCCCAGCTAATCGCTGACTAGTACAGCTGAAGCAACCGCCTGGCAGCACAAGCCAGGCAGGCGTCAGGCGCCCACCATTAATGCCAGCCGCTACACGGAAAAAAGAAAGACACGAGAGGCAGCAGCAAGCCGCTGTGTCCGAGGCCAACCCAGTCCAGCCCCGTGTGCGCGTGCGGCGCGCACAGCACGGCTGCAGGCGCTCAACCCCCGCGCCCGGCTCGGCCATGCGCGAAGCGAAGCCCTCGCCAGTGCCAACCACGGCAGCCAGGGGACGAGGGGGGGGAGGGCGGGGCGGCCCGGGG
>NW_005841936.1:2171037-2176972 GCF_000455745.1 Alligator sinensis
GGCTGGTAGCGGCGGCTGCCCGTGGGGAGATGCTGCCCGCCCGGGTAGGCCCTGGTCTCCGGGCTGCTGAGGGGAGGATGCCTGGGGGGGAGCGGGTCTGACGGCCCGACCGACTCTCTGTCCCGGGTCACAGGCAGCACCAAGATGCACTCCATCCGCCCCCCGAAGCACCTGGTACCTTTGTGCTCGCGGGGAGCGGCAGGGGAAGCCTCGGCTCTGAGCCTGAGGGGAAAGGAGTGATTAAGCCAAAACCCTGTTTGCTAAAACCCATGACTAGGGGAAGCAGGCGGGAAGGGAAACCCAGGTCCATGTTCCAGATGGATCTTTTCTGTAACGGTTTTGTTCCCCCAGCAGTGCCGCGCACCGCGACTGGGGTTGTCCTGGGACCTCAGCACTGTCACTGCTGTCCTGGTGCAAGATGTTGTGAGGTAAGTGACACCCGCCAGTGGCTGGACTGGTACAAGCAGAGCAAAACCCTCCTAACTTCAGCCCTGCGTTAAGGTACAGCAATGCAGCTCACTGCGCCCAGTGCAGAGGCCAAGTAGCTGTACAACAGGACGAAGTAACTGCTGTTCCTGAACAATAGGTTGATCTCCCTTTTTTATTTAAACCAGTTTAATGTTATGCCTGTCATAGGCTGATAGTATGGAGAGACAGTCCCCCCTCTGTCCCCCCTTTGAGGTTACAAAAAGGCAGTGGCTCTTACGCTCTAATTGTTCAGTGCAGACAAACTGCGACTGACACAAGCGTACAAAAAGCAGCATCAGCTTTAAGCTTGGATGAAGTCAGAGTGGTTTTTGCTACACTTGTATCATTCCCAACTTGTGCACCTGGAACGCAGTAGCTGCCACTGGTTTGAAGTGTTCCCCTTGTGACACTCCGGATGTCCCTGTTTTCATGTCCTGAGTGACCGCAGGAGTGCAAATGCACAGGGAGCTTTGTATGCAAGGGGGGAAATTGTTTTTATTAATACAATTTGAACTCAGAAATGCCAGGCTCTCAGTGTTTATGGTGTTTGACATCAGTATTTTCTGAAAAAAGCAGCTGAACTGTCCAAGCTGAAGAGAAGTCTCTCTCTTCAAGAATTGCTCCCTGGCCTAGGGCCTTGTAGCTCCATCATGGACCTGCCTAACTTGCAGGGGCTGCTCCCCTGATTTCAGGGGCAGAACGTGGGCCCGGGAAGCCATTTTGTGGGTAGAGTACAATGGGCCCCTGCTGCATTTTTGGCTGAGGGGTCCCAGGGGCCCTGCCCCTCACCACTGATTGGCCACAAGGACTGCTTGTCATGCAGACCCACCCCTCTACCAATTGGTGGAGGGGCAGGGCCAAATGACAAGCAGCCCTACCTGCCAGTCAGCAGTGAGGGGCAAGAGCAGCTGCTGTTTTGCCCACAGCCCTTCAAGCAGGCAGCCCCCGCTCTATGCCCCACCGGGCTGCCGCAGTGCACTGAGGACCGCTGGCTCCCTGTGAGGAGCCAGCATTTTCTTTTCATAGTTTCATATTTGTTAGGGGCTAGAAAGGATTTTACAGATCATTGAGTCCAGCCCCACCTGTACTTGGACAGGAAAGACTGCTGGGATCAGATGACCCCAGCAAGATGGGCATCAAGAAGTTTTTTGAAGATTGCCAGGGTGGATGACTGTACCATCTGTGTGGGGAGCCTGTCTCAAACCTTTGGCACTCAACTTGTAAAGAAGTTTTTCCTTATATCTAGCCTGAAGCAATCTTCAATCAGTTTGTGCCCATTATTTCTTGTTCTCCCTTTGGGGGCCTTGGTGAATAGATGCTTCCCAAAGCCCTGCCATAAATTTCCCCACCACCCCGCAGATTTCACACACAATGCTGGATTTTGCAGAATCCGTGACATCATGAATTTGGTAGGTCCCTGTACATAAAGATGTTGCAAATCATACATGCTGCATTGCTGGCTATTGTTGGGGAGGGGGCCCACTTTTGGCCCCTCAGCCCCCACTGTCACGGCTGCGCTCTGCCGTGTGGGGGGGGGGGTGAGGCCAGCACTGTGCTGCCAGCACCCCGCACCGCCACCACCTCCAAGGAGCAGGGCTGGGGGAGCAAGACCAGCAGTGCTGGCCTTCCCCCCCCCCCCCCATCATGGCAGCGCTCTGGTCTCTGCCTTCCCTCTCTGTCTTCAAGGAGCAGGGCTGGGGGTGAGGCCAGCACTACTGTCCCCAGCCCCTCAGTCCCTGCTGTCATGGCAAGGCTCCACCGTCTGTCTCTGTCTGTGCAGAACACTCTGATTGGTTACCAAGACAACCAGTCAGAGTGCAAATAAAGTGTTACGGACAGGCAGACTAAGGTTTTTATAATATTACAATGTTTGCTATGCACATTTAACACTTGAAAAATAATTTATTTTATGAAGGAATATTTTATTAAGAGCATGTGCTAGAAGGATCTTTTCATAAACAAAAACCTTAAGTTTTCTGCTTTTGACTTCAGCCATCAGAATGTCCAATAAGGAGGTAAAGACAGCACTGAAGAGTGCCAGAGAGGCAATTAGGAATAAAGAATACAAAGAAGCTTTAAAGCACTGCAAGGTAATTAATTTTCACTTGTAAAAAAAAAAAAAAAAAGTTATGCAAATATAAAAACTGCAACTTATGTCCTTCTGTCAGGTTTGCATGCTGCTGCAGAAAGTGTAGCGTGTGCATTAAGGGCTAGCCTATACAGTAATGTTTAGGAAAATTAAGCTGAATCCATGATAGGCATAAAGTCATTTCACGTAAGTTAAACCCCAAGTTAGCTTCTGTCCTTCAGAAGTAAAGTGACAGTAGGATGTCTTAATTTTCTTAAGCATCCTCATGTAGATGGGCATCAAACATATAGTCTGTGGGCTGAAACTGGCTTGCACAGGTGTGCCATCTAGCACAGTAGTGCTGCTGAATCTGATCAGACCCACACAGGGCATGGCGTGTCACACATCAGGCCTACAGACCTTCTCCCTTAACTCCCCCCACCCCAGCATACCTGATCCAGTGGCTGCTCCAGTCAGTCTTGGACCTGTGGTGCCTGCAGTACAGATCCTGGAGCAGCTGGAATGGGCACTGTGTGGGGTACAGTCTGGCTGTGCTGTACGTGGTGGCCACCCCAGCTGGACTGCACCTGTTCCGCTACATGCACTACACACAGCACCTGCTTCGTCTGGTCCAGGACACATGCTGCATGCCGTGTAGGTTCTGGACTAGCTGGAGCAGGCACTGTATGCAGTGCAGTCCCAGATCTGCCAGGGCAGGCATGTGCAGCACGTGTCCCAGAATGGGTGCCATGCGCAGCAGAGCTGCCACCTGTTCCAGATTCTGGGATCTGTGCTGAATGCAGTGCAGGTCCCAAACCAGCTGGCGCAGCTGCCAGATCAGGTCTGCTAGGGGAGGGGAAGGAGAATATGGGCTGAATCCAGTCCACTGACTGGCTCTGTCAGCCCAGATGAGTTTGACACCCCTGGTGTAACCCATGGTCCAACCCTTGGCACATGTACCACAGATGGCATCAGGCAGCCTGTGTGTGACACACAGAACAGGGACGGAACAAGTAGCACAGCAGCAGTTAGAGAAGAAAGCAGAGCAACAGATGGGGCAGGAAGCAGAACGGTAGATCAGGCTGGGGAACAAGATCAGAATGGCAGCTGGGGAGGATAGAGGGCTGATTTGTGGTCTAACCTACATCCTAACACCAGTCATAGTAAGTTATTTGTTGTAGGATTTCAGATGAAGTCCTTGTGGGTTGATCCTCCTTCCTTTCCTTCATTAAAAGGAAATAGGACAATAGGAATAGTGATTCTCTGTTACGATGATAAGTCAAACACTAGCTCTTATTGCTATTTTGTAAAATGGGTTTGTCAAGTCTGGCATTGACTCCATTAGTTGGAAGTTTTAGTTTGTTTAGACCAAGTGAGCAGTTTTCTTTTTGCAGATACTTAATCCTGGAACAGATTAAATTTATACTAAAAAAAGTCAGTGACAAAAGTCTATCTATCTGTAGACTGGAGTGACTAGTTATGGTATCAGATCACTTCAGGTACATAGCATTCTTGAGCAGAAAAGCTAACAGTTATACATTTTGATAAGTGTCCTCACTTGTATTACCACTGTTCAGGGAGTAGCAGTTCTGTTAGACAGATCTCATTTTTATCTGTATATAAAATATAAATGAAGAACCCTATCCCTTCTGCACTGGACTGGAATGATCAGGAGCTCTTCTCTACAAAAAAAGTGGATAACTCAAATTTGTTGTGGAAAACATTTTAGTATGCTTAGTTTCACACAATGTTTTATATTTATAGGCAGTGCTGAAACAAGAAAAAAACAACTACAATGCCTGGGTGTTTATTGGCCTGGCAGCTGCAGAGTTAGAACAGCCTGATCAGGCCCAAGGGGCATACAGGAAAGCTACTGAACTTGAACCAGGCCAGTTACTGGCATGGCAGGTTTGTATCTCACTAGTTTTATTTAATTTTTACCCATCAAATAACTACCTTTGTACATCATATCGGAACAAGACAGGGTTACAATGAGAGTGTCTTGTGTGAGAAGTCTTTGGGTGTTAAGAATTGTCATAAAGTTGTTGAAGACAGTGAAACTGTAACACAGTATACCAGCTAAGAATCTGATTTGGGTTGTCCTAGATCATCTGGGATGGTTAGCCAGCTTTAAATTTCAGGCCTTCCTTTTCAAGGATTTCCTGCAACTGGATTTTTGTCCCAAATTTAAAAATTGATTCTGGAAATACCAAATTGCATATAGTCACACAGTCCCAAAACCCTATTAACCACTTTCAGGACTGCTGATAGCTGTGTGTAGAATATCTGGGATTGTATCCCAGATTTTGCTCCTTAAGTTTGATTGCTGTCCTCTGACTAAATGTCTACAAATAAATCCAAAAACAGATTTGGCTGCAGTATATTTAAGTATATTCAAGTGTCTCCTGATAAATGAACAAATATGTTTCACACCTTCACAAAAGTAAAACAGTTAAACAGAAAAAAAATTCTTATTCGCTCATGAGCTTTCTGAGGTTTTTTCCTTGCAACACAAAAACTTTTCCTTAGGAGACAAAGCATCAAATAAAACACAGTTGTCAAATAACATTACCTTCCAATCTCATCCGGTCCAGTTTCATAGTAGTTAGGGGCAGAAGGGACCTGAAAAGATCATCTAGTCCAACCCCCTGCCACTGGTTGGAGCACACGCTGGGATCACATGACCCCAGACAGGTGTTCATCCAACCTCTTCTTTAATTTACCCAAGGTAGGAGTGAGGACCACTTCCCTAGGAAGTTGGTTCCAGATCCCAGCTACCCTGACAGTGAAATAGTGCCTCCTAATCTCTAACCTGAACCTGTTCTCTAGCAGCTTCTGGCCATTGTTCCTCGTCACCCCAGGTGCTGCTGGGGAGAATAGGGCTCTTCCTATTTGCTGCTGATCTCCCCTAACAAGTTTATAGGCAGCCACCAAATCCCCCCTTAGCCTCCGCTTGCTGAGGCTGAACAGGTTCAGGTCCCTCAGCCTTTCCTCATAGGGCCTGCCCTTTTGCCCTCCAACCCAGCGGGTGGCCCTCCTCTGAACCCTCTCAAGGCAGGCCACATCCTTCTTAAAGTGCGGTACTCCAGTTGAGGCCTGACCAGTGTCGCGTAGAGGGGGAGTATCACCTCTCAGGACCGGCTTGAGATGCATCTTTGAATGCACGACAAGGTGTGGTTGGCTTTGCTGGCTGCGGTCTAGCATTGGTGGCTCATTCATCTTGGGGTGACTCCAAGATCCCTTTCCGCCTCTGTGCCCACAAGGGGGGAGCTCCCCAGCTTGTATGTATGCTGTGGATTCCTTCTCCCCAGGTGCAGCACCCTGCATTTGTCTACATTGAAGCCCATCCTATTACCATCTGCCCACTTCTGTAGTCTGTCTAAGTCTAATTGCAGCCTC
>NW_005841936.1:2177385-2194169 GCF_000455745.1 Alligator sinensis
GTCCTCCTTCCTCCCTTTCTTATAGATGGGGACCACATTAGCTAGTTTCCAGTCTCCGGGCACTTGGCCCGTGGACCACGATTGCTTGTACAGCTGGGCCAGGGGCACAGCAATGACCCCCGCCAGCTCCCTCAACACCCGTGGGTGGAGGGCATCAGGGTCCGCAGATTTGAAAACATCTAGCCCTTCCAGAAGATCCCTAACTACTTCTGCGCAGACCCGAGGCCTGGCAGTGCTATCCTCAAGATTGCCCCTTCCTGTGGTGGGAGAGCTGTCCTGTTCCCTGTCCAAGAAAACGGAGGCAAAGAACTTGTTAAAGATTTCAGCTTTCTCGTCTGGCGTAGCCACAAGATTACCATTTGAGTCTAACAGGGGCCCTACATTACCCGGTGCCTGCTTCTTACTCCCAGTGTATTTGAAGAAGGACTTTTTGTTGTCTTTAATCCTGGTCGCTAGCCCCTGCCTGAGCTCCACCCCCGCCTTGGCTTTCCTAATGGCCATCCTACACTGGCGGGCCAAGGAGAAGTATTCCTCCTTGGTGATAGCCCTTCTCTTCCCCTGGATGTACGCCTCCCTTTTGGCCCTCAGGCATTCTCGAATGCCTTTGCTGAGCCATGGGGGTTTCAGAGCACTCTTACCCGCTTCTTTCTCTCAGGGACTGTCATACTCTAAGCCTGGAGGATTGTCCCCTTAAGGTATTACCATCCCTCATGGATTCCCATCTCCTCTACCTTTTGGGCCCTCAGTGCCTCCCCCACTAATCTCCTAAGTTTGTTGAAGGTTGGCCCTTCTGAAGTCAGGGGCTTTAGTCTTGATATAAGCCCTCAACACCCTGCGCTGGATGGTGAATTCCAGCAGGTGATGATCACTGTCACCCAGGTGGTCAAGGACCTGCAGTCCCCTCACCAGGTTATTCCCAGTGGCCAAGACCAGGTCCAGCAAGGCATCTTCCCTAGTGGGGCTGTGCACCTCCTGGATAAGGTGGAGGTCTTGTATTTCAGCTAGGAACCTACACGAATGGTCAGACCTGGCTGACTGCTCCTCCCAGCAGATATCTGGGTAGTTTAGGTCCCCCATGACAACGACATCCTTAGACCCAACTGCCTCCATAAGCTGTAGTGAGAAATCCTGGTCCATCTCAACCCCTTGGCAGGGTGGTCTATAGTAGACCCACCGTAAGATCCCTTTCGCCTTGCCTCCCTTGAAGTTTGACCCATAGTGCCTTTGCTTGACCTTTCTCTGCCCCAAGGCTAATTCTTGACTATGTGAGTTGCTCTTTGACAGCCCTTTCTAGTTTGTACATTTCTATCTTGTTCTCCCATGACAATAGGTAATATGCACTCTTGAGAGAGATGTACATTAAGTTATATATGCAACATCCTATAATAAAGCTGTTATAACAGGCACTTGCACTCTCTGAGCGCAAGGTGAAACTTCAGGCTGGAGGCCAGTTCTTTCTGTAGAAGAAAAGGGAATAGTTAGTATATTTTAAACTTAATATTTGTATTTCTTTAAACTATAAAGAGAGAGAGAAAGAATCGTAACCAACTAATAAGGCCTGACATTTTTCTCTGAGTTATCATTGGGTAGTTAAATTTGACCTTTCATTGAACTAGTGCAAAATAGTAGTATATTGGGACATTGAACGTTTTTCCTGCCATTTCTCACAATTCACGTGGTTTTATTATTGGTCTATAAGCTAATGTAAAACAATAACAAACTTATGTCTCACTCCATATTCTACTCTACTCGTAATTTCAGAAATGGAATCAGGAAAAAGCTTGCTGCATTTTTATTTTGTAACTACCATTTTCATGTCATTCTGAATCCGCAGTGCTATGTGGACAGGCAGATCCCTTTACCTATGTTGAACCCCTCTGAAAGTATTGGGATTAATTTACACATGCAGCCTGCCATCATGCATTCAATTGATCTTTCGGGCATCAGATGTAGAAGCTAAAAAGGTCCATTTTACTTTTACTTAGGGTTTAGCAAATTTGTATGAAAAATCTAACCAAACTGATGCAAAAGGAGACTTGGCCAGTGTCTATCAAAAGCTCTTGGAACTTTATGAAAGGTAAGGAATATTTAAATTTCAAGTTCAATATTCTATGCTGTTACCATACAATTCTAATTATATAGGGAAAAGCCCAGCTTTAACAGCATCATAAAAAAAGATATATTAAATGTTAACTCCTGTGATAGAGTGCAATGCCTTACCCCACCTATGGTTTGTGTAGAATGTGAAATAGAACTAGATGCAAGTTACCACTCTTTTCAAAATAGAATAAATACTAACTTAGTAATATCATGCATTGTTGTCATGTCGTGCTTATATCTATTGGCCTAATGTGTTAAATAAGTATCTAACTCAGTTAGTAGCATAAATATCATTAGTATGTCTGTTCAGTTTCTTGCGGCAAACAAAAAAAAGTTGCGGTGGTGCACTCCTATAACAGATTGGAATATTCCTATTGCCAGATTTTATTGCCAGCAGTAATACCCAAAACAAGTTAATTTTCACATTTAAAAAGTTAGAATGTGACTAGTTTTCAAGTTGGTAGTGGAAACATTGCTTTAAGTCTTTTAGAAAATGGACTGAAGTGTGTATGTCTCATGTCTTCATAGTGACAAGCAGAAATGGTGTGAAGTATGCAAAAAGCTTGTGGAACTGTATCACCAAGAAAAGAAACATTTGGAGGTTGGTCACCAATTTCTCCTTTCTAGAGATTTTTTTTTTTTAGTAAAGAACACTACTTTGTAAACCTCTTACTTCTGTCTCAGGATTTGGTGGTGGAAAGAAGAATCTATTGAACTGACAAACCTTAACAAAGAAAGCATTTTTAGAAATGATATCAGTTTCACCTGAAACTTCTTTATTAGCATGGTAGGATAACCTGAGGGTTTGTTTTTTTTTTTGGAATAGTGTTGTGCAAAGAGTCCATCCCTTACAAGACCAATGCACCCCTTTTTTCCTCTGCCTACACTTTCACAACACAGCAAATGCCACCCAGTGTCTCCTAAGGTTTTTGGTGCTTTACTTCACAGAGCAACATTCACAGCAGTTTTCCTAATGGCAACCCCTCTTTTTCTGCCCCTTCTGCCCACAGACAAAACATACCAGATGTCAGTCGTCACGGTCTTTAGAGTCTTCCTTCTCCATATCTGTGGCTTCTGACATTTTCCTACAAGAGCTTTATAAACTTTTGCTATTGCTTTTCTAGCATTCCTATTTACAGCTGAAAATCCACCTGTGCCTCTTTAGTCTCCAGGCTCTGCTTTTGTTGTTTGCCTGCCTCCAGAAACTGGAGCTACAACTCCTGAAGTCATTCCCTACCTCCCCCATCTCTCAAGTAGCTTAGGAGCCTCACAGCCAACGAAGACTTGATGGCTTTGTTTCCCTTCGCTCAGGAGCTAGTTACTTAACTATGCTCACCACCACATAACAGGGTGTTGCTTGTCTTCTTTTAAGTAGGTGACCTGTTGCCCCAGTCTAGAAAGGGCTGAAAGAAGCCCAAAGTTTCTTTAAGGGTACAGTTTTTATGATTCGCCTTAAAATAAAGTGAAAGTGTATAAACAAGAACAGTACCCTTTGCCTTTCAATTGGGGTATATAGTACTTTATCGACAGTCACCACTGGTTAAGACCATCTTGGAAAAGCCATTCTCTTCCCTATAAGCTCTCCTCAGGCTCTTTCTCAGGCTTTTTATAGGAAAAATTGACCACTTCCTAATTGGTCCCCCAGACCACCTTGCCCTTAAAGAGGCAAGCCACCCTTTTATAGCCATATTAAAGGGTGCATTAGCATTAATTCTGTACCTTCATGTTCATGCATTATTAGGATATAATCTTGTACTTCCTTTTTCTAGAGAATTTTTTCACCTACTTCTGTTTCTTTGGAGAATTTTAATTTCTTTGAAGCGCTGAGAATTTAACACTAGTCTCTGTCTCTCAAAAAAGTAGTTTTTGGCTAAGGAATTCTTTGGTTATGATTAAAGGATAGCCTCAATATGACACAGGAGATTTTGGAATGTATACTTGTTTTCAAACCTTTAAAAACAGTGAAAGGTAGATGGAACATAACACCCCTGCTTCATTCATCAGCATCGGGGGTCAAACCTGAAATTTCTTGATCTATGAAAACACAAGTCTCTATTTACTGAGCAACAAGACTTGACTTCAGTAGTTTAATGCCAGTTGCAAACTCATAAGCCTTTATGTGGTCCACCTTCTAGTGTTCAAATTCACATTTTATAAATGGGGTTTCTTTGGGATTGGATAACACTTGCATTGTTCCACTTCTGTTAACAGTACTCTCAGATATTCATTCTCAATCAAAAGTAGATGCTGAGCCATTTTACTGTTAGAAAAAATAATATTGTTTGGGATGCAATTTTTTTCCTCACTGGTGTTAACAAACATGGTCTATGATCATGTTGTTGTGTGCTTCCAGCAAGAACTTTGCTTACTGTACGTGGTTAGTATGCTGTTTTCACTGTATGTAAAAGTAGAAATTACTTTTTTACAAGAAACACTTGAAGGGTTTCTTTTGTAGTAGTGTTTTATTATACAAGGTTAAATAGTCAATTTTAGAAACTGTAAGCTGTGTCACTAATACAGAAGTTCAAATACTCCTTGTCCTATTCACTATACTAAACAGCATTGTAAAGTAACTTGTATAGTACTAACTCACTAGCCCTGATTTTTCTGGCTCTCCTGGCCACTTAAATTAGGAAACAGTAACTACTCACATTGTTAAGGTGTTAATATAATTTGGAAAGGTCACATAAAGCCTCTGATTTTCAAAGTGTATTTCTTATTGACAGGCAGCTCGGACATGGCACAAATTGGTTAAGATAAAGCAGGAGGAAGGTGTAGATAATGCAGAGCTTCACCAGCTATGGAAGAGGATGATCCAGTTACTGGCAGACAGTACACAGAATCAAGATAATGAGACACAGCAATTGGTAAAGTTTCTCACTTATGCTCTACACAGCTAGGTTTGAATGGAAATTTCTTAAGTGCTTTTTAACTTTCAGTAATGTTCCTAGGGCTCAAAAGTGAATTTTGAAAATATTCCCCTTTGGCACATAATCACTTGGGGCCAGATCCAAAAAAGAACACCAGTATCTGCAGTAGAATTTAGGTACCTCAGTCCAAATTTTGATCCCGAAAACTCTTGCTTAATTGCTACCTAAACTGTGTTGCCACCTCAGTTTCCCACATTAAAAGTCTCCCAGTATCTAACATTCTGCTTCTGTGTATGATTAGAAAGATCTCTGTCTTAACAGGGCTGAGAAGGTGGTCAGAGTGCATCTCATACCTAAAACTCTTTTGACTCCAAGAAAAGCATTGCCCTGCCATCACTCCTGAAGGGATCACTTCAGTAGGCATTCTGCATGCATGCCTGCCAGGTTGGGATCCACACAAAATGCTGTGGTGGTACCTGCTTTCTTTCAAAATTTAAAAGGTAGTGGTACCATTCCACCTCACCCCATCTAAACAATAACTTAATAGTTACAGGCCTTGTCCAGGATGGAGAGGACCTAGGTAAACTGCTTTTTTCTCCCTGGAAGATTCAAACCCACATCTCTTGCAGAGAGAGTACCCTAATGAGTAGGACTGTAGTCGCTTGGGGAGGGGGTGGGGAAAGAAAAAGGGTTACTCCCATCACCTCCTGACATTTTTTTTAATTAGCCAAAAAGAACTCATTGCATCAGCAAGATGGAGCATGATTCTCTAGGTTAGGATACTGATCTTGTGTTGGAGAAAAGCAGCAAGTTTCAGTCCCCACTCTATAGGCTATTTATAGATTTTGTATCAAACATTCATTGGCTAAAATACATAAATAGTTCCTTTACCACCAGGTAAAAGCCCTAAACACTAGGTTAAGGAGTCATGTTCTCTCTTACTCCCTGTCTGGCTAAATAAATCTGGAATACTTTACTTTTGCAAAATGGAGCAGTTCCAGCAAGAAAGGTGGGGAGTGTTCCTAGCCTCATACTAGACCAGGGGTGCTCACCTCCAGCCCATGGAGCCACAGCATACAGCCCACAGGCCTCCCCACAGGTTGGGAAATTGGGCAGTGGGGGAGCAGTGGCAGTGAATACCACCACCTTCCTTTGCTGCCACACTCCCAAGCCCTATGGAGCCAGGCCTTATCCTGTTCCCTCCACACAGCCAAACTGAAGCTGGGCCATGCCTCCTTTCCCCCGCAGACTGGAGCTTTGCCATGCTGACTGGAGGGGCGACATGTAGGGTGTACATGCACCCCCTGAGTGTGGTAGTGCACCCCGTACCAAAAGGTGCCACTGACACTGTGGGCAGTCACCGCTTGCTACCCCACCACCGACATCTGCATACAGGCCGCGATTGCTGTGGGTCACTGCCGACACTGCCAGCAGCGTCTGTGTGTGTTCACCAACCCCTGGTCGGCGCTTGCCACTTCTCCCCGGGAGCTCCAGCTTACTGCTGCCGTGCTCCCGCGGCCACCGTGCCCCACCCAACTGCCAGGGGCACATGTCGTTTATGCTGTGCCCCCTTTGTGTGGCTGGAGTGGGGCCAGGCCACACCTCTTTCTCTCTGCAGAGCTGGGCCATGCCCCATTCCCACACATGGCAGGATCAGGGCCAAGCAACATGCCCTTCTCCCCACAGGGCTGCATCAGGTGTGAGCCATGTCCTGTTCTCCACGTGCAGCTGGGTTGAGGTTGGGCCACCTATTTCTCCCCATGGAGCTGGGCCACAGCGCCTTCCCCATGCATAGCAGGATCAGGATCACCAGCTGGATCCAGCCCACAGACAGACAGGGCACTGTCCATCCTGCATGCCAGCCAGAAAGGTTGAGCATCACTGTACTAGATAGTGCATGTTCCTGGGAGGTAAAAGTAATAGGTGTAAATGGTGTGCATTAAGGTAGATGAGGGCCTTATTCTGGATTTCTCACTTCCTGGCTGAGTGTTTTGCCTTTTGAGTAATTTTATGAAAAGGCACCTACCTCCAGGACAGGATTCTGAGCTGTGAATCTCAAATGGAGTAAGATATCTCAGTACAGGCTTTAATAAGGTACCCAAATCTTGGAGAGAGGTAAGATTAAAGATACAAATCTTTCCTCAGCATTTCCTTATGAGTAAAAGTAGGCAACTCCCTATTCCATGTGCTGATTCTTTTGCATTATATTTTAAGATGCCCAAGTCTCCCCAGGTACTGTATGATGTATGTAACATGATTTTTGATTCTGCATCAGGGAGCAGGCCACTTAAAATTAGGATTGGCACAGGTAGGTGTAGTAGCATCCATGCTTTTTGGATTTTGCGCTATTTCCAAGACAGAAGTTAAGGACTTACAAGGAGGTCTCTTGTGGCCATATGTTGTTATACTTCAAACATACATCTATACATAGGGGGGCGGGGTGTATGTAGGTAGGTAAAAGAAAAAAACAGTTGTACCTATGATCAGGGCTGAGGTCCCATCTTAAAGGCACAAAAGCTAGGAGAGTCAAAATGACAACTAGCATAACAATATTTAATGCTTTTTTTAAATCTGAAAGCTTCCATGATAAATAGTGTTTCACGTTTGTTTAGTTTGCATATGTATTATGCTAGTGCCTATATTACATTATTTTAGTACTTTAGGTAGCATCTGTTGAAGTAGGTTGTTGTCTGAGAAAGCTCATGTCTCTGAACCAGTTAGTTTCCAAGCAGGATGTCTGCCCTACATCCTACCTGACTTCAAACTAACATGGCTTAACACCTCTGTACTTCAATGACTAGCAGTAGATTTACTACCGTTTGAACACTATGGCTCAAATCCAATTCTCTTTTAAGTTGGTAAATAGCACTTTAAAATTAGTCATGTAAGTGGTATTCTGGTCTTTCTGGCCTACAGATCTCCTTTTGGCTAAACACTCGCTCAGCTTCAACAGGAGAGTGGAAGAGATTCTTAGCAATGCCTGACCCACTGATGTTTCAAGCACTTTTCTAGGAGGTGAGAGCTATAGGTTTAGATCAAAGTAGGGCATAGGACAGTAGTTCTCAACGTTTTTAGACTCAAGGCACACCTCGGAAAATGCCAGCTCTTAGCCTTGAGTCAGTTTTTTGACTACAGAAAAATACTAGAGCAATTCTTCTGTTGCATAGTTCAGAGAAATCACAGCAGATCAGAACATGTTTAACACTAAAGATTCCTATTTGAAATCTCTGGGTTTATCTTGTGAATTGTGTAGGTGCTAATATGTGCAACAGACCTATAAGAATGTTACAGCACCCTGGTTGAGAATCACTGGCTTAGAACCCAGTTTTCCTATTCCCTAGTTAAGTGCCCTATCCACTAGGCTTTTGGGGTAAAACATAGGAGGTTTTTAGCCGCCTTTATTTTTTGCAGTTTATATGGAGTTATGCTTCTTCTTGGGGGCAAGAGGATCTAAAATCCATTCAAGTGGTCCAAAATGTCACTTACATGGCTCACTTCAGTCACCTAAGTGCTACTTACCCACCTAAAGGCATAGCTGGACTTGAGCGTATCTGAATACTGTTTAAAGAACCCCTCTATTATGTATTTTTTTCTCTTTTCATAGTATAACTGTTTTAGTATACATTATATCTTTCTGAAAAATGATTAAATAATTTCATATGTTCAATATTTATTACATTTCATGCCTATTCATACTGCAGTACACTTACTGACTTCTTATTACAGCTTTTGACTGCATTTGAACATGCAGTGAACTCTGCAGACATGATTCCCAGTGAAGACCATCAAATTCTGTACAGAGATTTCATTCAGTGTTTGTCAAAAGTAAGGCCACTATTACTTGTATTCTTTTTTAGTAACACAAAAAAGAATCTTTTCCTGTTTAGTAACACATGAATAGCTAAATAAGCTGTTCCTATCTTTTTCCTTTCAAGTTTCCTCATGAAACAGCTAGGTTGAAGAAGGCCTGTGATGACATGATGGTTTTGTATCCTACCTTGAGTTATCCTTTAGAAATACTCTGCTTGCACTTTATTCAGTCAGGTGAGTAGGATGGTTTTGTTTATTTCTGTTACTACAAATGTTGCCTCTCAGTTCTGTAGCCATTCTCCCTTTTATCCCATCATGTCTCACAACAGAACTAACCCTTCATGGTCTATTCCTTCAGTTGGCTGATGGAATATGCTGTTTGAGACAGCTTTCACCATTTTCCATTTGAGGATATCATTTCAATTAGATGTTATGTTTCCACCAGCCTGGAGAGGAAGGTAGTTCTGACCTAAAGTACAGTGTCTCAGGGCTGTGAAACTTGGTGCTGTTGTACTATGAAGTGACTTTTTAAAAAAAAGTAATATTTTATTATATCTGGTTTTGGTATCATGATTCTTTAGTTTGCAGCATACAAAATCTTATTGGGGCAGTGCTTCACAAAGCTCAAAAACAGCCTCTCCAAAAATGTGAAAACTAGTTTAATGAGCTTGAAGATAATCCTGTTAGCTTATCTTCGGTAGAAAGGTTAATGACAGTTAAAGCTCTGGATAAAGGCAAAGTCAGGTGATTTGTGACCCAGAAAATATCTTTCCTTTGGTAGGAGGGTTATGAATCTTTCTCTGAAAGATTTGCAGGTGCAGGGCAAGTAAATGGGTATTTGAATGAAACAGGAAAAGGGACAGATTTTTGGTTAAACTTTTTGAGGGCAGCATGCTGTCTTTGATAGTGCTAGGATTTTAAAATGTACATAATCATTTTTCAGTAGTCACTATAGCTTTAATATTGTACTTGTACTGGAGGTCAGGATTTACATTTTCAAAGTGACTAGTGATTTTTGCCACTATTTTTAGGTGCCACAGTTGATAATTTCAAAGGACCAGAAGTGACTTTAAAGTTAACCAGTCAAAATTATTTTTAAACATGATCTGTATAACAGAGCGCCACATAAAACTCAGAAACATGTGCTCTAGAGCTACACAGAAGTTCCTGTGCTTTTCAAATAATAAAGCTACATAATCCCCTGATTTGTGTCCAGTGAGGTAGGCTGCGTGAAAGAAATAATACAGAAGTCTTAATTTCAGTGTTTATCCTAATTGAAGGAAACCAGAAAGACAAATCAAATCTGAATAATTCCTTTGTCAGAAGTAATAGTACACAGTTTTAGGACATATCACAACAAAACAGCATAAAAGCACTACATTGATTTCTCTTTGTGAGAGTCCTTTATTATTTCTAGCTTCCTTTATATTCTGACCAATCTTACTAAAATGAACCTTAATTATCCCATTACTGATCCCCCATCAATTCTTGCAGCTCTCAGTGTCGCTTTTCTTGTGGGGTCAGGGCCCAGAATTCCATACTGAACTAACATATCAGAGCTATTGAAGTTATTTCTTAATAGTGGAGCTGCAGATTTTATGGCATGTGTTCACATCTGCTGCTTTTTTATATAAAGAGTTATAGCCCACACTGCAAAGATCAGAAAATATAATGCGTATGTTGACACAGAAGATAAACGTATTTTCCAAGTATTATTGGTTTGTTTTTACTTACCTTTTTTAAATGTTAAACAACACGGAGTTCTAATTAAACAATTATAAAAAACTTATCCCAGAGTTTTGAAGATGTAAACTTTAAAGATAAAGCTCCTTAATTTCTAGTTAAGCCTCTAAATACATGGCCCTAAGGTAACCTATACTGTCATTCCAGCTCAGACTTGAGGGAGCATAAAATATGACTTAAAGCTATTTTTTCCTTGTCTTCTGAGCTCTGCCAAACAGCCCAGGAATAGGGCTGGAGTAGTGAACCCAAAGAAGTAGGAAAATAATTATACCTATTTACAGTTATGGAAGTTTAAAATTTGTGACCTAGGAGTAGAATCTTTCCAGTTTATCTTCTCTTTTCTGATAGCATGATGCTATAACTTTTTGTATATATTTATATATGTGTGTGCATGTACATAAAATACACACACACGTGCACACTTGGAGATTTAACATCAGTCAATTATATTTGTAAGGAATGTTTGCAGCCATGTTTACAAAGCTAAAGCTTTGTTTAGAATGGGGATGTCAAACAGATGGCCTGCGGGCTGAGTTCAGCCCACAGAGCCTCTCTATCTAGTGCACCAGAATGTTGGTTGGAGGACATTAGAAGCTGGCCTTTGGGCCCTATTGGGCAGGCTGTTGACAGTAGTTTGCTAACGTGGAATAGGAGCAAGGGACAGATCAGTCTGGATAGACCCTGGATTATATATATACAGGAGAGCTGATCAGCATCCACTGGGCCACTGTGAAATACAGGTTATTGGGCTAGATGGACCTGTGGTCTGACACAGTACAGCACTTCTACCTATAAGTATTAGTTTAAGTATTAAAGACTGATTCTTGTGTATAAAGGACTGCATTTGTAAAATATGAGAGTTTTCACACAAACTTATCTGATTTAACTGTACCTGTCCGGTCTGTACACAGCATGAGGATTGCTCCAGCAGCTGATATATCGCACAGCATGTAATGTTTCACATTACATTAATGTATACATGTCGTGTTCATTTAACCTAAGTCTTCTTGATTATCTAGGAAGATGTCTTGCCTGCAGCTTATGAAGGATTGACAATAACCTTCCCCACCCCTACAAAAATGGGGAAGAATGGAATGGGCAGGTTGGCACTAGATCAAATGATCAGCTCTCCTGTACCCGTTAACTTTGTAAGGGGAGAAAAAGGCACCTTTTCCTCTTTCCATGTATAGATAGAGTGGAACATTCATCTTTGTAAAGATTCCTGAGTGGACTTCTTGAAACAATGGCCTCTGTTGTTTCTTCTTTGTCTCTGATTCAGTAAAGACCTGTGTTTCACCAATCTGTATATTACTTCATGTGTTTTACAAGTGTTTGAAATGAAATGTGTCTGCTATGAGAGCATCTAAGTTACTCTCTTCTACTTTAATTTCTAATTAGCAAGTGTTTATGTAGCTCAGTCCTTTTCCTCTGGCATTTCCCTGTTTATAGAGTCTTCTAAGACCATCAGGCATGAACTTTCAGTTAGATGTTTTGAAAGGGGTAGGGAGCAAGTTCAAGAGGCTGAATCCTAGCTGACATAAAAAAAAAACAACACAAAATATTGAAAGCTGCAGCCAAGGCAAGAAATCATAATTTTGATTTTTCTCTATGCCATGACTGCTTATCCCTAGTTTAAAGTCTGCTGAAAGACAGTTTTCTTGGTGCATAAGTGGTCTTATTCAAAGGTAGCAGCTTCGTGATGCAAAGGACCATGTTTGAAGTCTGGTCGAAGTCCAGCAGTGAGAGAGAACCTATCTGTATCTAGTAGCTAAAAATAAACACTTTTGTTTGAAATATTAGTCCTGTTCTTACTAATCATAACTGCTAGAGTACCAAATCACAAGCCTTTATTATATGAAATTATGCAGGTGTCTGATAAGTAAAGACCAGAATTAAGCTTGAAATTAAGATGAGTGAGGATCATGTGTTAAGGGAAAAGCTCTAACCAGTCATCATTACAAATGACTTTTTCCCTAAAGAGTAGGAGTTAATACATCATTGTTCTGTATGTACTTTGTGAGTCCTACCCCTTTTCACAGTCCATATCAATAAGAACACCTGGATTTTGAAAATGTTATGTATTAATACACTGAGTTGCTATAGCTAGACCACAGTGCTTTAAATGATCTGTTTCTTTATTATACCATTCCGTCAACCCACCTGTAGTGTTTTTCACCTTTGGCCATAAGCAAATTAAAGTTAACTGTTATACCAAAGAAAGATATCCCTAATTCTCCAAAGATAAAGGTTAAAGATAATTTTAAGTCTAATGGTGTGAGCATTGTCAACTTTTCTAAACAAGAAGTATTCAATCTACAGGCAGAACTAAATGTAAGTGTAATGGGTATGATGTTTGGTCAGCAGTTAGAGGAGAATGCCTGTTCCACAAGTTCACTGTAATGAATCTTGCAATCAGCTGCAGAAGGAGATTGAGAAAATTGGATCACACAATGTTCTTTCAGGGAAGAGTTAATTTTGACTAATTCAGGGCAGGTCTTTGTGAGATCTTCAGCTGGGCTAAGATGACAATCAGCCAGGAGGCATTTCCCTTGATGAGGGTGTGTACCTTTTAGTAGTTTAATATGAGTGGCTAAATCCAGCATCTACATGCTTAACATTTTTGGCATATGGCTTGATGGTGTTGAGCAGCAGTTTCTTCAGTTGGTGTATAACACTTCTGGAAAAAAAATAGCTGCTGTATTTTAGGAAGCTGCTACTAAAAACTCAGCTACTTTTAAGTTTGAGAACTAGATCTCAAACTAGATCTGAAGTAAATTGATTTCTTTATGCATCTCTTGAGTTAAATATATTAAAGCTTTTTGTTGTCTATAGCTTTTATCAAACTGCAGTTATGATAAATTGCTTCTCTTTATTATACTAGGTACTGTCACTGAAGAAGCCCTGCATTTTTGTTGCAGGCTTATGGAAATGGACTCAAGCAGTGGCCCTGGCTTTATTGGTTTGGGCATCAAATCCCTCCAAGAAAAAAAATATGAAGAGGCTGCTAAGCTTCTGTCTGAAGGTAAACATGTAATACAACAAAGATAACTATTTCTATTGTGTGCAACGGTTAATTTGTATGGGTCACCTTTAAAATATTGAGCGGAAAGTAAAATTAGTTCATTATCTTCTAAATCAGCCAGGCAAGATGCATTTTTAAAAGATGTTGACAACCTGAAATCTAACCAGTAACAAAAAAAAAAGTTGAGTAACTGTGTACTACGTTCCACGTAAGTTTCCTTTTTGGTTCTATGATTAAGCTCTAACAGTATTTTCTTAATTTTTCCAACTTGCTGGGGTGTGGTTTTTTTTTTCTTCTGAACTGTTGTTTAAAGTTCTACACAAATAAAAAGCAGAGGGAACATGATTCTTTTTCCCCTCATCAAGGGCAGGTGTAAGCTATAATGAACATCTTCCTAATCTTTCAGTTGTACTCTGGCAGCTTGGAATACAACTGATTAAGAGGAAACTGAACAGGGATAGCTTTTTCTTTCCAAGTTAATGACATCCCTTTTTAAAAGAGAACTTTCTTTTACAGTTTTACACTAAATATTCTTTATTGTGGGCATCGAAAAACCAGCTTAGAGTTTTTTTTACAGCAGCTATAACTACTACAGTATTCTATACTAACCATTGAGGATTTGACTTGAGTTTGCTTATAATGAGATATGACAGGGTTCTTTTTAAAATAGTCTGTGTGTAGAACTGGTTGGCAAACAAGAGTGGGTTCTTGGTTTTGTTTTTTGTCTCATTTATAAATTTTTTTTAGAAGCTGAATTCTGACATTTTAATTCACTAGTATTGTAGGGTTGTCTCCTGGGCATTGTAGATCAACCCACCTTTGTGGGTTGGGCTCTCCAATCAGACTGTATCCCAGGACACGTGTCTGCTCCTTATCAAGAAGAAGTCATAGTGTATGATGATGAAGTCTGGCTGGGGAGATGAGGCACCACAATAGAATGTATAGATTGAAATATTTCATATTTTTGGCCACTATACCTTTTAAGTGTTTAGACAGTCAGCTTTTAATGAAAGATCAATTTGGAAAAGCAGACACTCTTGTTTAAAAACCTTGTTTAAAAACACTTGTATGTTAGACATGTCTTGACAGCATTCATTCATTCCTCTTCATAAACACAGATTTCAGATTTATTTAGTATAGCTTGTTCATAAACCTTTTTCTCTCCATATACCTTGTTATTTGCTTCTGCTAAACCTGAACCTACCTATATGATGTGAAAGAAGCAAATACTGTGTATTCTGTTAATTTTATGTACCTCTGATCACTGAGGCCAAAATGGAAGTTAAGGCTGTGGCCTAGTAAGGACCGCCGAATCTGCTAGTGGTGGATATAACTTGCATTCTTTTTCGCAGAACATGCAAGATGCTCCATTTTTAAGTAACGGATAGGCTAAAATTTCCATTTACAAATAAGTTATTAGTTATCCTCGGAGCCCAAAGTTCTCCTTTCTTTTTTGCCTCAGTGTACAACAAGGTACTTAGCAGAATTTGCAGATTTGTTGGAAT
The DNA here is from genome assembly GCF_000455745.1 of Alligator sinensis. Classification (NCBI taxonomy): domain Eukaryota; kingdom Metazoa; phylum Chordata; order Crocodylia; family Alligatoridae; genus Alligator; species Alligator sinensis. The sequence goes on from NW_005841936.1 coordinate 2,192,436, forward strand.
CTGCCAGGGCCATACTGCAAGCACTTCTGCTGAGGCCTCAAACTTGCAACCTCTGGGCTGTCAACTATGCACCTTAGTGTCTGTACCACCCCAGGCCAAAGCTGACTTCTCTTTAGATGGGTAGACATATATGACTGGCATTAGCCAAGATAACTGGTATTTAGGGCCACTTTTATAAAATATTTACATCCTACTTGCCCTTCTTAGCGTGACATCCACTCCAGCCACTTAGGCTCTATGGTGATCTTGTCCCATCCAGGAAGGCATGTGATTCTTTTTAAGTCCTTGAAAAGAGAAAAAAAAACACTAGTTCCTGTTGGAAGGAAGAGGAACTTTTTGGTTTTGTTTTTAGAATTTGGGTATTGGCTGTACTGTATTAGTTTCTGCAGATTTTCTGATGACAAAGACCCAAGGAGAAGTTTTCAAACAGTCTAGGGGATGTTGATGTCCCTCTGCTGTTAAATGGAAACTCTTTTGTTTTGCTTCTTGAGCATTCAAGATGTATGCATCTCTAAACTCATTTTTCTTCCTCTCTGTTCATTTACTGAAGGAGGATAGACACTGTTAGCTTGGCATAATAGTGAAACTTACACTTTTACCTCCATATTAACTTAACCCTTCCTGTAAACATCAAGACAATATCATAAACTTGGCCTCAAATGAAGAACTGTCTTTTGAGTTTCGTATTGTTTTGCATGATATTTTATGATGGTGTACATGGGATAGAATTCTGCCAGCCTTCCAACAGCCACCAAATCTATTTTGCATCCTCAGGTTTTATTTTAAACCAACTTTAATTTTGAAAACTAGGTTTGCAGAAGACCAGCCAGTGTCCAGCAGCATGGTATTATCTGGCAGAGGCACAAATGAAAATGCAAAAATACAAAGAAGCTGTGTTTTCCTGCAATCATGGTAATTTTTTTTTTCTTTCCCAAAAGAACCTATACAGAGAAGGATAAAGTAATATCTAATTGACTATATTTACATGGCTTACCTCTTAAAGGTGATTTGATTTCTACAGGTGGTATGTTGTCTTGAATTTTTTAGATGAGAGGCTGTTGTTTATTGGCACAAATACTGGTAACAAGTTAAACATTGCTTTCAATGTAAAATATATGTTTTCTCTAAACAACTAAAGGGAAAGCTAATTTCTCATATAAGAAGGTTCAAATACTATGAAATAAAACTTAATTTTACAAGTGTATCAATACTCAAACTACTGTTTCCAGTGTCTTCAGTATACCTGAGAGCTGCTAGCATATAGTCTGTTTCTCTTTCAGCCAGTTAGTTTTATCATCTTCTGAAAAAGTCTTTAGTTAAAAAAAAATATATTTTTTTTCTGTTTTCTTATGGAAGAAGAGACCCTTAATTAAAACTTAAAATAAAAAATGTGGTTCTAGAAATGTTCAAATTCTGTCAGAAACTAATAGGCTTAAAAATGTCAAGTTAATTGTATCATTTTAAAGCTAGCTTAGGACTAGAATAAAAGCTGCTTTTTTTTTTTTTTTAAACAGCTCTTAAGATGTTAGAGCAGCTCGGCGATCCTGATGGCCTTCTTGAGCAGAAAAATCTTGCGCTTCATTTGAAAGCAGAGGCTTTGATTAAAACATTAGATGCTGACATGGCAGAAGACGCCATTAGTACTCTTGAGCAGGTATTGGTTTTAGCTGATACATTTAAAAAAAATTGGGTTCCCTTCCTGTTGCATTTGGGACCCAAAAGCTGAGTCTCTTT